>NC_082712.1:88643179-88943179 GCF_030144855.1 Hypanus sabinus | reverse complement strand
CAATGGAGGGGCATCTACAGAGTCAAGTACCTTCACTGTGTCTGCTGCAAAAGGCAAGATCTCCTGTTGGCTTCCTATTTCAATATCACTCCCATTCCCATTCCAACATGACAGTCCATGGACTCCTCTACTGTCTTGTTGAGGCCAAACTCAGGTTGGAGGAGCAACCCCTTATATCCCTTCTGAGTAGCCTCAGCCTGATGACACCAACATTGATTTCTCTAACTTCCCTCCCCACCACTTCCCCATTCTGGTTACCCTTTTACCCCTTCTCCTCACCTAACCATCACCTCCCTCTGTTACCCCTCCTCCTTCCCTATCTTCCATTGTCCACTGCCTTCTGTCAGATTCCTCCTTCTCCAGCCCTTTACCTGTTTCGCCTGTCACTACCGAGCCTCTTCTTGCTCCTGCCTTTAGACCTGATGAATGGTCTCAGCCCAAAATGTTGACTGTTTAGATGCTGCCTAAACTGCTGAGTTCTGCCACCATTGCTCTGTCCCAGTTACCCATGAGATAAAGGTCATGATGTCAAAATGTACAGATACTACACTGGGGACCACCTTTTTACCAAATAGACATTAATACGACTTGCAACATTCTGAAAGCATTAAAGCACGTGAATAAACACATTAAAGTGTGAAATACCTAATGCAAAAGTGTCTCTTTCAATGACTCTTGAACATAATAATTGTATCTGATTCACCCAGACTGTAAAGCTGATGAATGCATCAGCAGTGACGAGGCAGTTGGAGTCTGTATCCTTTTCAGTTTAGAAGAATGAGTGAGTGTCCTCATTGAAACATATGCACACAGTTATTAGATACAAGAATGGAACCCAGTGTGTTCTGCTGCTGCTGTAGCCCATCCACTTCAAGGTTTGGCGTGTCCTGTATTCAGAGATGGTCTTCTGGGCACCACTGTTGTAACATGTGGTTATTTGAGTTGCTGTCACCTTCCTGTCAGCTTGAACCATTCTCCTCTGACCTCTCTCATTGACATGACACCTTCACCCACAGAAATGCCGCAAACTGAATGACTTTACAATTTTTGCACCATCCTCTGTAAACTTTAGAGCAGGGGTTCCCAACCTTTATTATGCAATGGAGCCTTACCATTAACTGAAGTGTCCATGGACCTCAGGTTGGGAATCCCTAGTGACTTACACATGAAAATATCAGAAGACCAGCAGTTTTTGTGATACTCAAACCTCCCCTTTAGACACAATCATTCCAGAGTCAAAGTCACTTAGATCACATTTCTTCCCCATTCTGATGTTTGGTCTGCACAACAATTGAACCTTTTGACCATGTCTGCAAGCATTTATGCATTGAGTTGCTGCAACATGATTAGATTAACAAGCAGACATACAGGTGTACCTAATAAAGAGGCCACTGAATGTAAGTTCTCCCTCCTCCCATCAGGCAAAGCAGACAAAAGCCTGATAGCACGTACTATCGCACTCAAGGACAGCTTCTACCTCACTGAGAGATGACTATTGAACAGATCTGTGTATGATAAGATTGTCGCTTGACCTGGTTACAACCTTGCACCCTGATGTTTACCCACACTGTACTTTCTCTGTTGCTGTTATATTTCAGATGCAATGTGAGGTGCTGCACTTTAGGAGGTCAAACTAGGTCAGGACTTACACAGTGAGAAGTAGGACTCTGAGTAGTGTGATAGAACAGAGGGATCTGGGAATGCAGATCCAGAATTCCTTGAAGGTGGCGTCAAAGGATCGTAAAGAGAACCCTTAGCAGATTGGCCTTATAAATCAGAGTATTGAGTACAGGAGTTGGGGTGTTTAGGTTGTAAAAGTGATGAAGCCTAATTTGGTGTATTGTGTGTAGCTCTGGCCACATACAGTGCCTATAAAAAGTATTCACCACCATCCCCCAGAAGTTTTCATGTTTTATTGTTTTACAACATTGGATCACAGTGAATTTAATTTGGCTTTTTTGACAGTGATAGACAGAAAAAGATTCTTTCATGTCAAAGTGAAAACAGATCTCTACAAATTAATTACAAATATGAAACACGAAGTAATTGATTGCATAAGTATTCACCCTACTTTAACATGACACACCAAATCATCACTGGTGCAACCAACTGGTTTTAGAAGTCACATAATTAAATGGAGATCTGTGTGCAGTCAGGGCATTTCAATTAAAAGTACACGTAGAGAGGTGGGACTGCGCAGGCATTTGATGTCGGGCAGTGAAACGCGGAAGATTTAAAAGGAACGTAGCCTTATACAGCAGGCAGCGTTGTTTGTGGGCAGAGGAGTGAGGCAGGAGCAGAGTGAAGGTTTAAGGGGTTTGGCTCAACAGGCGAGGCAAGGTAGGTTTAGTTTTCAATTTTTCCTGTTATTTCAGGAAAGGGGGAAGTATGAGGGCAGCTTGTTCTTGGTGTCAGATGTGGGAGGTCCTGGGGTCTCCTAGCCTCCCGGACGTCCACATCTGCACCAGGTGCGCCAAGCTGCAGCTCCTCAAGGACTGTGTTAGGGAACTGGAGCTGCAGCTCGATGACCTTCATCTGGTCAGGGAGAGTGAGGAGTTACAGGCAGGTAGTCATACCAGGGTCACGGGAGGCAGACAGGTGGGTCACGGTTAGGAGAGGGAAGGGGAAGAGTCAGGTACTAGAGAGTACCCCTGTGGCTGAACCCCTTGACAATAATTACTCTTGTTTGAGTACTGTTGGTGGGGGGGGGACAGCCTACCTGAGGGAAGCAACAGTGGCCGTGTCACCGGCACAGAGTCCGGCCCTGTAGCTCAGAAGGGTCGGGAAGGGAAGAGGAAGGCAGTAGTAATAGGGGACTCGATAGCTGGGGGGTCAGATAGGCGATTCTGTGGACATAGTCTGGAGATCTGGATGATAGTTTGCCTCCCTGGTGCCAGGGTCTGGGGTGTTTCTGATCATGTCTAACATATCCTAAAATTGCAGGTTGAGGAGCCAGAGGTTGTGGTACATATAGGTACCAATGACATAGGTAGGAAAAGAGAAGAGGTCCTGAAAGGAGAATATAGGGAGTTAGGAAGGCAGTTGAGAAGAAGGACTGCAAAGGTAGTAATCTCGGGATTACTACCTGTGCCATGCGACAGTGAGAGTAGGAATGGAATGAAGTGGAGGATAGGTGTGTGGCAGAGAGATTGGAGCAAAGGGCAGGGATTCAAGTTTCTGGATCATTGAGACCTCTTTTGGGGCTGGCATGATCTGTACAAAAAGGATGGGTTGCACTTGAATCCTAGGGGGACCAATATCCTGGCGAGGAGATTTGCTAAGGCTACTGGGGAGACTTTAAACTAGAATGGTTGGGGGGTGGGAATCAAATTGAAGAGACTAGGAGAAAGGAGAAATAGAGAAAGCATGAAGACAGTGTGTGAGGGAGGATAGGCAGGTGATAGAGAATGGGAGCGCTCAGACCGAAGATGTAGGGGAGAAGGAAGGAAAAGATAATAAATTTGTTTGCACCATTAGGGATAAACAGAGAGTAAGAGGTGGAGAATTTCTTAAATGCATTTATTTTAATGCTAGAAAGGTGGGTGAGCCTGGATTGATACCTGGAAATATGATGTTGTAGCTATTAGTGAAACATGGTTGCAGGAGGGGTGTGATTGGCAACTAAATATTCCTGGATTTCGTTGCTTCAGGTGTGATAGAATTGGAGGGGCAAGGGGGGAGGTGTTGCATTGCTTGTCAGAGAAAATATTACAGCGGTGTTTTGGCAGGATAGATTAGAGGGCTTGTCTAGGGAGACTATTTGGGTGGAATTGAGGAATGGGAAAGGTGTAGTAACACTTATAGGGGTGTATTATAGACTACCTAATGGGGAGCAAGAATTGGAGGAGCAAATTTGTAAGGAGATAGCAGGCATTTGTAGTAAGCATAGGGTAGTGATTGTGGGAGATTTTAATTTTCCACACATAGACTGGGAAGCCCATTCTGTAAAAGGGCTGGATGGTTTCGAGTTTGTAAAATGTGTGCAGGATAGCTTTTTGCAATAATACATAGAGGTACCGACTAGAGAAGGGGCAGTGTTGGATCTCCTGTTAGGGAATGAGATAGGTCAGGTGACGGAGGTATGTGTTGGAGAGCACTTTGGGTCCAGTGATCACAATGCCATTAGTTTCAATATAATTATGGAGAAGGATAGAACTGGACCCAGGGTTGAGATTTTTAATTGGAGAAAGGCTAGCTATGAGGAGATGCAAAAGGATTTAGAAGGAGTGGATTGGGACAATTTGTTTCATGGGAAGGATGTAATAGAGAAATGGAGGTCATTTAAAGGTGCAATTTTGAGGGTACAGAATCTTTATGTTCCTGTTAGGTTGAAAGGAAAGGTTAAAAGTTTGAGAGAGCCATGGTTCTCAAGGGATATTGGAAACTTGGTTCAGAAAAAGAGAGAGATCTACAATAAATATAGGCAGCATGGAGTAAATGAGGTGCTCGAGGAATATAAAGAATGTAAAAAGAATCTTAAGGAAGAAATTAGAAAAGCTAAAAGAAGATATGAGATTGCTTTGGCAAGTAAGGTGAAAATATATCCAAAGGGTTTCTACAGTTATATTAATAGCAAAAGGATAGTGAGGGATAAAATTGGTCCCTTAGAGAATCAGAGTGGACAGCTATGTGTGGAGCAAAAAGAGATGGGGGAGATTTTGAACAATTTATTTTCTTTGGTATTCATTAAGGAGAATGATATCGAATAGTGTAAGGCAAGGGAAACAAGTAAGGTAGTTATGGAAACTATGATGATTAAAGAAGAAGTACTTGTGCTTTTAAAGAATATAAAAGTGGGTAAATCTCCGGGTCCTGACAGGATATTCTCCAGGACCTTGAGGGAAGTTAGTGTAGAAATTGCAGGGGCGCTGACAGAAATATTTCAAATGTCATTAGAAATGGGGATGGTGCAGGAGGATTGGTGTATTGCTCATGTGGTTCCATTGTTTAAAAAGGGTTCTAAGAGTAAATTTAGCAATTATTGGCCTGTAAGTTTGACATCAGTGGTGGATAAATTAATGGAAAGTATTCTTAGAGATGGTATATATAATTATATAGATTGACAGGGTCTGATTAGGAATAGTCAACATGGATTTGTGCGTGGAAAGTCATGTTTGACAAATGTTATTGAATTTTTTAAAGAGGTTATGAGGAAAGTTGATGAGGGTAAAGCAGTGGATGTTGTCTATATGGACTTCAGTAAGGCCTTTGACAAGGTTCCGCACGGAAGGTTAGTTAGGAAGGTTCAATCGTTAGGTATTAATATTGAAGTAGTAAAATGGATTCAACAGTGGCTGGATGGGAGATGCCAGAGAATAGTGGTGGATAACTGTTTGTCAGGTTGAAGGCCGCTGACTAGTGGTGTGCCTCAGGGATCTGTACTGGGTCCAGTGTTGTTTGTCATATACATTAATGATCTGGATGACGGGGTGGTAAATTGGATTTGTAAGTATGCAGATGATACTAAGGTAGGTGGTGTTGTGGATAATGAAGTAATTTTTCAAAGCTTGCAGAGAGATTTAGGCCAATTAGAAGAGTGGACTGTAAGGTGGCAGATGGAGTTTAATGCTGATAAATGTGAGGTGCTACATTTTGATAGGACTAATCAAAATAGGACATACATGGTAAATGGTAGAGCACTGAGGAATGCAGTAGAACAGAGTGATCTAGGAATAATGGTGCATAGTTCCCTGAAGATGGAATCTCATGTGGATAGGGTGGTGAAGAAAGCTTTTGGTCTGCTGGTCTTTATAAATCAGAGCATTGAGTATAGGAGTTGGGATGTAATGTTAAGATTGTACAAGGCATTGGTGGGGCCAAATTTGGAGTATTATGTACAATTCTGGTTACTGAATTATAGGAAAGATGTCAACAAAATAGAGAGAGTACAGAGGAGATTTACTAGAATGTTACCTGGGTTTCAGCACCTAAGTTATAGAGAAAGGTTGAACAAGTTAGGTCTTTATTCTTTGGAGCATAGAAGGTTGAGGGGGGACTTGATAGAGGTATTTAAAATTATGAGGGGATAGATAAAGTTGACGTGGATAGGCTTTTTCCATTGAGAGTAGGGGAGATTCAAACAAGAGGACATGAGTTGAGAGTTAAGGGGCAAAAGTTTAGGGGTAACACAAGGGGGAACTTCTTTACTCAGGGAGTGGTAGCTGTGTGGAACGAGCTTCCAGTAGAAGTTGTAGAGGCAAGTTCGATATTGTCATTTTTTAAAAAAATGGATAGATATATGAACAGGAAAGGAATGGAGGGTTATGGGCTGAGTGCAGGTAGGTGGGACTAGGTGAGAGTAAGCATTTGGCATGGACTAGAAGGGCCGAGATGGCCTGTTTCCGTGCTGTAATTGTTATATCTGGAAGGTCCAACTGCTGGTGAGTCAGTATACTGGTAAAAACCACCCCATGAAGAAAAAAAACAGTCCAACCCAACTCTGCAAAAAGGTTATTAAAAAACACAAGTCAGGAGATGGACACAATATCCCTTGGAGTACAGTTAAATCAATCATCAAGAAATGGAAAGAATATGGTACAGCTGTAAATCTGCCTAGAGCAGGCTGTCCTCAAAAACTGAGAGACTGTGCAAGAAGGGGACTACTAGGAGGGAGGCCACAAAGACCCATGACAGCGCTGAAGGAGTTACAAGCTTCAATGGCTGAGATAGGAGTGACTGCGCATACAATAACTGTTGCCCGAGTGTGTCATCATTCGCAGCTTTATGGAGAGTGGCAAAGAGAAAACCACTGTTGAAAAAAGCTCACGTGAAATCTCGGCCAAAAGAGTTTGCTAGAAGGCATGTGGGAGACTCTGAGATCAGATGGAAGAAATTTCTATGGTCTGATGAAACCAAATTTCAGCTTTTTGACCATTAAACTAAATGCTCTGTTTGCATAAGCCAAATACTGTACATCTTCAAAAATACATCATCTCTCCCGTGAAGCATGGTGGTGGCTGCATCATGCTGTGGGGATGCTTCACTGCAGCAGGCCCTGGAAGGCTTGTGAAGATAGAGGCTAAAATTAATCCAGCAAAGTACAGGGAAATCCTGGAGGAAAATGTGATGCAGTCTGCAAGAGAACTGTAAATTGGGAAAAGATTTGTTTTCCAGCAAGACAATAACACCAAGCATAAAGCAAAAGCTACACAGGAATGGCTTAAAAACAGCAAAATTAATGTCCTGGAGAGGCCAGGTCAGAGTCTAGACCTCAATCCAATTGAGAATTTGTGGCTGGACTAGAAAAGAGCTGATCACTTACAATCCCCTTGCAATCTGACAAAGCTTGAGCAGTTTTGTAAAGAAGAATGGGGAAAGATTGTAGCATCCAGATGTACAAAGCTGATGATTGTACCAAAGTAATTGCTGCCAAAGGTGAATCTACTAAATAATGACTGGGGGGGGGGGGGGGTTGCAAATACTTATGTAAGCAATTATATTGTGTTTTATATTTGCAATTAATTTTGATCACTTTGTAAAGATCTGTTTTCACTTTGACGTGAAAGAGTCTTTTACCATTGATCATTGTCAAAAAAGCCAAATTAAATCTGCTGTGATTCAATGTTGTAAAACAATAACACATGAACACTTTCAAAGAGGTTGAATACTTTTTATAGGCACTGTGCCTACAGGAACTATAAAAATTAGATTGAAAAAGTGCAGAGAAAATTCACAAGGATGTTGCTGGGACTTGACCTGAGTTATAGGTAAAATTTCAATCAATTAGGACTTTATAAAATGAGAAAGTGTGCAGATGCTGCATATCCAGAACAACCACACAAAATGTCCTTGCAGGCAGGTTTGCTGGAACTGTTTGGGAGAATTTAAACCAGGGGTTCCCAACCTGGGGTCCATGGACCCCTTGCTTAATGGCATTGGTCCATGGCATAAAAAAGATTGGGAACCCTGGTTTAAACTAATTTGGCAGGGGAGTGGGAACCAGAGAGATAGGGCTGAGAATGGGGTAGTTGGTTTACAAACAGAGACAGTGTGTAGTGAGACTGTTAGCAAGGAAAGGCTTGGTGATAGAGCAAAATTGCAGTCAATGGGATAAGTTACAGTGTAAATGGGAGACAAAATCGAAAAGGATGATGAACACAGGACAAGGATAAAAATACCTTGATGGGAGCTCTGAATAGTAGCAAAGATTACTATGAGGAGAAAATGCATATCAAAAGGGCAAAGCTACGACAGTCATGGGAGATTTCAATACAAATGTAGATTGGGAAAAGCAAATTGGTGCTCAGTCCCAAGAGGGGGAAATTGTAGAATGCCTATGACATAGCTTTTTAGAACAGCTTGTGGTTGAGCCCATGAGGAGATCAGCTATTCTGGATTAGGTGATGTACAATGAACCAGAATTAATTAGACAGCTTGAGGTAAAGGAACCTTGAAGGGACAATGATCATAATATGAAATAATTCACTTTACAATTTGAGAACAAGAAGCTAAAGTCAGAAGTTGGTCATGGCTAGATTGAGCTCCTACCTCATCAAGGACCTGGACCCAATGCAATTTGCCTATTGCCACAATAGATCAGCGACAGATGTAATCTCAATGGCTCTTCACATGGCCTTAGACCACCTGGACAACACAAACACCTATGTCAGGATGCTGTTCATTGACTATAGCTCAGCATTTAACACTATCATTCCCATAATCCTGACTGATAAGCTACAGAACCTGGGTCTATGTACCTCCCTCTACAATTGGATCCTCAACTTCCTAACTGGAAGACCGCAATCTGTGTGGATTGATGATAATATCTCCTCCTAGCTCATGATCAAAGCTGGTGCACCTCAGGGCTGTGTGCTTAGCCCACTGCTCTGCTTTCTCTACCCGACTGTGGGGCTAGGCATAGCTCAAATACCAGCTGTAAATTTGCTGATGATACAACCAATGTTGGTAAAAGCACAGGTGGTGACGAGAGGGCGTGCAGGAGTGAGATATACCAACTAGTGGAGTGGTGTCTCAGCAACAACCTTGCACTCAATGTCAGTAAGATGTTAGAGCTGATTGTGGGCTTCAGGAAGGGTAAGATGAAGGAACACATACCAATCCTCATAGAGGGATCAGAAGTGGAGAGAGTGCGCAGCTTCAAGTTCCTGGGTGTCAAGATCTCTGAGGACCTAAACTGGTCCCAACAGTTTGATGCAACTATACAGAAGGCAAGACAGCAATTATACTTTATTAGGAGTTTGAAGAGATTTGGTATGTCGACAAAAACACTCAAAAACTTCTATAGATGTACTGTGGAAAGCATTCTGACAGGCTGCATCACTGTCTGGTATGGGGTGGGGGGGGGGGAGGCGCAGGGAGGCTACTGCACAAGACCAAAAGAAGCTGTAGAAGGTCGTAAATTTAGTCAGTTCCATCTTGGGTACTGGCCTACAAAGTACCCAGGACATTTTCAAGGAGCAGTGTTTCAGAAAGGCAGCGTCCATTATTAAGGACCTCCAGCACCCTTTTTCTCCAGCATGCCCTTTTCTCACTGTTACCATCAGGAAGGAGATACAGAAGCCTGAAGGCACACACTCAGCAATTCAGGAACAGCTTCTTCCCCTCTGCCATCCGACTCCTGAATGGACATTGAACCCGTGAACACTACCTCACTTTTTAAATATGTATTATTTCTGTTTTTGCATGATTTTTAATCTATTCAATATGCATATACTATAATTGATTTACTTATTATTATTTTGCCTCTATATTATGTATTACATTGAACTACTGCGGATAAGTTAACCAGTTTGACAACACATGCTGGTAATAATAAACTTGATTCTGATTCTGATATATCAGTATTACAGTGGAGTAAAGAGGCAGTAAGGGCATGAGAGAAAAGCTGACCAAAATCGATTGGGAAGAAACACCAGCTGGGATGTCAATAGAACAATAATGGCTGGAATTTCTGGGAGCAATTCAGAAGGCGCAGGATATATACATCCCAGAGAAAAAGAAGTATTCTAAAGGCAAGATGACACACTGTGGCTAACAAGAGAAAGCCAACATAAAAGCCAAAGAGAGAGCACATAATAGAGCAAAAATTAGTAGGAAGCTAGAGGATTGGGAAGCTTTTAAAAACCATCAGAAGGCAACTAAAAAAAGTCATAAAGAAGGAAAAGACAGAATACAATGGTAAGCTAGCCGATACTATTAAAGAGGATACGAAAAGTTTCTTCAGATACATAAAATGTAAAAGAGACCACTGGCAAATTGTACTGAAGAGTTAGTAATAGGAAACAAGGAAATGACGGATGAACTAAGTAAATATTTTACATCAGTCTTCACTGTGGAAGAGACTAGCAGTATGCCGGAAATTCTGAAAGTGTCAGGGGACAGAAGTGTGTGAAGTTTCCATTACTAGGGCGAAGTTTCTTGCAAAACTGAAAGGTGTGAAGTTAGCCAAGTCTCTTGGATCAGATGGTCTACACCCCAGGGTTCTGAAAGAGGTAGCTGAGATATTGTTGAGGCATTAGTAATGATCTTTCAAGAATCAATGGATTTTGGCATGGTTCCAGAGAAATTGAAAATTGTAACTATCGCTCCAATAATGGAGAGGGTCAGAAGAAAGGAAATTAAAGGGCAGTTAATCTGGCCTCATTAATTGGGAAGATGTTGGACTCGATTGTTCAGGATGTGGTTTCAGGGTACTTGGAGGCACCTGATAAAATAAGGCAAAATCAACATGGTTTCCTAAAGGGAAAATCTTGTCTGACAAATCTGTTGGGATTCTTTGAAGAAGTAACAAGCAGGATAGACAAAGGAGAATCCATTGATGCTCTGTGCTTGGATTTTCAGAAGGCCTTTGATAAGGTACCACACATAGGCTGCTTAGCAAGTTAAGAGCCCGTGGTATTACAAGGAAGACACAATCATAGGTAGCATGGCTGATTTGCTGAAGGCAAAGAGTGGGAATAAAGGGAGCCTTTTCTGATTAGCTTCCAGTGACTACAGGGTTTCTTGTTGGGACAGATTCTTTTTACATCAATGATTTGGATGATGTAATTGATGACTTTGTGGCTAAGTTTACGGACAACACGAAGATAGGTGGAGGGTCTCTTAGTGTTGAGGAAGCAGAGAGGCCACAGAAGGACATGGACGGATTAGGAGAATGGGCAAAGAAGTGGCAGATGGAACACTGTCAGGAGTGTAAGGTCATGCACTTTGATAGGAGAAATAAAAGCATAGACTATTTTCTAAATGGAGAGAAAATTCAAAATTTTGAGGTGCAAAGGTTCTTGCGAGTCCAAGTGCAGGGATTCCCTAAAGATTAATTTGTAGGTTGAGTCTGTGGTGAGGAAGTCAAATGCAATGTTAGCTTTTGTTCTGAGAGGACTGAAATATAAAAGCAAGGATGGAATGCTGATTTTTTGTAAGGCACTGGAGAGGCCTCACTTGGAGTATTGTGAACATCTTTGACCCTTTATCAAAGAAAGGATGTGCTGACATTGCAGAGGGTTCCAAAATAATTCCGGGATTGGAAGGATTATCATATGAGGAATATTTTATAGCTCTGGAAGTGTACTCTCTGAAATTCAGAGGGATGAGAGAGTATCTCCTTTCAATTGTTTAGTGGATATAGAGAGAATATTTCCTGTGGTGGGGGTATCTACTGTAAGATCAGAGGATACAGCCTCAGAATTGAGGGGCATCCATTTAGAACAGAGATGAGGAGGATTTTCTTTAGAGTGGTGGAATTCATTGTCACAGGTGGCTGTGGAGGCCAAGTCTTTGTGGAAGACACCAGGAATTATACTAGAGGCTTAAGAGTGCCAGGGGGCAGAAGCAAGCAAAGTTGCCATTACTAGGGAGAAGGTGCTTGAAAAACTAAAGGTAAGTAAGTCACCTGGACCAGATGGTCTACATGCCAGAGTCCCGAAGGACGTGGCTGAAGGGATTGTGGAGGCATTAGCAATGATCTTTCAAGAATCAATGGTTTCAGGCATGAATCTGGAAGAATGGAAAATTACAAATGTCACTCCAGTCTTCAAGTAGGGAGAGAGGCAGACAAAATTCTAAATGGAGATCAAATTCAGAAATCTGATGTGCAAAGTGACTTGGGAAGGGCCATTAAATGGACTGAAGGGCCTGTTTCTGTGCTATAGTGTTCTATGACTATATTAACTCATTCTACCTCAATGTGTGTGGTGCATGGCCAAGTGGTTAAGGCATTGCACTAGTGATCTGAAGGTCATGAGTTTGAGCCCTGGCTGAGGCAGCATGTTGTGTCCAAGGCACTTAACCACACATTGCTCCAGTCCACCCAGCTGAAAACCAGCAAAATGCTGGGGGTTAACCTCGAGATAGACTGGCATCCTATTGGGGGTGGTGGGGGGAGTCTCATACTCTCAGTTGCTTCACGCCATGGAAACCGGCATAAGCACCGGCCTGATGAGCCTACAAGGCTCGGGACAGACTTCAACTTCAACTTTAATTACCTCAATGCACTGAGAAATATATCAATACCTGCCAGAAAAATCCTTTTACACGTGACAATAATCAACCAATTACAATTAAAAATGTCATTCAGGTTTGATCCTTATCAGAGGGCTATAACTAGGATTATGTCTCCAGATAACCCTCCAAAGTCCAATGTAGGAACGGATCTAGCAGCTTGAAGAGAGAAGAGCTAGTTGCATTTTATAGTGTTCATGGTACTGCATTTGGAGTATTGTGAGTTGCTTTTGGCCCCTTACCTGAGGACGAACTTGGTGGCATTAGAGAGTGTTCAGAGGCTCTGAGTGATCCTGGGGATGAAATGGTTACAGTATGAAAAATACTTGTTGGCTCTGGGACCACAATTGTTGGAGTTTAGAAGAATGAAGGGGCGATCTCGTTGGATCCTACCGAATTTTGAAAGGCCCAGATCGAGTGGACTTGGAAAGGATATTTCCAGTAGTTGATAGTATTATGTTAAAGTGTTGTAAGGCCTCTTATGGTAACACTATTTTAAAATATGATTAGCGATTGCAGTTATTATCACATGATCTTGAAGTTTGATTAGGTAACTACTGAGCTGGTGAGAAGGGCTCTGGGGAAACTCAGACACAGCAAACCATTGTGACCAAATGGTGTGAACCCGAAGGTCTTGAAGAAATTTGCTGAGCAGCTGTGTGGAGTTTTCCAGCACATTTTCATCCTGAGTTTCAGCCTGAAAATGGTCTAGACTGTGTGGAAAACATCATGTGTGGTCCCAGGACCCAAGAAGGGCCAACCACAAGTCTTGAATGACTACTGTCCAGTGACCCTGACCTCACACATCAGAAAGACCCTATAGAGGTTGATCCTGGCTCACCTCCGATCCCAGCCCTCAATCTCCTGCAGTTTGTCTTCCAGGAGCGCATTGGAGTCAACGATGCTGTTGTCTACCTGCTGAACAAAGCCTACTCCCATTTGGAGGGGTAGCAGTATGAGGATCATGTTTTTTGATTTCTCCAGTGCCTTCAATACCATACAGGCCCTCATTGCTGGGGGAGAAGTTCAGTTCAATGCGGGTTCACACTTCCGTTGTATCTTCGATAGTGGACTACCTGACTGACAGACCACACTTTGTGCAACTTCAGAGCTATGTGTCAAACATGGCTACAGGCAGCACTAGGGCCTCGTAGGGGACTGTATTGTCTCCCTGCTTATCCTGTATACCTCAGAGTTCAGATACAACACTGAGTCATGTCACCTGCAGAAATTCTCTGATGACTCAGCAATTGTTGGGTGTATAAAGGAAGGATGGGAGAATGATAACAGGGCCCTGGTGGAGGACTTTGTCAAACTGAGCAAGCTGAATCATTGGCAGCTCAACATCAGTAAGACAAAGGAGTTAGTGATGAGACTAAGCCTGCACTACTCCCTGTTACTATTGGTGGTGAGGATGTGCATGTGGTGAGGACCTACTAGTACCTGGGAGTGCACCTTGATGACAGAATTGAGTGGAGCACCAACACAGAGGCTGTATACAAGAAGGGCAAGAGTTGTCTCTACTTCCTGAGGAGAGTGAGGTCCTTAGGAGTGTGCAGGTCTCTCCTTCACATATTCTACCAGCCTTTTGTCGCCAGTACAATCTTCTATGCGGTGGTGTGCTGAGGCAATGGCATCAACACAGGCAATGCCAACAGGCTCAATAATCTAATTAGAAAGGCCGGCTCTGTTCTAGGAGTCAAACTGGACAGACTGGAGGCTGTGGTAGAACAGAAAATCCTGACAATTCTGGACAATGTTTCTTACCCTCTGCGTGCCAACTTGGCTGAACAGAGGAGCCCTTTAAGTTATAGACTAAGACAACTGGTCTGCGTCAAAGAGCGCTATATGAGGTCATTATTACCCTTGGCCATTAGGCTCTATAATGAGTCAACCTCTAGCCAGGGAAGTGATGGCTCAACGGGCTTCGGCGGAACCGGGTGAGGCAAGGAAGACTGGAGCTGCAGAGCTCTCACAGCTAGTTACTTGGTAAGTATTGGTAAGTAGTCCTGCTTCCTTTTACACTTATAACTTTAAAAGTTTTGTTAAATAGTGTGATAGTTAGCTGTACTGGGGCAAAGGGTTCTTGCATAACTAATACTAGTACATTAAATTAACTATATAGCATGGAGCAGGTGATGTGTTACTGCTGCGAGATGTGGGAACCGGTAGACCCCATTGAGGGACACGGCGACTACATTTGCAGCAAGTGTTTGTTGCTCGAGGAACTCCAGCTTCATATTGATGAGCTGCAGTCTGAGCTTCAGACACTGCGACACATCAGGGAGGGGGAGAGTTACCTGGACTCTGTGTACCAGGAGATAGCCATACCTAATAGATTAACTAATGTAGATTGCAGTCCAGCACAGGATGGTGTGGCTATGAGTGAGAAAAGTAGGGGAATCCAGGAGGTAGGGCTGGAGGAGATGCAGGCCTTGCTCTTGTCTAACAGATTTGAGGCTTTAACTCCCTGTGAGGGCAGGAGCGGGGACTGTGGGGAGGATGAGCAACCTGCCCATAGCACCATGGAGTGGGCGGCCATTCCAGAGGGAGGAGTCAATAGAAATGTTGTAGTAATAGGGGACAGTATCGTCAGGGGGATAGATAGGGTTCTCTGCAACCGAGAGCGAGAGTCCCGAAGGCTATGTTGCCTGCCTGGTGCCAGGGTTAAGGACACCTCTTCTGGGCTGGAGAGAAACTTGCAGTGGGAGGGCGAGGATCCAGTTGTCTTAGTACACGTCGGTACTAATGACATAGATAGGACAAGGAAGAAAGTTCTGTTACAGGAATATGAGCAGCTAGGGGTCAAATTAAAAAACAGAACCTCAAGGGTAATAATCTCTGGATTATTACCTGAGCCACGAGCAAATTTGGCTAGGTTAAATAAAATTAGGGAGTTAAACGCATGGCTCAATGACTGGTGTGGGAGAAGTGGGTTTTGCTTCTTGGGACACTGGCACCAGTACTGAGACAGGAGAGAACTGTTCCGGAGGGACGGGCTTCACCTGAACCAGGCTGGGGTTAGTGTCCTGGCGAATCATATAACTAGGGCTGTAGAGAGGTCTTTAAACTAACTAGTGGCGGGGAGGATTCTAGAGAGCAAATAATTAAAAAGACAATGGAGAAGGTAATGGATGTAGGTAAAAGTGGAGGAATAAAAAGACAGAGTGTGTCAGGAGGGGAAAGAATGTACGGAGATAAGTGTAAAGTTGTACAAAAGGAAAAGGAAGGAAATAAGTGTCAAACATATTTGAAAGTCCTTTATTTGAAGGCACGTAGTATTAGGAATAAAATTGATGAATTGACGGTACAAATAATTTCGTATGGTTATGATATTGTGGCAATTACGGAAACATGGCTGCAGGGTGACCAGGACTGGGAATTAAACATACAAGGGTATTCGACAATTAGGAGAGACAGGCAAGAAGGAAAAGGAGGTGGGGTGGCTATGTTAATAAAGCAAGAAATCACTGCAATAAAGCAAAATGATATTGGCTCAAAGGATCAGGATAACGAAACAATTTGGGTAGAAATAAGAAATAGTAAAGGGAAAAGAGCAGTGGTGGGAGTAGTCTATAGACCTCAAAACAGCTGTAAGTCAGTTGGTCAGAGCATAAATCAGGAAATAGTTGGGGCTTGTAATAAGGGAACAGCTATAATTATAGGGGATTTTAACTTTCATATTGACTGGACTAATCAAGTCGGACTCGGCAGCCTTGAAGAAGAGTTTATTGAGTGTATTTGGGATGGGTTCCTTGAACAATACGTTACTGAGCCGACAAGGGGGCAAGCAGTCTTAGATCTGGTCCTGCGTAATGAGACAGGACTAATAAAAAATGTCCTAGTAAAGGATCCCCTTGGAATGAGTGACCATAACATGGTCGAATTCCATATTCAATTAGAGGATGAGAGGGCTGGATCTCAAACAAGCGTACTGAGCTTAAATAAAGGAGACTATGATGGTATGAGAGCGGAATTGCTTAAGATAGATTGGGAAAATAGATTAAAGGGTAGATCGGTACTTGATCAGTGGTGTATATTTAAGGAGTTATTTTACAACTATCAAGAAAAATATATTCCGCTGAAGAAAAAAGGGTGTAAAAGAAAAAATAGTTATCCGTGGCTAAGTAAAGAAATAAAGCAAAGTATACGACTAAAAAGAAAGTTATATAAGGTAGCTAAATCTGGTGGGAAGATTGAAGATCGAGAAGCTTTTAAAGATCAGCAGCAAATAACAAAAAGATTGATTAAGAAGGGGAAGATAGATTATGAAAGTAAATTGATGAAAAACATAAAAGCAGATAGTAAGAGTTTTTATAGTTACATAAAAAGAAAAAGGGTAGCTAAAGTAAATGTTGGTCCCCTAGACCGGGAAATTAATGGTAGGGGACATGGAGATGGCGGAAACGTTGAACAAATATTTTGTATCAGTTTTTACAGTAAAGGACACTCAAAATATCCCAACACTGGATAAACAGGGGGCTCTAGGGGGAGAGAAGCTAACTACGATTCAAATCACCAAGGAAATGGTACTTGATAAATTAATGGGACTGAAGGTGGATTAATCCCCTGGACCGGATGGCTTGCATCCTAGGGTCTTAAGGGAAGTGGCAGTCGGGATTGTGGATGCATTAGTGATAATTTTTCAAAACTCGCTGGACTCGGCAATGGTCCCTGCAGATTGGAAAAATGCTAATGTAACTCCTTTATTTAAAAAGGGCAATAGACAGAAGGCTGGGAATTATAGGCCAGTTAGTCTAACTTCTGTGGTTGGCAAAATGTTGGAATCGATAATTAAGGAAACAGTAACAGGGCATTTGGATAAACATAGCTTAATAGGACAAAGTCAGCATGGCTTTACAAAAGAGAAGTCATGTTTGACAAATTTGTCGGAGTTCTTTGAGGACATAACATATAGGATAGATAAAGGGGAACCAGTGGATGTGGTGTATTTGGACTTCCAAAAGGCATTTGACAAGGTGCCACACCAAAGATTATTACTTAAAGTAAAAAATCATGGGATTGGGGGTAATATTCTGGCATGGGTGGAGGATTGGCTTTCTAACAGAAAACAGAGAGTTGGGATAAATGGTTTATTCTCAGACTGGCAGTTGGTGACTAATGGTGTTCCGCAGGGGTTGGTGTTGGGACCCCAACTCTTTACAATCTATATTAATGATTTGGAGAAAGGGACTAAGTGCAACGTATCGAAGTTTGCTGATGACACAAAGATGGGAGGGAGTGTAATGAGTACGGAGGACATTGAAACCCTGCAGGGGGACATAGATAGGCTGAGTGATTGGGCAGACATTTGGCAGATGAAATATAATACTGACCAGTGTGAGGTCTTGCACTTTGGCAGGAAAAATAATAGAGCAAATTATTATCTAAATGGAGAGAAACTGGAAAGTGCTTCTGTGCAAAGAGATCTGGGCGTCCTGGTGCAGGAAACACAAAAAGTTAGTGTGCAAGTGCAGCAGGTGGTCAAGAAGGCCAATGGAATGCTGGCTTTTATTGCTAGGGGGATGGAGTATAAGAACAGGGAGGTCTTACTGCAGTTGTACCGGGTATTGGTGAGACCACACCTGGAGAACTGCGTGCAGTTCTGGTGTCCATATTTAAGAAAGGACATACTGGCTCTCGAGGCAGTGCAGAGAAGGTTCACTGTTAATTCCGGGGATGGGTGGGTTGATGTATGATGAGAGGTTGAGTAGATTGGGACTCTACTCATTGGAGTTCCGAAGAATGAGAGGCGATCTTATTGAAACATATAAGATTGTGAAGGGGCTTAATCGGGTGGATGCAGGGAGAATGTTCCCAATGATGGGTGAAACTAGGACTAGGGGGCATAATCTTATAATAAGGGGATGCCATTCCAGGACTGAGATGAGGAGAAATTTCTTCACTCAGAGGGTAGTGGGAATTTACTGCCCCAGAGAGCTGTGGAAGCTACTACACTCAATAAATTCAAAACGGAGATAGACATTTTCCTGGGTAAAAATGGCATTAGAGGATACGGTGAGTGAGCAGGTAAGTGGACATGAGGCTAGGTTTAGATCAGCCATGTGATCTCCTGGGCCAGTTTTCGATAGCCTGGATGGGTCGGAGAGGAATTTTCCAGATTTTTTCTCCTCAATTGGCAAACCGTTTTTTTTTCCCCGGGTGATCACATGGGTTTGGGCGGGATGAATAATAAAATAAAATGGGCGGCATGGTGCCCTGTTGGTTGGCACTGTTGCCTTGTGGGATTCAGTGATAACTAGAGTTAAGATTGGATCAGCCATGATCTTGTTGAATGGCGGAGCAGGCTTGAGGGGCCGATTGGCCTACTCTTGCTCCTATCTCTTATGTTCTTATGACCTCCTCCTGTTAGACTGTTTGAGGTAACTTTTTTTTATTCTTTCTTACTTCTCTTCTAATATTTGTGTTTATGCATATCTGTGCACTTGTAATGCTACTGTGACACTGTAATTTCCTTTGCAATCAATAAAGTATCTATCTGTAGCGGTGTGCTACACACGGCACTAAAATTACGACACGGAGTCGGTAACTACAGTCGAAGGAAAAAAACTTTATTCGAAATCCTCACCCTCACTTTTAAGCCTCCCTCAACCTGCCCCCCGTGGCGCAGAGGCTCCAAAGCTCACTGCTCGCAAACCTCCGTAGGCTATCTAATTGTGAGCCGGTTCGGATGTGCCAGGAAATGGGTCGCCACATAACCCCCCCCCCCCCCCAGAAACGGCGATACACCCCCCAATGTCCACAGTCTGGGCCAGAACCTGCTTGGGAGGTCGGCCTCTGCGCCGAGGTGCCGGAAATTCGGCCGGTTGTGCCAGGTCCACGTGGGCTGGTTTGAGGCGGTCCACCGTGAAAACCTCCTCTTTCCCCCCAACGTCCAGCACGAAAGTGGACCCGTTGTTCTGGAGCACCATAAACGGCCCCTCGTATGGCCGCTGCAGCGGTGGCCGATGCCCGCCCCTTCGTACAAACACAAACTTATAGTTCTGCAGGTCTTTGGGTACGCAGGTCGGGTTCCACCCGTGCTGTGAAGTGGGTATGGGGGCCAGGTTACCGAGCTTCTCGCGTAGTCTGCCCAGGACTGCTGCGGGATCTTCCTCTTGCCCCCGTGGGGCTGGTAGGAACTCCCCGGGGACGACCAGGGGCGCGCCGTATACCAACTCGGCCAACGAGGCGTGCAGGTCGTCCTTGGGCGCTGTGCGGATGCCGAGTAGGACCCAGGGAAGCTCGTCCGCCCAGTTGGCTCCTCGCAGGCGGGCCATGAGGGCCGACTTCAGGTGACGGTGGAAACGCTCCACTAGCCCGTTCGACTGTGGGTGGTAGGCAGTTGTGTGGTGCAGCTGTCCCCAAAAGGCTGGCCATAGCTGACCACAGGCTGGAGGTGAACTGGGCACCTCTGTCGGAGGTAATGTAACCAAAGCGAGATATCCAGGTGGTGATCAGGGCTCGGGCGCAAGATTCGGAAGTGGTGTCGGTGAGCGGGACCGCCTCTGGCCATCTTGTGAACCGGTCCACGATAGTCAGGAGGTGCCATGCTCCGCGCGACACTGACAGGGGGCCCACGATATCCACATGAATGTGGTCGAAACGCCGGTGGGCGGGATGGAACTGCTGCGGTGGGGCTTTGGTGTGCTGCTGCACCTTGGCCGTCTGGCAGTGCATGCACGTTTTGGCCCATTCACTGACCTGTTTGCGGAGTCCGTGCCAAACGAACCTGCTGGAAACCATCCGGACAGTTGTCCGGATGGAGGGATGCGCCAAGTTATGAATGGAGTCGAAAACACGGCGCCGCCAGGCTGTCGGGACGATGGGACAGGGCTGGCCGGTGGCGACGTCACAGAGTAGGGTCCTCTCACCCGGGCCTACGGGGAGATCCTGGAGCTGCAAACCGGAGACTGCGGTTCTGTAACTCGGAATCTCCTCATCCACCTGCTGCGTCTCTGCCAGTGCCTCAAAGTCTGCGCCTTGGGAAAGGGCATGAACGGTAGGGCGAGAGAGCGCATCCGCCACGACATTGTCCTTACCCGAGACGTGCCGGACATCCGTCGTGTATTCAGAGATGTAGGACAGGTGGCGTTGCTGGCGGGACGACCAGGGGTCGGACGCTTTCGTAAACGCAAAGGTAAGCGGTTTGTGGTCCGTGAACGCGGTGAAGGGCCGACCTTCTAGGAAGTACCTGAAATGCCGGATTGCCAGGTAGAGCGCCAACAGTTCCCGGTCGAAAGCACTGTACTTGAGCTCGGGTGGCCGCAGGTGTTTGCTGAAAAATGCCAGGGGTTGCCAGCGACCTGCGATGAGTTGCTCCAGCACCCCACCGACTGCCATGTTAGATGCGTCCACTGTGAGGGCGGTAGGGGCGTCCATTCTGGAATGTACTAGCATTGCGGCGTTCGCCAAAGCTTCCTTCGTTTGAACAAAAGCGGCGGCGGACTCCTCGTCCCAGGTAATGTCCTTGCTCGGACCCGACATCAGGGCGAACGGGGCGCGTGATCAGGGCAGCTGAAGGGAGGAAGCGGTGGTAGAAATTGACCATACCTATGAATTCCTGAAGGCCTTTGATCGTGGTGGGTCGGGGGAAGTGGCGGACCGCATCTACCTTAGCGGGCAGAGGGGTTGCCCCGTCTTTAGTAATCCTGTGGCCCAGGAAGTCAATGGTATCGAGTCCGAACTGGCATTTGGCGGGGTTGATTGTAAGACCGTACTCACTCAGTCGGGCGCAGAGTTGACAGAGGTGGGACAGATGCTCCTGACGACTGCTGCTGGCTATGAGGATGTCGTCCAAATAGGTGAACGCGAAGTCCAGGTCCCGCCCCACCACGTCCATTAACCGCTGGAACGTCTGTGCCGCATTCTTCAGGCCGAATGGCATGCGGAGGAACTCGAAAAGGCCAAACAGAATGATGAGAGCCGTTTTGGGGACGTCGTCAGGATGCATCGGGATTTGATGGTACCCTCGAATGAGGTCTACCTTGGAGAAGATCCGTGCGCCGTGCAGGTTTGCTGCAAAGTCCTGAATGTGCGGCACAGGGTAGCGGTCCAGTGTGTAGCCTCGTTCAGCCTGCGGTAGTCGCCGCACGGTCTCCAGCCTCCCGTCGCTTTGGGCACCATGTGCAGGGGGGAGGCCCATGGGCTGTCGAACCACCGGATGATCCCCAATTCCTCCATCCTCTGGAACTCCTTCGCCAGTCGGAGCTTGTCCGGGGGAAGCCGCCGAGCGCGGGCGTGGAGGGGTGGTCCCTCGGTCGGGATGTGGTGCTGTACGCCGTGTCGGGGCATGGCCGCTGTGAACTGCGGTGCCAGAACCAATGGGAAATCCGCCAGGACTCTGGTGAAGTCGTTGTCGGACAGCATGATGGAGCCGAGGTGAGGGGCTGGCAACTGGGCTGCACCCAGGGAGAACGTCTGAAAGGTCTCGGCGTGTACCAGTCTCTTCCTGGGCAGGTCGACCAGTAGGCTGTGAGCCCGCAAAAAATCCGCACCCAGAAGCGGTTGGGCTACGGCGGCCAGTGTAAAGTCCCACGTGAACTGGCTGGAGCCGAACTGTAGCTGCACCTGACGGGTGCCATATGTCCTTACTGTGCTGCCGTTCACGGCCCTAGGGGGGACCCGGTGCCCTGCTGCGAGTGTCGTAACTTGTCGGAGGTAAAACGATGATCTCGGCACCAGTATCGACCAAAAACCGGCGTCCCGACCTTCTATCCCACACATACAGGAGGCTATCCCGATGGCCAGCCGCCGTAGCCATTAGCGGCGGCTGGCCCTGGCGTTTCCCGGGAACTTGCAGGGCGGGCGACAACGACGGGCTTCTGCGCCCCACCGCTGGTGGTAGAAGCACCAGTGTTCCTTGGGCCAGGGGTTGGCGGGCTCTGCGGCTGGGCCTGGACTGGTTTGCTGCTGGGAGCGTGGCTGGGAGATCTGTGCGATGGACGCCCCGCTCACCTTTTTGGCATTCCACAGCAAGTCCGCCCGGGCTGCCACCTTCCGGGGGTCACTGAAATCCGCGTCGGACAGCTGCAGGCGTATGTCCTCGGGCAGCTGCTCCAGGAATGCCTGCTCAAACATGAGGCAGGGTGTGTGTCCGTCGGCGAGAGACAACATCTCATTCATTAAAGCCGATGGAGGTCTGTCGCCCAAGCCATCCAGGTGCAGTAAACGGGCAGCCCGCTGGCGCCGTGAGAGTCCAAAAGTCCTGAGGAGCAGGGCTTTGAATTCCGTGTACTTGCCATCTGCCGGGGGCGACTGTACGAACTCCGCGACCTGGGCCGCTGTGTCCTGGTCGAGGGAGCTCACCACGTAGTAGTAGCGGGTGTCTTCTGAGGTGATCTGGCGAACGTGGAATTGGGCTTCGGCTTGCTGGAACCATAGGTTTGGTGGCTGTGTCCAGAAACCCGGCAGTTTCAACAAAACCGCATGAACAGAGGCGGCGTCGGTCATTTCTGGTCCAAAAATCGTTTGAACTGTTGGGGTCACCAATTGTAGCGGTGTGCTACACGCAGCGCTAAAATTACGACACGGAGTCGGTAACTGCAGTCGAAGGAAAAACTTTATTCGAAATCCTCAGCCTCACTTTTAAGCCTCCCTCAACCTACCCCCCATGGCGCAGAGGCTCCAAAGCTCTGTGCTCGCAAACCCCCGTAGGCTATCTAACTGTGAGCCGGTTCGGATGTGCCAGGAAATGGGTCGCCACATATCTATCTATCTCGGTTGTCCATCAGCCCCATGCACTTAGATTTGACATGTCAACTTCTCCCACACCCCCATCCCTCCACTACATATCACCCACCCTATTAGCGAACCTCATCAAGACCCTCTCGACATCCTTAATGATGTCTGCAACTTTCTTCTGGATATGGTCAGGCTCTGATTCTCTCCAGTAAGAGGAGGAATTTCTGCTCCTGCCTTACCAGAGCAGAGTCAGTAGATGGCACCATGCCTCCAGAAACCAGAGAATCTGATCACAAACACTATGAAAAGGAGCCGTCTGCTGGCAGAGAGGAGGTATTATAGAAGCTAATATTGCCCCAACTCTGACACATCCAAGTAACACGAGAATCAGAATCAGGTTTAATATCACTGGCATATGTTGTGAAATTTGTTAACTATGCCACAGCAATACATTGTAATACATGATAAATAATGAAAAAAAAACAGAATTACAGTAAATTTGTACATTAAGTAGTTAAAATAAGTAGTGCAAAATCAAAAATTAAAAAGTAGTGAGGTAGTGTTCAAGGGTTTAATGTCCATTCAGAAATCAGATGGCAGAGGGGAAGAAGCTGATCCTCAATTGTTCTCAGACATCTGTACCTCCTTCCTGATGGTAGGTAGCATTGAGAAGAGGACATGTCCTGGGTGATGGGGGTCCTTAATAATAGACACTGTCTTTCGGAGGCACTCCTCCTTGAAGATGTCTTGGATACTGCACAGGCTAGTGCCAATGATGGACCTGACTAATTTTATAATTCTCTGTAGCTTCCTTTAGTCCTTTGCAGTAGCCCCTCCCTCCCATTATCAGACAGTGATGCAGCCAGTCAGAATGTTCGCCACGTACACAGAGAAGTTTTCGAATGTTTTAGGTGACAGACCAAATTTCCTCAAACTCAATGAAAAATATCTGCTGTCTTGCCTTCTTTATAGCTGCATTGATATGTCAGGAACAGGCTAGATCCTCAGAGATATTGACAGCCACTCTGTCCACTTCTGATCCCTTGATGAGAATTGGTCTATGTTCCCTCGCCTTACCCTTTCTGAAGTCCACAATCAGCTCTTTGATCTTACTGATGTTGAGTTCAAGGTTGTTGCTGTGACTCCATTCAACCAGCTGGTATTTCTCATTCTTGTATGCCCTCTCATCTCTGTCTGAGGTATGTCTACATAAATGTTACGCCACATTGTTGGAAAAACTCAACAGGTCAGGTAGCATCTATGGAGCGAAATGGACTGCCGAAGGTTTTGGTTGAAATTTCACCTGGACTGAAAGTTTAGAGGGGTATTTATATTGGTATTGATTTATTATTGTCACGTGTACGAGTTACAGTGAAAAACTTGTCTTACATACTGTTCATTCAGATCAGATCATTACACAGAGACTGAAGAAGGATCTCAGTCTGAAACATCAACTGTTTACTCTTTTCTATAGATGCTGCCTGGCCTGCTGAGTTCTTCCAGCATCTTGTGTGTGTTGCTATGGGTTTCCAACAACTGTAGACTTTCTCATGTTTGTGGAATACCTTTCCCTATATATATTTTTTAATGTTTATCTACTTTAGTCAAGAAGAGAATGGAAGATGTAAGGTTTTTAAAATTAAAATTACTGTGCATTACTCCGCTGATGTTTAGGGCAACAGTGAAGGTCCTTGATCTTGGGCGGTGTTCAGGGCTTCCTTCATCATGTCGGTAGCTTTCTCTCGGTTTTCACTGCTGTCAGTCATGCACGTACAAGGTGGAGACTCAGGAATACCATTGCACTCAGATGTAGAAGGATTCTTCATTGCTATTTTCATTACAATTTTGTTTTACCAGTTATGATTGTTAGCACTGAAATCCCGAACCTGCAGGACCAGTGGACCACTCTTAGTCTGGCTTCTTCTACCCTTTGACCTGTTTGGCATGGGTGATCCTACCAAAAGCCAAAGCATAAAGCCCTGAGTCCAGCCAGCGTAGCTCTCTGAGTCATTGAGGCATGCTTCCAAACCACGACAGGTTTGTGGTCCTTTTGGAGGATATGTTAAGTTTAGGAAGCTGAAATCGGACAGGGTCTCTGAAAATTTTAAAGGAGGCAGAAGAGAGCAATTAGGGAACCAGGAGTGATGAGTCTTGATGAAGGGTTGTGGCCCAAAAAGTCGACTGTTAATTGTCTTCATAGATGCTGCTGGAATGTGTCTGTATGTGGCGGTCTCTCTCTCCCTCATGTCCACTGCTCCTGGAGGAAAGTCCCTGTATTCAAATGGCCCATCTTTCCTTCTCGTTTGATGGTGCTGGAGCCCTGGGTCTTGAGCATAGTTTAATTGACGCGGTTTGTGGATTGGACTCTATGGTTCATGTTGTGATGTGTTTGTAGTGAAGCAGGTTCAAGTGTGTGTGTGTGTGTAAACAATTTGCTGAGTGCAGAGTCTCTGACGGCTGATCCACTGTTCCTGAAGTTCCGTTCTCTCCTGTGATGCTTCAGTCAGTGACACCTCAGAACCCTGAAGGCCACATTCTTGGAATATTGAAAAGGGGCTTTCTGGGAGTGGGCCCCAACTCCTCAGTGAACTGAAGTCTGAATGTAACTCCAGGTCAGGGTCTTCAATAGAACCCCATCCACCCTGAAAGGGAAAAGGAGAGACGACAAAGGTAGAAATTAAGCTGTTTTGTAGACGAACACAAAGGAGTCGCAATTTAGTGCCATCATACTCCACCTCCGCTTACATCCCCTGATATCTTTCCTGCAGGTAGGTGACCAAAATTGCACAGAGTACACCAAATTAGGCCTCACCAATGTCTTGTATGACATAACATCCCCGACTCCTGTAATCAGTAGTCTGGATTATGAAGGGCAACGTGCCAAAAGCTGTCTTTAGTGGTTCAATGGGTCAATTTAATATCAGAGAATGTATACAGTAAACAGCCTGACATCCTAAACTCTTTGTAAACATCCACAGAATGGAAAAACGAATCCAAAGAATGAATGACAGAAAGCGTTAGAACTCTAAAGATTCCCTCCCCCTTTTCAGCAAAAGCTTCAACCCTCCTCAATTGTTCCAGCAAAAGGCATCAGCCCCCTCCCTCCACCACCCACCAAGCAACAGCAAGCCTCCAGAAACCATCAAAGAACTACTGCCCATCCTATTCAACACTTTGAAATCTCAACTTTTCCTACCTACCTGTGACGTCACTTTCAAGGAATCTGTATTCTGGTGACCACGTTACAAGAAGGATGTGGAGGCTCCATTAGAGTGTGTAGTAGAGGTCCAACAGGTTGTAGGTTAGAGAGTTTTAGTTGTTTGGAGAGATTGAATAAGCTTCTCTGGAGCACTGGAGGCTGAGGAGTCATTTGATAGAAGCAAATAATATGTTGAGAGACATATAGGCTCAGAGTGGCATGAAGAGACTGAGAGTACGAGACTCTCCCCCCCCCCCCCCCCCGCCACCCAGATAAGATGCCAGGTTAACCCCCAGCATTTTGCCGGTACCCATTTTCAGCTGGGTGGACTTGAGCAATGTGAAGTTAAGTGCCTTGCTCATAACACGTTGCCTTGGTTGGGGCTCAAACTCACAACCTTCAGAGTGCTAGTCCAATGCCTTAACCACCTGGCCACATGCCACATCGGAGTATTTTACTAGGGTGAAAATATCAACTGATAGAGCTGGGAGCAGCGAAGTTTAAAGGAGATGTGTAGGACAAGGTTTTATGCACAAAGAGTGTTGAGTGTTTGGAACATGCTGATCAGGAGAAAATGGATTCAGATAAGATAACAATTCTTAAGAGGGTGCTAGATAAGCACGAGAGTGAGGACGTGAAGTGTATGTACACCTTGTGCAGTGGCATCACAAGGGGGCAGGGTGGTGGGTCAACGAGGTATTTGGGACGCTGACCTTCATGAGTCAGGGGATTTCAGTAAAGGATTTAGAATGTTGTGTTGAAGTTGTACAAGGTCTTGGTGAGGCCACACCTAATATATTGTGTACGCATTTCCTGATATAGGAAAGGCGTCATTCCTAGGACCTTATTCCTTGGAGTGTAGGAGGCTGTAGTGTGACCTTATAGAGATGGATGACATCGTGGGGCACATAGACAGGGTGAATGGCATCCACAACTGGAGGGTATAAGTTTAAGGTGAGAGTGGAAAGATTTAATAGGAATTAAGTTTGTATGGTTCTGGCAAGACTGCAGCCTGGACTAATGTGCACATGTCCATAAGACCTTAAGACATAGGTGCAGAATTAGGCCATTCGGCTCATCGAGCCTGCACCTCCATTTCATCGTGGTTGATTCATTATACCTCTCAGTCCCAATCTTCAGCCTTCTCCCTGTAACCTTTGACACCCTATTGAGAACCTAACCAACTCTGCTTTAAGTATACCCAATGACTTAGCCTTCCAGCTGTCTGCGGCAACGAATTCCACACATTCACAACCCTCTGGCTAAAGAAATGCCTCCTCATCTCTGTTCTAAAGGGGTGCCCTTCTATTTTGAGGCTACACCCTCTAGTCCTACACTTCCCATTATAAAGACATTTTCTCCACATCAACTCTATCTATTCAATAGATTTCAATTAGATCTCCCTTCATACTTATAAACTTCATTGAGTACAGATTCAGAACCATCAAACATTTCTCATATGTTAATTCTTTCATTCCCAGGATCAATCTTGTAAACCTCCTCTGGACCATTTCCAGTGTCACCATCCACACAACCTGCAAGTTGAATATCTGGAAGGAGTAAAAAACACATTGAGGTTCATCAAGAGGGCAGTAATGGGGTTAGTTTGAATTGAACCAGCAAGCAGGGAGAGGGCAACATCCTTCTCAGATGCTGTAAACTCATTGTAAGCTAAAGGACATTGGTCTTAGGGTCAGCATGCAGGCTGTTTTGTTACTGAAATCAAGAAGGAAGTACAAGATCCTGAATATCAACACTTAACAGTTTAGGAACAGCTTCACCTGTCAAATTTTCTGGAAAGACGCTGCTCCACAAATCTCAGACTAGCCATCACCTCGACTGCTCCCCGATCTCTTTCCATCACCCCACAGCCTCTGAATCCCTACCCACTCCTCTTTCCTGTTACAACTGTCCCAAAACCCTCCCTGCCTGGGTACTTCACTCCCCAAACCCTTGACGTCCCACCCCTGAAGTATTGGTGCACAGTAGTGTAGCAGTTAGCATAATGCTATTACAGTGCCAACAACCTGTGTTCATTTCCCACTGCTGTCTGTAAGGAGTTTGTACATTCCCTGTGATGGCATGGATTTCCTCTGGGTGCTCTGATTTCCTCCCATGGTCCAAAGATGTACCGGTTGGTAGGTTAATTGGTTGCATGGGTATAATTGGGTGGTATGGGCTTATTGGGTTGGAAGAACCTGTTACTGTGTGTATCTCTAAATTAATAAAATAATAATAAAGAATATGACAGAAGGTGAAATGCTGTGGTTCCCGGAGTGTGTGGAATCATACCCTTTCCCCTCCAGGGGTGGTTGGAGTTTCTATGGGGCGGGGGGGGGGGTCACTCAGTAGTAAGGGGCCTAGATCCTCAGTGACTCAGTTGACAACAGATAACCTGGACGGAAGGGATTGTGTCATTTCCAAGTCTGACCCATGCATTATTGCCACTCACTACTGTAGTGTTAGCTAGTATGATTTCCATACTCTAATCACACAGTAACGCAAATCCTGTGAATTCGGTATGGTGCTCATTGGGATAAAGTTCAGATTATGCCCTTTCAAATGACCATATTTCTCTAGCCCACAGCCCAACCGAGATATCGCTGCCCCACTGTATGTACCTTCAGGCAGAGAGTCAGATTTTGCCCAAGCTATGATGATGTCATAATTTTCCCCTTTATTGATCACAGCACTTGATGCTGGGCTGAAACAAGAGATGATTGACCTTGGTCATTAACTGTAATGAAAATAGCAGAAGCAGATCAAATGAAAAAAATGTAGACAAAATAGTGCAGAGTATGTGAGATATGGATTTATACCAGTACCAAACAACCAACAACAGCCAACATGTCTGTTGCATAAGAAATAGGAGCAGGAGTCGGCCATCTGGCCGGTCAAGATTACTCTGCCATTCAATAAGATCGTGACTGATCTGGCCATGGACTTACCTCTACCTTTTCCCCATAACACTTAATTCCCCTGCTGTGCAATAATCTATCCAACCTTGTCTTAGATATATTGCTGAGGTAGCCTCCACTGCTTCATTGGGCATAGAATTCCACAGATTCACCACTCTCTGGGAAAAGCAGTTCCTCCTCATCTCCGTCCTAAATCTACACCCCGAATCGTGAGGCTGTGTCTTCCAGTGGTAGCAACTTTCCTGCCTCTATCTTGTCTACCCCTTTCATAACTTCTGCCATTTCTTTCAGTAATCTGAGATGCATTCCATCATGACCAGGGGACTTACCTATCTTCAGGCCCACAAGTTTGTTCAGAACAACCTCTTTAGTGATAGGTATTGTATCGAGGTCCATACCTCTCATCGCATCTATAACATCTCTCTTTGGCATGTTAGACATGTCCTCCACCGTGAAGACCAACACAAAATAGTAATTCAAAACCTCTGCCATTTCCTTATCACCGAATATCAATTACCCCTTCTCGTCCTCCAAGGACCTACTTTCACTTTAGCTGCTCTTTTGCACTTTATATAATTAAAAAAACTTTTTCTAACTGTTTTTATATTTTGTGCTAGTTTATCTTCCCTTTATTTATTGCTTGCTGTGTGGTTTTTTTTGTCACTTTTTGAAGCCTTCCCAGTCAACCAGTTTGCCACTACTCTTGGAAACTGTATGCATGAGCTTTTAGCTTGATGCCTTCTTTTATTTCGTTAGTTATCTAAGGCTGGCTCTCCCCACCCTTTCTATCCTTGCTTTTAACTGGAATATATTTTTGTTGAGCACCATGAAAAATCTCTTTGAAAGTATTCCACTGTTTCTCAATTGTCCCACCATATAGCCTGTGTACCCTGTCTACACTAGCCAAATCCTACCTCATCCCATCGTAGTCTCTATTGTCTGGGCATAATACACTGGTTTTAGATTGAATTATTGCATCCTCCACTCAGTCATACTAGGATCACTCTTTCCAAGAGGATCTCTAACTACAAGATCACTAATTTTACCTACCTCATTGCATAGGACTGGATCTAAGATAGTACGTTCCCTTGTAGGTTCAGTAACCTACTGTTCAAGAAAGCCATTATGGATGCATTCTATGAAGTCCTCCTAAAGACTGCGTTGACCAACTTGATTCACCCAGTCTATGTGCAAGTTAATGTCCCCCACGATAACTGCAGTTCCATTCTTACATGCTTCAGATATTTCTCTGTTCATTGCTTATGACACTGTAATGTTATCATTTGGTGGCCTATAGTCAACTCCCACCAGCAATTTTTTCCCTTAACTATTTCTAACCTCTACCCAGATGAATTCATTTCTGAAATGGCCACTAAGTCAAACTCCTTTGTACTGAACACAAAGTACACTTCAGATGCTGTGGTCAAATCAACACGTACAAACAAGTTGGATGAACTCAGCAGGTTGGGCATGCTTTCATCTTTTATGAAGTGAACATAACCAAGAAGCCAACATTGTTGCCTGGCAAAGTTGACACATCCAACTGCAGAGCAGAGCAAATTCTGTTGTCCCAAGTATGTAGCACAATGTGCTGCTTGTCACACCCTGGCCAACACATCATGACAGGCATAATTTTAATATGATTGGAACAAAATATGGGCAGGATGTCAGAGGTAAGTTTTTTACACAGAAAGTAGTAAGTGTGTGGAACGCACTGCCAGGGGTGGTGGCAGAGGCAGATACTCGAGGGACATTTAAGAACCTCTTAGATAGGCACAAGGATGAAAGAAAATGAGGGTTATGTAGGAGGGAAGGGAAAATAGATCCTAGAGTAGGTTAACAGGGCTGCAATATTCTATGTACATGTAAATGTATTGTACTGTGCAAAAGTCTTAGGCACACATATATATAGCTAGAGTACCTAAGAATTCAGCACAGTACTGTAGTAATTTTATGTATTGCACTGTATTGTTGCTGCAAAAAAAAACAAATTTCATGAGATGTGTGAGTGATGATAAACTTGATTTTGATACGGGTCTCTATTGTGGACTGTGAGTGGGAAGGGGGCAGGGAGAGGGGAATCACGTTTGGGGAAAGGGGAATGGAGAGGGGAGGGAGCAGGAAGCACCAGAGGACATTCTCTAATGATCAATAAACAAATTGTTAGGAATTAAACAAACTTTGCTGGTGTCTTGGGGCTGGGTGTTTCTCCACCTGCACCCCCCACCCTGGCACTTTTTCTCTGCCACCTGACCCACACTCTTTCCGTGGCATTCCTCCCTCGCCATTCCCAAAATCCTTTGCTCCTGCCAGAGTTACAAACTGGCTCTCCACTCCATATTGATGATACTATACTATGCAAAAGTCTTAGGCTCCCTAGTTCTATATATGTGCCCAAGTCCTTTGCACAGTACTGTATATGGCAAATAAAGTTGATGCTTGAATATCAATCCTCAATTTGTATTATAGTCACATGTACTGAGGTAGAGTGAACAACTTTGTTTTGCATGCCATTCATACAGATTATTTCATTACGCAGAGCATTTGAGGTAGTACGTGGGAAAAGCAATAACAGAATGCAGGACAGTGTTACAGGGAGAACGTGCTGTGCAGGCAGTCAGGAGGGTGCAAGGTCATGACAAGTTAGATTGTGGGGTCACGAATCCACCTTATTATACCATGGGAATGTTCAATAGTCTTATAACAGTTGGTTAGAAGTTGTCCTTGATCCTGCTGCTATGTGGTTCCAGTCTTTTGGGTCTTCTTTAACCTCTTAAATCCCTTTTTTACCATGAGTTTCTGCGGGTTACAGAAGTGAAAGGCTTTCTCGCTTCAGGATCAGAATGAGGTTTAATATCACCTGTGTAGGTCGTGACATTTGTTAACTTTGCAGCAGCAGTGCAATGTAATACATGATAATAGAAAAAAAAACTGTTGTGGATTACAGAAATGTTAAATAGTTAGATTAAATAAATAGTGCAAAAAAGATAGAAATTTAAATAATGAGGTCATGTTCATGGGTTCAATGGCCGTTCAAAAATTGGATGGCAGAGGGAAAGAAGTTGTTACTGAATTGTTGAGTGTGTTTCTTCAGGCTTCTGTACCTCCTTCCTGATGGTAGTAATGAGAAAAGGACATATCCTGAGTGTTGGGGGTCATTAATGATGGACACCATCATTTTAAGGCACCGCTCCTTGAAGATACTGGCATGAGCTTGACTCACTCCTGGTCAGGTGCCCCTTCCCTGGCAGCGTACTTTTCACACGTTCCTACCATACCACAGATTGCGATGCAGACCACTTGCTGGTGTGTTTGCAAGATCAGATTGCAGTCAAAGAAATTCCACTGCGATAAACAAGAAGGGAACCTTGCATTGACCTCAGCAAGGTATCTCACCCAGACCTGCTGGAGCAGTTTGCTAAGTCCCTGCAATAAATAACTGAGCACCCAACAGCCTGGTAACTCTGTTTCAGAGAAATGGGAACTTCTGCAGAAACTGTCTGCTTAGGAAGAAGACCACGAAAATGAATGACTGTTTCAAAGCCAAATCCGACGAGATGAACCCCATCCTTGCCAAGTATAAGCATTCACCAACTGAGGGAAATCTACGGATCCTCAGGGCTGCTAGCAGTAAAGTGCAGCAGACTGCCAGGTGCTGTGCCAATGACTACTGAATGCAGCTCAGTGAAGGCATCCAGACTGACTGACAATATCAAGGGGATGTACGATGGCATCAAGAAAGCCCTTAGCCCCTCTCAGAGCAAGATAGCTCCCTTCTAATCCACTAATAGGGAGGTAATTGCAGACGGGTAAATGGATGGATAGAAAGTTTTTCTGATCTCTGCTCCAGAGTGAAAACTGTCATCACCTCAGCCAAGGATGCATTGAGTGCCTGCTGACAATGGATGCAGAGCCAACCCTGGAGATGTTCAGCAAGGTCATCAGCAGCTAGGCCTCAGGGGAAGGCACCAGGTAACAATGGGGCTTCCCTAGAGCTCTGCATGACTACTCCACAGTACCCGCAGTGTGAAGTCCTCTGTCAGTGATGGCAGGAAGGAGCTGACCACAAGATATGAGGGATGCCAAAACAAAGGTGAAAACAAAGGTGAGACATGCGACTGTAACAACTACAGGTGCATCTCCCTGCTGAATGCTGTTGGCAATATCTGCCCAAGTCTTTTGGTCCGTCCACAGAAGTTGGCTGAACATGTCTACCCGGAGTCACAATGTCTAAATTGTTTAGACATTGGCTTTGTGGGAGAAGCCAGAGATTTGTAGTAGATGGTTGCCTGTCTGACTGGAGGCCTGTGACTAGTCAAGTGCCGCAGGGATCAGTGCTGGGTCCATTGTCGTTTGTCATCATGGTAACTGGGTCAGATGAATTTGCAGATGACACCAAGACTGGGGGTGTAGTGGAGAGCGACAAAGGCTGCTCGAGCTTGCAGTGGGATCTGGACCAACTGGAAAAATGTGCTGGAAAATGGCTGATGGAATTTAAAGCAGACATGTGTGAGGTGTTGCACTTCAGTAGGACTAACTAGCGTGGGTCTTACACAGTGTATGGTAGGGCACATAGGAGTGTGGTAGAACAAAGGGATCAGGGAATACAGGTCTATAATTCATTGAAAGTGGTGGCACAGATAGATGAGGTCGTAGAGACACATTGGCCTTCATAATTAAGAGTACTCATTAATATACCATAAACCCTTGGCTTCGGTTTTTTACCAATAATCAAAGATCTCCTTTTTTTCAGTTATTCCATGGTACAAGGCAAGGTTGTCCTTTAAGTCCTTTACTATTTGACATTGCTTTAGAACCTTTGGCTATAGCCATTCGTGAATCACCTAATATTTTGGATATTACTCATGGGGAGGGGAATATAAGTTATCATTATATGCTGATGATTTGTTACTATACATATCTGACCCTGAAAGATCTATTCCTGCTATTTCGTCCTTGCTTGCTCAGTTTAGTAACTTTTCTGGTTATAAATTGAATTTTAATAAGAGCGAATTATTTCCATTAAATATGCAAGTTCCAATTTATAAACATTTACCATTTAAAGTTGTTACAGATTATTTTACTTATTTAGGTATTAAAATTACTAAAAAACAAAGATTTATTTAAAGCTAACTTTTTACCTTTAATTGACCAAATTAAGCAACTTGCTATCAGGTAGTTTCCACTATCTTTGTCATTGGTTGGTAAAATTAATGCTATTAAGATGATGGTATTACCCAAATTCTTATATTTATTTCAAGCATGACCAATTTTTATTCCTAAATCTTTTTTTGATATTATTGACTCCAAAATATCTTCTTATCTGTGACAGAATAAAAATCCTAGACTAGGCAAAAAATATTTCCAGAAGCCTAAGAAGGAGGGCTGTTTGGCTTTGCCAAACTTGAGATTTTACCATTGGGCAGTTAATATACGATATTTAATATTTTGGACACAAGAATCGACTACATCTGCTTGCCCACAATGGGTAAATTTGGAATGTAAATCTGTACAAGACTTTTCATTGTTTTCAATCTTAGGATTTTCACTTCCTTTTTCTTTATCTAAATTGAATAAACAAATAACTAATCCTATAGTCAAATACACATTGCGAATATGGTTTCAATTTTGTAAATTTTTTGGTTTCAATAAGTTTATTTTATCATGCCCTATAATATCTAACTATTTCTTTCGGCCCTCTTTTATGGATCAAGCTTTTCTTTTATGGAAAACAAAAGGTATAACATGTTTTCGTGATTTGTTTTTGGATGATAGTGTTATGTCCTTTGAACAGCTATCTAATAAATATAATTTACCTAAAACCCATTTTTTTTTTGATATTTGCAAGTTAGAAATTTTTTGAATAATGAGTTACAGTCTTTTCCGAAACTATGCCCATTGGACATTGCGAAAGAATTTTAGCTCTGAATCCTTGTCAAAAGGGTTTAGTAGCTGTCATTTATAATATGATCATGAAAATACAGCCAGATGTATCAGAAAAAATTAAGAAGGAATGGGAAGAAGAACTCCATTGAATATCCACTGAGCAGTGGGAGAAAATTTTACTATTAGTCAATTCGTCCTCTATTTGTGCTAAACATGCCTTAATACAATTTAAGGTTGTACATAGAGCTCATATGTCTAAGGATAAACTTGCTCGATTTTATTCTCATCTTAACTCAACCTGTGACAGATGTCATTCTGATGTTGCCTCATTGACCCATATGTTTTGGTCTTGCCCTTGTTTACAAAATTACTGGAAAGATATTTTCAGTATTATTTCAAGAGTTCTGAATATCAATTTCCAACCGCATCCTATTACTGCAATTTTTGGTTTACCAATGGTGGATAATAGTCGTTTATCCTCTTCATCTCGATGAATGATTGCATTTGTTACATTAATGGCTAGAAGATCTATTTTATTGAATTGGAAAGAAATTAATCCTCCAACTATATTTCAGTGGTTTTCTCAAACTATCTCTTGTTTGAGCTTAGAAAAAATTAGAAGCATTGTTTTTGATCCTTCAGTTAAATTTGAAGAAACTTGGAGACCATTTATTCAACATTTTCATATGAGTTAAATTGTCTTTTCCTAAATCTTACTTTTATTATCCTTAATTATTTGGATGGAGGTTTGGAGTTATTGGCACTACTGTATGTATTTAACATTATGCAATAGCCCATGTTGGTTAGTGTTTTTTTTTCTTCTCTTTTTTTGGGTTTTTTTTCTTTTTGTTTCTTTTGTTCATAAATACTATGAGTTTGGGAGGCTATATATATTGATTATTATATATTTGAATGTCTACTTAAACTATCAATTATGTACTCTCAAACTGTATTCATGTTTCATTTATGTTTGTTTAAAAATTAATAAAAAGATTTAAAAAGAAAGAGTACTCAGTACACAAGTGATGTAATGCTGAAGTTATATAAGGAAGGCATTGATGAGGCCTAATTTGGAGTATTGTGAGCAATAGAAACCTGCAATTGCTGGAAATTAAAGTAACACACACACAATGCTGGAGAAACTCAGCAGACCAGGCAGCATCTATGGAAGAGAGTAAACAGTTGATATTTTGGGCAGAGACCTTTCATTAGGATTACAGTGTCCAGTTTTGGTCATCGACTTAGAGAAAAGATGTAAATAAGGTTGAAAGAGTACGGAGGGAATTTGCAAAATTGTTGTCAGGACTGGAGGACCGAAGTTATAAGGAAAGATTGAGTAGGTTAGGATTTTATTCCTCAGAACGTAGAAGACTGAGGGGAGATTTGATAGAGGTGTACAAATTATGTGGGGTATAGATAGCGTAAATGCAAGCAGGCATTGAGTTTGGGTGGGACTACAACGAGTGACCATGGGTTAAGGTTGAAAGGTGAAAAGTTCAAGGGGAACATAAGGAGTTCGTCCAGTCAAGCTCCAACTCCTTAACACAGAGTGTTAGAAGCTGGAGCTGGATGCACCTCTCACATATGTAGTTGTCCGGGACATGGGAGGTCTCCCTGCCCTCCCACATCCCACAAAAAGAGCATTCCACTACCCTGCTTTGCATCTCTACTGTGCTGACTGAGCAACTATAAAGAAGAAAGAATAATAAGCTGTGGGGGGTGGGGGGGGAATCTCTACCTACAGATTTTTTGCCTTCTCTCACTGAAGCCTTGCCTTGCTAAAGCCTCAAAGAGCTAAAGCCCCCAAATCCCCACCTTAACTCTGTCCACTCCAGTGATGGCCCCTGCCTTACTTTAATTTGTTCTTGCCAATTAACTGTGAATGCGGAGCATTCAGTTCAATTGAAAAGTACTGAACAACAAAGAGCCAATTAAGAAGAGTTGTTCAAACATTAATCATATTAAACAGACAATGACTACTGAGGCAAATAGAATATGTATTTTAATAAAAGCAGCTTAATTAACATCTAATCCTCAACAATAGAGGTGTTGTTAATATTAAAATGTCTTGGGTTCTTTTTGAAGCGCCGATGAATGGTTATCAGATAGAGGATGCTGGAGATCAGGGAAACTGTAACTAGGAGAGATGATCTGTTCTGCTTGGAGAGTCAGTGACAGGATTAATCAATTTTAACTGTCATAACGACGTGTGAGAAGCAGGCTCAGTAGTTTGGGATTTATGTGGTGTGAGAGAATTGTTTTTCATAGTTAAAATTTGTTAGAGTACTTATAACCATAAACACAAAGAGATTCCGCATATGCTGGAAATCCAGAATAATGGACACAAAATTCTGGAGGAACCTAATGAAGAGTCTCAGCCCAAAACACCAAATGCTTATTTCCCTCCATCGATGCTGCCTTGGCCGATGGTGCAGTGGCATCTGCACTGGACTCAAGGAGAGCGATCCCAGCTTCAGACCCAGCCGGCTCTCTGCATGTTGGGTTGAGTGTCGAGCTAGCAACTCAGCCTCATAAAACAGACAAACACAAAGAAACAGCAAGGTTGCCATCTGAAGAAATTTTCAAAGGGAAGAAGCACACATGGCCAAAGTGAAGTCAGAGCCAAAGTAAAAGCAAAAGAGAGGACATACAAGGAAGCCAGAGCTAGTGGGAAGATAAGAGAGTTGAGCAGCTTTTAAAAACTTGCAGAAGGAAACTAAGAAGGTCTTTCAGAAGGAAAAGATGAATTATGAAAGGAAGCTGGGGACTAATACAAAGACGATACTAAAAGCTTTTTTAAGTACATAAAGGGTAAAAGAGAGTCGAGGGTAGATATAGGACCAATACAAAATGACGCTGGAGATATTGTAATGAGAGAATCAGGAGTGACAGGGGAGCTGAATGCACATTTTGCATCAGTCTTCACAGTGGAAGATATCTGCAGTATACTGGACATTCATGAGTGTCAGAGAATTGAAGTTTGTGCAGTAAAAATTATGGCTGACAAGGTGCTCAGGAGGCTTAATGGTCTGAGGGTGGATAAATCTCCTGGACTTGATGGAATGCACCCTTGGGTTCTGAAGGAAGTAGCTGGAGAGATTGTGGAGTCATTGACAATGATCTTTTAAGAATCAATAGATTCTGGCATTGAACCAGATGACTGGAAAATTGTAAATGTTACTCTGCTATTTAAGAAGGGTGGGAGGCAGCAGAAAGGAAAGTATAGACCTGTTAACCTGACATCAGTGGTTGGGAAGTTGTTGGAATCGATTGTTAGGGATGAGATTATGGAGTTTGTGAAGGCACATGACAAGATAGGACAAAGCCAGCATAGTTTCCTGAAAGGAAAATTCTGCCTGACAAACCTACTGCAATTCTTTGAGGAAATTACAAGCAGGGTAGACAAAGGAGATACAGTAGATGTGGTGTACTTGGATTTTCAGAAGGCCTTTGACAAGATGCCATGCATGAGGCTGCTTAGCAAGATAAGAGCCCATGGAATTACAGGGACATTACTAGTGTGGGTGGAGCATTGGCTGGATGGCAGAAAGCAAAGAGTGGGAATAAAGGGATCCTATTCTGGCTGGCTGCCAGTTACCAGTGGAGTTCCACAGGGGACTGCTGCTTTTCACGATGTACGTTACTGGTTTGGACTACGGTCTTAATGGATTTGTGCCTATCCAAGATAGGTGGAGGAGCGAGTAGTGTTGAGGAAACAGAGAGCCTGCAGAGAGACTTAGATAGTTTAGGGGAATGGGCAAAGAAGTGGCACATGAAATACAGTGTTGGAAAGTGTATGATCATGCACTTTGGTGGAAGAAATAAACGGGCAGACTATTATTTAGATGGGGAGAGATTTCAAAATGCAGAGATGCAAAGAGATTTGGGAGCCCTTTTGCAAGATATTCTAAAGGTTAACCTGCAGGTTGAGTCGGTGGTGAAGAAGGTGAATGCAATGTTGGCATTCATTTCTAGAGGTATAGAATATAAGAGCAGGGATGTGATGTTGAGGCTCTATAAGGCACTCGTGAGACCACACTTGGAGTATTGTGTGCAGTTTTGAGCTCCTTATTTTAGAAAGGATATACTGACATTGGAGAGGGTTCAGAGAAGATTCACGAGAATGATGCCAGGAATGAGAGGGCTACCATCTGAGGAATGTCTGGCAGCTCTTGGGCTGTAGTCCTGAGTTCAGGAGAACGGGGGGGGCGGGGAATCTCATAGAAACATTCTGAATGTTAAAAGGCCTGAACAGATTAGATATGGCAAAGTTATTTCCCATGGTAGGGGGTTCTAGGACAAGAGGGCACGACTTCAGAATTGAAGGAAGTCCTTTTAGAACTGAAATACAGGGAAATTTCTTTGGTCAGAAGGTGGTAAATCTGTGGAATTAGTGCCATGAATGGCTGTGGAGGCCAAGTCATTGGGTGTATTTAAGGCAGAGATAGATAAGTTCTTGATTAGCCAGGACATCAAAGGGTGTGGGTGAAAGCAGGGGAGTGGGAATGACTGGAAGAATTGGATCAGCCCATGATTGAATGGCAGCCTACTTCTGCTCCTATATCTTATGATATTATGGTCTTATGATGCGCTAGTGATGTGTGGGAGGATATTATTACTGTTATTATAGATGATGTCTGACCTGCTGAGTTCTTCCAGTATTTTGTGTGTGTTGTTCTGACAAAGAACCAGTGTGCAAAAGAAGACAATTTGCGCAAAAAAAAAAAAATGACACTGAGAACAAGGATCCTGAGGTGTAAAAAGTCCTGGAAAATGTGTCTGTAGGCCAGGGGTTCCCAACTTTCTTTATGCCATGGACCAATACCATTAAGCAGGAGGTTTATGGACCCCAGGGTGGGAACCCGTGCTGTAGGCTGAGCTGTGTTGAGTTGTGGTGAATGAAGTTACACGGCGGTTTAGGAGCCTAACGGTTAATGGATAATAACCATTCCCGAACCTGGTGGCATGGGACCTGAGGCTCCTGTACCTTTTGCTCAATGGTAATCTTGAGAAGAGAACATAACCTGGACAGTTGGGGAATAGACAGCAATATAGCCATTTTACTGAAAATGGAACAACATTTAAGATTATCAGGAATTCTGGGCCAATTTGAAGGGAATAGGAATTGGAATGGAGGCCACAACTTCAAAATAGGATGATATCGCTCTAGAACAGAGATGAGGAAGATTATCTTCAGCCAGAGGGTGGTGAATCTGTGGAATTCATTGCCACAGACTGCTGTGAGGCCAAGTCATTGAGTATATTTAAAGTGGAGGTTAGTAAGTTCTTGATTAGTAGGGACATCAAAGCTTCCGGGGAAAAGGCAGGAGAATGGGGTTGAGAGGGATAATAAATCAGCCATGATGGAATGGTTGAGCAGATTCAATGAGCTGAATGGCTTAATTTTATTCCTATGCTTAATGGTTTTATGGAATTATTTTATTTTTCATTGTCACAAGCCCCAAGGTGTGACAATAAAAAACCAATTCCAATTCCACTCTTGTCTTGCACACTGTTCATACAGATCAATGCATTACAACAGTTCATTAAGGTGCTACACAAAAAGTGCTGGAGGAACTCAGGCAGCGTCTATGGAAACCAGTCCTGATGAAGGGTCTCAGCCCGAAACATTGACAATTTATTCCCCTCCATTGATGCTGCCTGACCAAGAGAGAGGGAGACAGAGAGAATGGGGAGGGACATATATGAGAGCGAGAGAGAGATATGAAATGTTGCAGATGCTGCAACGTTAGAGTGGTGAATCAGGAATCTGTTACCACAGAGGGCTGTGGAGATCAAATCATTGGGTATATTTAAGGCAAAGATTGATAGGTTCTTGATTAGTCAGGGCATGAAGGGATACAGGGAGAAGGCAGGAGACTGGGATTGAGAGGGAAATGGATCAGCCATGATGAAATGGTGGGCAGACTTGATGGGCCAAATGGCCTAATTCTGCTCCTATGTCTTATGGTCTTCTGAAAATCAGGGGCAAAACAAAAATTGCTGGAGGAACTCAGCAGGCCAAGAGTAAACAGTCATAATTTCTGGTGAAGACCCTTCTTCAGGACTGGAAAGGAAGGAGTGAAGTTAGAGTAAAAAGGTGAGGGGAGGAGGAAGAACAAGGTGGTAGGTGATAGTTGAAACCGGGGGAGAGGTGAAGTAAACTGCTGGGAAGTTGCTTGGCGAAAGAAATAAAGAGCTGGAAGAGGGGGAATAGATGCTGGTTTAAGCATATATTTTACTGAAGATGTGTTTCAGCTTACTTGTGGCTTGAAAGCATTGGATTAAAAACATTATTAATAACATTTTTTTAAAAGGAGTTTGTGGTAAACTATAACGGCAAACAATGAAGAAGCAAGAGGAGGCAAAGTGAGCTCAAGAGATATGTCTTGCTACAGAATCGACGCTCTTGGAGTTGGAACTGTTCTGGTTGGATTCTGAAAGGAGAGGAGTTCCAATGCCTGTCTAACTAACCCGGGTGCAAGGGTGGGTTGATCTAAGTGCTGAGCCTATTTGGTGAGGTCGAGAATGGCTTCTTTGGCAGCAAAATCCAGGTCTGAAGCAAATTGCCGGTGGTATGTTCCAGGCCCGGAGCAATTCACTCCACCTGGGAGGCCCAGGCCCTAATGTAAATTACAATACACTGTTTGGACAATCTAAATGCTGGCCCAGATAGACTGGGGTCTCCATGCTCCACGATGCTAAAGCTGTAAGACTGCCCCTGGCCATTCTGCTTTGTGTCTGCGAACTTGGCAACGTCTTACCCTGCTAATATGATAAACTGAATACGGAAGCATTGAACTTAATCCGAGCCACTCTGGGGACTTGAAGGACTCCACTTGGTTGGGAATGCTGTTGTCGCTCACTTCAATTGTTTGTACGATTTGTTTTGATTTTGTTTTGTTTTCTCTTTCTCTGTGGACACTGGGGTTTTGTCATATTTTTAAATTAGGTCCTTCTGGGCTCCTTGCTTTGCAGCTGCCTGTAAGCATACAAATCTGGAGGTTGTATAATTTATGCATTTGATGTTAATAAATTCACTTTGAACCTTTGGAATCTGATAGAGAACAGAAGACCATGGAGGAAAGGGAAGGGTAAGGAGCTCCAGAGGGAGGTGATGGGCAGGTAAGGAGATATATTGAGAGAGGGAAACAGGAATGGGAATGGTGAAGTGGCGGGGGGAGAACAATTATTGGAAGTTTGAGAAATCGATGTTTGTGGCATCAGGTTGGAGGCTACCCAGACAAAATATAAGGTATCGTTCCTCCAACGTGAATGTGGCCCCATTGCTGCTGTGGGGAAGGCCATGGACCGCTGTGTTGGAATGGGATTGGGAAGTGGAATTGAAATGGAGATCTGACATTTTCTGGGGGACGGAGTGTAGGTGCTCAGTGAAGCAGCCTCCTGTTCTACGTTGATATACAGGAGACCACATTGGGAGCACTGGACACAGTAGATGACCCCAGCAGACTCAGAGGAGAAATGTTGCCTCTGGAAGGACTGTTTGGGCCCTGTATGATCATGAGGGAGGAGGTGTGACACTTGTTCCGCTTGCAAGGGTAAGTATCAGGAGAGAGATCTGTGACACATCCCGTGTTCATAGTATTATTTATTTTTTAATTGCGAAATTTGGGCTATGTAGGAGGAAAGGGTGAGATTGATTTTAGCGTAGGTTAATAGGTCAGCACAACATCGTGGGGCCGAAAGGCCTGTACTGTACTGTATTATGTTCTATGTTCTAATTTGTCTTATTTTCCACATTGGTTGTTTATCAGACTTTGTTCATGCATAGGTTTTCATAAATTCTATTGTATTTCTTTCTTTTCCTGTTAATGCCTGAAGAAAATGAATCTCAAGATAGTTGTTTGTTATTATTCCACTCCGGATCGGGCAGCAAACTTGCTGTTTCTTTAGCATTTTGTCTGTTTTTATGAGGCCAAGTTGCTGGCTATGCTCAACCCAGCAAGGACTGAAAGCATGCAAGGAGCTGGCTAGATTCAAACCTGGGACCACTCGCTCCAAAGTCCAGTGCTGATTCCCTTACACCACCAGCTGGCAACATGTGTAGAACTTTGATATTTAATTTACTTTGGCTTTGACTTTGGTGATGCATCATAAAGGCAAGTATGTCACAGACAAGTATAAGGCATGCTTGCCTCTATTAGTTAAAGCATTGAGATCAAGAGTCGGGAAGTTGTGTTGGTGCCCATACCCCCCTCCCTCACCTCTGTTCAGGGCCCCAAACAGTCCTTCCAGGTGAGGAAGCATTTTACCTGCAGATCTGCTGGGGTCGTCTATTGTGTTCAGTGCTCCCGATGCAGCCTCCTCTACATTGATGAGACCTGTCGCAAATGTGTGGGACCACTTCGTCAAGCACTTTCACTCCACCTGCCACAAGCTGAACTTCCCAGTGGCTAAACATTTTAATTCTGCTTCCCATTCCTGTTCTGATATGTCTGTCCATGGTTTCTCTTGCGGCACAATGAGGCCACCCTCGGGGTGGAGGAGCAATACTTTATATTCCATCTGGGTAGCCTCCAACCTGATGGAATGAATATCCATTTCTCCTGATTTCCACCACCCCTTCCTTGATTCCCCATTCTGACCTTTTATCTCTTCTTCATCTGCCTATTACTTCCCCCAGGGACCCCTCCTCCTTCCCTTTCTCCTATGGTTCACTCTCCTCTTCTGTCACATTTCTTCCTGTAGCCCTTCACCTTTCCTACCCAGCTGGCCTCCTCTCCCTCCACACACCTTTTTATTCTGCTGTCTTCCCTCTTCCTTTCCAGTCCTGAAGATGGGTCTCAGCCCAAAGTGTCGACTGTTTATTCACTTCCATAGATGCTGCCTGACCTGCTGAGCTCCTCCAACATTTTGTGTGTGTTGCTTTTTTAAACTAGTTAGGCCACAACTGGAGTACTGTAATCAGTTTTGGTCACCCCATTGCAGGAAAGATATGGAGGCTTTGGAGAGGGTGCAGAAGAGGATCAAGTGCATCAGGATGGACTGGCAGTTATGTGCTAAGTTTTGTAAAACATAGAAACTAATTGAAATGAAAACAAGGGAGCCTGGAGTGTGAGTCTAACTTCGTTTTTACTTTTAAGCAGGGTACGCACTTCCTACATGGTAGCGTCATGACGTATGCAATGAATGGGATTTTTCATATAACCCGTAATGTGTTACTTAAACAAATAAAGAATGCTTACTCAAACAATACATTCACAAAATTACTCTGATATTGCTGAAATATTAAATAAACAACATGAGATATGAGGAGAATTTGGAGAAATTTGGGGTGTTTTCTCTGGAGTGGTGGAGGCTGAAAGGAGACCTTCCTTACTTATCTACCGACCATTTAGGGCAGCAACGATGGTCCTCTACCTCTGGTTGTCCATACCTTCACGCACACATGTAGAAGGATTCTTCATTGCTGTTTCCATAACAATTGTTTTTTGATCAGGGTTGTTAGCCCTGTGTTGAATCCCCAAACCTGGAGGACCAGTGGACCGCCTGTTTGGCATGGGTGACCCTACCAAGAGCCAAAGCTTAAGGTCCTGACTCCAGCCAACATAGGTCTCTGGGTCACTGAGGCACGCAAACCTCCAAACCCTACAACAAGATTGTGGTCCTCTTGGAGGGAAGGGAAACCTGATGAGATTATAGGAGGCACAGACAGCGTAGAGAGCCAGTATCTTTTCCCTAGGCTTGGAATGTTTCCCACTAGAAAACATGCATTTAAGGTGAGATGGGGTAAGTTCAAAAGAGATGTATGGGACAATTTTTTTACACAGTGGCGGGTGCCTGGGTGGTGAGAGATACAGAAATGATTCAGGTTTGTTTGTTCAGATTCTAGTTTGTTTGTGAAGTTTGTACATTCTCCCTGTAAATGGGGTTTCCCCAAGGTGTTCCAGCCTCCTTCCACATCCCAATGATGTTGCAGGGTCAGTGGGTTAATTAACTGTTGTAAATCACCCTTACTGTGTGGTGTAATCCTGCAGCAGTTGGGAGAATTATATTGACGTTGGCTGTGGCTACTATTGTCACCTGCACCAAGACACAGTGAAAAACTTTAGTTTGCCTGCCATCCAAACAAATCATTCTATGCATAACCACTCTGATTAAAGATTAGCCTTCTCTGTAGCATACAGCCTTGTGGACATAAATTGTCGCAGTGTCGTGAACTGAAGCATAGCAGGAGATGGAACTTCAAGACAGTGAGAGCAGCTGTCGGAGGCCTCTGCACTCGGTGATTGATCTCTCCTCCTCTCTCTCGTGTTAGGGCAAGTTTGCTGCCGATTCTCAAGTTGGGGAACTTGAATAAAGAGACACTTCTGACTGTGACTGTAACATCTTAACAGTGACTGTTTGTCTCCCCTCGCACTGTGGAAGGAGTGATATCTCTTTCTCTCTCCCTTGCTCATGATAGAGAGAGCCTATCGAATTGTTGGAATGAACTGTTAGCTTTTAATGTACTGTAGACCTTGGTCTCTCTTTGGGGGCTTTGATGTTTGCATGGTGGGTGGTAGGAGTGCTGATGCTTTCAGCTAGAATAAATGGAGGAAGGGGAGTTACTGCATGTGCATGGGAGGGGAGAGGGGGCTTTGGAGTTCTTATTTTTTACTGTGTTTCGTTCTTTGGGGTCTTATGTCTGTGGAGAGTAAGAATTTAAGGTTATATATTGTATATATTCTCTGATGTTAACTGGAACCATTGAATATGTATATCAAAACATACAGTGAAATGCATTGTGGGAGAATTTCTTACTGACAGTGGCGGGAATCAAACACTGATCTTATAGCCAGCACTGTAAAGCGATTAGTGAAAATAACTCAGAATGCAGAAGTAGTGTGGCGGTTACGGAGATGGTGCCGTGTCAGTGGACAAGTGAAGTTCGAGGGCCAGAGTGAGACCAAGGGTTCATTGCATGAATTGAATAGAAGTTGTCCTTGATCCTGGAGGTACATGGTTTCAGGGTTCTCTATCTTCTGCTCGAAGGGAGAGAGGAGCAGAGAAATTGGCCAGGATGGGAGGAGTTCTTGATTGTACTATTTTCTGTGGCAATGGAAAGTGCCATGACAAAGAAAGTGCCTCTACTTTCTTAAAAGTTTGACATGTCATCTAAAACTTTGACAAACTTTTGTAGATGCACATTGGAGACTATCCTGACTGGTTGCATCTCAGCCTGGCATGGAAACACCAATGCCTGTGAGTCGAAAAGCCTACAAAATGTGGTAGATACAGCCCAGTCCATCAGGAAAAGCCACCGCCACCAGTGAACACATCTGCATTGAGGACTGCCACAAGAAAGCAGCATCTCCACCACCCAGGCCATGCTCTCTTCTTGCTGCTGCCATTGGGAAGGAGGTACAGGAGCTTTAGTTCCCACACCACCATGTTCAGGAACAACTATTACCTGCAACCATCAGGCTCTTGAACCAGTGTGAATAACTTCATTCACCTTAACTCCGAACTGATTCCACAAACTACAGACTCACTTTCAAGGACTCTACAACTCATGTTCTCAGTAATTATTTATTTACTATTTATGTTTATTATTTGTATTTTTCCTCTGTATTTGCACAGTCTGACTTCTTTTGCACATTGGTTGTCTATGTGTGTAGTTTTTCATTGATTCTATTGTATTTCTTTGTATCTACTGTGAATCTCACAAGAAATTGAATCTCAGGGTAGTTATGTGGTGACATTTACGTACTTTGATAATAAAATTACAGCTTGAACTTGTCAATGGAATCAGTAGAGAGGAGGCTGGTTTGTGTGACGGACTGCACTCTGTATAACTCTGCGATTGTTAGCGATCTTGGGCAGGGGAGGGGATGGGATGTATGGGATTGCCAGCAGCCTGTAAGGAGTTTGTACATTCTCCCTGTGACTGCAGGGTTTTCCTCTGGATGCTCTGATTTCTTTACAGGTTAATTGGTCATTGAAAATTGTCCCGTGATTAGGCTAGGGTTAAATCAGCGGTTGCTGGGCATCAGGGCTCAAAGAGCTGGAAGGGCCTGGTTTGTGCTGTATGTAGATTTCATGGGCCAAGTGGCCTCTGTCTGTGTTGCAACGGACATCAAATACTCCAAGCTGGAGAAGTATGCATGGAATGTACCAACCTCCACCAACAAGGCGTTCAACACTACCAAAACAGTGTTTTGTTAACATCATCTTTGTCAGAAGCTCTTCACCAGCCAGTTTTTCTGCCTGACCTGCTGAATTCCTGTGTGTGTGTGTGTTGTTTCTTCACCAAGCCTGCAGCAAAAAGGAAAATCGGTGAGCGTGGGTGCTGACGATATCTCTGCACCACAAAGACAGGGCTTTTTAACCCCGAAGCTGATGGCGTGCATCAGAATAGCTTGTGGAGGTGACCTGTCGCATAACAGGTACGCCAGCAGCGTAGCAGCTGGGATCTTAGGCTGAGCAGTAACCATGGCTGCTCCCTGGTGACTCATCCACTCGTTAAGAAGCTTTATTGTTCAATTAGGTTCTTATCGAAGATTCTAATTGTCTCTGACGTGGGGGCTATTTGATGCTTGTCAGACTGAGAGACAACCTTTTTTTTGCCTTTTAAATTTATGCTGCAAATTCTCAGCACCAGGCACGCAGGAAACAGAGGAAGCAGAGACTCTTTTCAGGCTCCTGATCTGACTGTAAGACAGGAGCAGATTCGGCCCATCAAGTCTGTGCCACCATTCAATCATAGCTGATTTATTATCTTCCCCCTCACCCCGTAACACCCTTTATTAATCAAGGACCTATCAAGCTCTATCTTAAATATACCCAACCCAGGGCAACCCATACCATAAGACACAGGGGGAAAATTAAGCATTCAGCCCATTGAATCTGCACTGCCATTCAATCACGGTTGTTTATTATCCCTCTCAACCCCACTCCCCGATTCAATTTAATATCAGAGAATGTGTACAATCTGCAACCTGAAATCCGTACTCTTCACAGAGATCACGGAACAAGAAACCGCAAAGAATGAATAACGGAAACTTCAAAACCCCAAAGCCAGCACTCTGCCCTCCCAGGCACAAACAGCAGCAGAAGCATTGGCCCACCCCCTCATTTGCACCAGCAGAAACACCAATTCCCCCCTCTCCATGCAAGCAATAGCAAATGGCACTCCGAAGAGTCCTTGATTTAGAGTCCATCAAACTACAATCCATAACCCAATACTTCAGTATCTCAGACAGTCTCAGTCTCTCTCTCTTTCGCTCTCTCTCTCTCTATCTCTCTCTCTCTCTCTCTCTCTCTCCCTCCCCCTCCCTCTCTCTCCTTCTCTCCTCTCTCCCCTCTCTCCCCTCTTTCCTCTCTCCTCTCCTCTCCCCTCCCCTCCTCCTCTCCCCTCTTCCTCTCTCTCCCTATTGAGAGAGGAGTTGCTTTGGCAACAATGAGAGGTGGAGTATAGCAGTTCGCTGTTTTGATGTTGCAATCTTCTCTGCATTGCTTCTCAAAGCCTCCTAATTCAAGGACCAACAGGTTCTCACTATCAAAAGAGAGGGGGAGAGATTGCTCATGTACAGGGGCCTCCCTCCGACAGCAGCAGCCACCTCCTGTTGTCCCGATGTCCCTGTCCCCACGATGCCTCAGCATGAGGGACAGGGTTGTCCATGGGGCCTCTCCCCAAAGGTGCACATCTTCCTGGAGATAGCAAAGTGCCAAGTGCACAGCTGATCTGAAGACCCACTGCTTGAGAATAACTGTAGTTTCTGCAGTAGATCACAGACTCTGCCAAGACACCTTGAAAAGTAAAAATAAAGATATAAGTAAAGAAGAATGAGCTCTTTTGTGGATGAACCAGAAGAATTCACCTGGATCTGCAAAAACCACTGGCGCCATCTTTTCATAACCTTATCAAGCTCCACTTCAAATGTGTCCAATGACTTGGCCTCCACAGCTGTTTTTGGCAATGCATTCCACAGATTCACCACCTTCTGGCTAAAGAAATTCCTTCTCATCTCTGTTCTAAAGGGATTTGCTTTGAATACTGAGGCTGTGTTCCTTGGTCCTAGACTCTTCCATGATTGGAAACATCCTCTTCATGTCCACTTGAACTTGTGGCTGAACCTTTCCGCCACCTGGGTGTTGTTTCCCCTCTGAAGACCAAATCAGAATTAGAATCAGATTTAGTATCACCAGCATACATTATGAGGTTTGTTAACTTTACGGCAGCAACACAATGAAATAATATAGAGGAAAAACACAAAGTTACTTTATAGATGTCTATTAAAAAGTTAAGTTAAAATACGTAGTGCAAAAACCAGAATTAAAAAAGTAGTGAGGTAGTGTTCATGGGTTCAATGTCCACTTAGAAATCGGATGGCAGAGGGAAAGAAGCTGTTCCTGAATCGCTGAGTATGTGGCTTCAGGCTTTTCTACCTCCTTCCCGATGGTATCAGTGTGAAGAGGGCATGTCCTGGGTGGTGGATGTCCTTAATGATGGACACCACCTTCTTAAGGCACCACTACTTGAAGATGTCTTGGATACTACGGAGGCTAGTACCCTTGATGGAGCTGACTAATTTTACAAGTGTCTGCAACTTATTTCAATCTTGTGCTGTAGTGCCCCCCCCCCCATACCAGATGGTGATGCAGCCAGTCAGAATGCTCTCCATGGTACACTTTTAGAAGTTTTTCAGTGTTTTAGTTGACAAACCAAATCTCCTCAAATATAGCTGCTGTTTTGCCTTCCTTATGGCTACATTCAATATGTTGTATCCAGGTTAGGTGCTCTAAGATATTGACACCCAGGAATTTGAAATTGCTCACTCTCTCCACTTCTGATCCCTCTATGAGGATTGGTGTGTAGTCCCTCACCTTATCCTTCCTGAAGTTCACAATCAGCTCTTTGATCTTGCTAAAGTTGAGTGCAAGATTGTTGATGTACCACCAATCAACTACTTGGTATAACTCACTCCTGTACCCACTGTCATCACCATCTGCATTTGAGCAATGCCTAACCACACAGTAAGGGGTATAAAGAGAGTTAGAACAGTGGGCTTAGCAGTGGAGCACCGGTCTTGATTGTCAGCGAAGTGGAGATATTATTTCCAATCCGCACAGATTAAGATCTTTTGGTTAGGAAGAATACAGAATACCCTGATCTTGAAACAATATCGTCGCGAGAGCAGACATACATCTAAAGTGATAGTTGAGTGTATTGTCGGATGAACAAGTCCATGTATGGACAGGTGCAGTGAAAAACTTGCTTGCAGCAGAATTACAGGCACGTAACATCATATAAATGTTCCCAAGGAAAATATAAACTGAACATAAATTATATGAGAATTAACTCAATTAGGGCAAAAAAATGTAGAGTCCATTGTAGTCCAAAGTGATCACTTTGACTAGGGTTGTTCAAGAACTGAATGGTTGAAGAGAACTAACTGTTCCTGAATCTGGTAGTGTGGTTTCTGTGCCTCCTGCCTAATGGAGGCTGCAGGAAGATGGCATGGTGGGGATCTTAGATGATGGATATTGCCTTCTTGAACCAGCGCCTCCTGTAAATACAGGCGATGATGGGGAGGGATGTGCCATGATGCAGTGAGCTGAGTCTGCTACTTTCTAAAGTTTCTTATGTTTCTGCGCATTCAAATTGTCATACAGACCATGATGCAACCATGTACATGCAACCATGCAAATATGTACATTCAACAGTACATATGTAGAATTTTGTTAGAGTATTCGATAATAAGCCCCTCCAGAGAGACTTGTAAGACAAGATGTGAACACAAGAAAATTGGAGCCGTTCTAGGCCATTCACCCCCTCAGACCTGTCCTAGCATTCATTATGACCTCATTCCATCTGCCCCAGACCTCAATTTCTTTTCTGTACCTTCAATTCCTCAAGACTTTTATCAACTTCAACTTTAAATCTGTCTAATGAAATAGCCTCCTTAACTTACAGAGAATCCCATGGATTCACCACCCCCTGCAAGAGGTATATCCCATCGAGTGAGATGAGTGACAGCCAAAACCCTACCTGTCCAGAGAGACTGAACAGGAGGGGGAGAGTTTACTGAGCATTGTGATTAAAAAAAGATCAGCCACTGAGGCGGCACGATAACGTAGCTGTCAGCATAACGCTTTACAGCACCAGTGACGGAATATCCAGCTACAGTTCCCTATGCTGCCTGTAAGGAGTTTGTACGTCCTCCCTGTGACTGAATGGGTTTCCTCCAGGTGCCCCAGTTTCCTCCCACATCCCAATGATGTACGGGTTAGTGTAATTGAGTTGTAGGCCTGCTATGATGTGAAAAGCCAGGTGACACTTGTAGGCTGCTCCCAGCACACCCTCAGACTGAATGACACCTTTCACTGTGCATCGGTGACAAATCAAGCTTATCATTCATCTTTCATGACTTAATTCACTGACAGAATCCAGATTTATTTATCACATGTACATTGAAACCTACAGTAAAATGTGTCCTAAACACGAGAAAGTCTGCAGGTGCTGGAAATCCAAAGCAAAAACTCAGCAAGTCAGGCAGCATCTGTGGAAATGGACAAACCGCTGACATTTTGGGCCAAGACCCTTCATCAGGACTGGAAAGGAAGGGGGAAGGCACCAGATTATAAAGGTGGGGAGGGGAAGGAGACTAGCTAGAGGTGATCAGTAAAGCCAGGTGGGCGGGAAAAGTGAAGGGCTGGAGAAGGAGGGAACTGATAGGAGAGGAGAGTGGACCACAGGAGAAAATTGAGGAGGAGGGGACCCAGGGTGAGGTGATAAGCAGGTTAGAAGAAGTAAGAGGTCAGAGTTGGGAATAGAATGGGGGGGAGGGAATTTTTTTTACGAGGAGAAATCGATGTTCATGCCATCAGATTGGAGGCTACTTAGATGGCATATACTCCTCCACCCTGAGGGTGGCCTCATCTTGGCATAAGGCCATGGACCGACATGTCTGAAAGGGAACGGGAATCAGAATTTAAATGTTTGGCCATCAGGAAGTGCAACTTTTGACAGATGGACCGGAGCTGCTCGATAAAGTGGTCTCCTAATTTGTGACGGGTCTCAAAATAAAGTGGAGTCTGCATGGGCAGCGCTGGACACAATAGACGACCCTGGCATATTAGCAGGTGAAGTGTTACCTCAGCCGGGAGGACTGTATGGAGGTGGAAGAGGAGGTGTATTGGGCAGATGTAGCACTTCAGCTGCTTGCATGGGTAAGTGCTGGGAGGGGTGAATGGACAAGGGAATTGTGGAGGAAACATTTTGCATTGACAGCCAACACACTCCAGGATGTACTGGAGACAGCCTGCAAGAGTTGTCCACACATTCCAGTGCCAACATAGTATACCCACAATGCTTGGCAGAACAACACAGAACACAGCAAAATAAAAACATACTGAACAACAATAGTGAAACAAGCCTCATTCCTTCCTCCTTCCCTCCCCCCTCTCAGGACAGAAAGTCTTTGTCCTCCAGCGTACTCGTGGATTCCACAATACTGCGCCTCAGCTTCCCCAGCAGACTTGGAGCTCCGAGCACTGGGCCTCAACTGGACCTCTGGTCGGCCTTTGGGCTTCGACCCAGACCTCCGATTGACCTTTGGGTTTCCATCTTCGGTATCAACCCACGACCCGCAGACAACGACGAGTGAGGGCCCGAACTCCATATCTCAAGTGCTGGACTCGCCAACAACAGGACTCCAAAAGCAGGCCTCAAACTGCTGTATTGCTGATGACGAGACACTGAATGCCCTTGATGTCTGCCAGCCCGACACCGGACCATGCCCTCACCGCTGGCTTTCGAACGTGGAGCAGAGTGGTGGATCACGGAGACAGTCTTACGACGCTGAGTGCTCCTAATTCAAATGCTCTTATCCCCGTTTTATTATAAATGAGGGATTTTCCAACAACTAGACTGATAGCCCAATGTGAAACTGAGGGAGGGCAACACTGCTAGAGGTACTGTGTCTCTGAGGATCTAAAATGGGCCCAACACATTGATGCAGTCATGAAGAAGGTACATCAGTGCCTATACTTCCCTGGGAAAATGCTGTGAATTTACCAACTCTGCCCTGCATTTGTTTATACAGCTCTATGAGGTCACCTCTCAATTTCCTACACCTCAAAAGAGGAATTCCCAGCCTCCCAACCTCTCCCTCTAACTCAGTTCTTCGGATCCTGACAACATTCTCACAGACTCAGTGGTCACTTTATTATATACACTTGTAAACCTGCTCATTAATCTAATATCTAATCCGCCAATCACAATGAATAAAAGCACGCAGACATGGTCAAGAGGCTCAAACCAAACATCAGAGCGGAGAAGAAACATGGTGCCAGCGAGATGGTTTGAGTATCTCAGAAACTGCTGATCTTTCATGCACAGCAGTCCCGACGTTTAAGAGAATTGCACAAAGCATTCAGCGAAAATGCCTTGTTAATGAGAGAGGTCAGAGGAAGATGGCCAGACTGGATCAAGCTGACAGGAACTCAAATAACCACACATTACAACAGTGGTGTGCGGAAGAGCATCCGTGAACACGCAACACATCAAACCTTGGAAGTGGATGGGGAAGCAGCAGAAGACCGTGAACATATTGCTCCCTGTGGGCATAAAGATTCTACGCTAGTGTCACCAACTAAGGAGAAACACAACATCACGAACAGCAGATTGGCTGTCGGAGACCTCTTTACATTGGCGATCGCTCGCTCTCTCTTTCTCTCTCCCTCTATCTCTTTCTCTTGATGGTGCAGGAGATTTTGCTGCCAATTCTTGAGTCGAAGAACTCAGAATACAAGTGGTGTGGCAGACTAACGTCGTAATCAGCAAGCAGTTTTTTGTTGGTCTCCCCTCTTGCCGTGGAAAAGGGGTGAACCTTCTCTGTCCTTTCTTAGGGAGAAGGGGAGAGCCTGTGGCATGTTGAATTGTTGGGTGAACAATTAATTTTTCTTGGACTGCTGGTCTTGGTCTTTCGACTGGGGCTTTGCTATTGCTTGCTTGGTGGGTGGTGGGTGCTGACACTTCCTGCTGAAATACATGGGGACGATTAATGCTTTGCTGCTGCTTGTGTGTGAGAGGGGGGAGAAAGGGATTTGAGGTTCAAATGTTTTAGTCTATTCATTCTTTAGAGGTTTCTTCGCATGTCTGCGAAGAACAAGAATTTTGATTTATATACTGCATACATGCTCTGACATTAAACCGAACCATTGAAACATACACTCAGTGGCCACTTCATTAGCTACAAGAGATACCTAATAAAGTGGCCATTGAGTGTAAATCAGCTTGGCACTCTTTCCAGCTTAATGACGTCTGCTCAATAACAGTTTGCTCAATAACAATAATCCAGATGCAGTCTCACTAACGTTAAAGTCTGACGTGTTGTGCATTCAGAGATGCTTGTGTGTATCCCACTGTTGTAACACATGGCTGTTTGAGTTACTGTCGCCTTCCTTTCAGCTCTAATCATTCTGGCCATTCTCCTACTGCAATATAACGCCCCAGCTCTTGTACTCAGTGGCCTGACGAGTGAAGGCCAGAGTGATGAATACTTTCTCCTCTACCCTGTCTACCTGCAGTGCCACTTTTAGGGTACTAAAACAGGATTTGATACTCCAATTTCTAGATAATTAGTTTTGGGGCTCGGAGAAGCGACGTGGCAGAATGAAACATCGAAACGGCGAGCTGTTGGTCTCCCCTCTCATTGTGGCGGGAGCAATATCTTTCTCTCTCACTAGAGAGAGAGAGAGAGAGAGCCTGCTTGAGATGTCAAAGTGTTGAGATGGACTCTAGATAATCATCTCTATGTCCTTTGGTACTAGTTGCATGGTGGGTGGTGGGGACGGTTGAATCTTTTGCTGGAACAAGTGTGGGGAGGGGAAGGGGGTAGGATTAATGCTTTCGCTACTGCTTGTGTGTGGCAGGGAGAAAGGGGGCTTTGGGGATCTAATGTTTTCTGTCATTCTTTGGGTTTCTTCTGTTTTGTGGATGTCTGTGAAAAGTAAGACTTCCAAGTTGTATACTGTATACATGCTCTGATATTAAATTGAACCATTAAACCAATTAGTTGAAAGACTTTTAAAGATTAGCTTTATTTCTCATACGTATATCAAAACACAGTGAAATGCATCATTGGCGTCAAATCAGATCAGCGAGTATTGTGCTAGTGGTAACTTGCAAGTGTTGCCATGCTTCCGGTGTTAACATAGTATTAAACAACTTACTAACTTTGACCCGTACATCTTTGGAATGTGTAAGGAAACTGGAGAACATGGAGAAAACCCACATGGTCTCATGGTTATCGTCCAAACTCTATACAGACTGCGGCAGGAATCAAACCCAGATCCTGGCACTCTAAAGTGATTGTGCTAACCGGTATAGCCTCAGTATTAACATCGAAGAGCTGATAATGCTATGGCGTAGACTCCTCCTGTATTGTACAGGCTTTTGGGTTGTTGGCTGGCTCTGTGAGGACAGGTGATGGACAAATCTTGAGCAACACACACAAAATGCTGGAGGAACTCAAGTCAGGCAACATCTATGGAGGAGAATAAACTCCAGAAAGGAAGTGGGAAGAAGCCAGATTAAGAAGGTGGTTGGAGGGGAAAGAGTACAAGCTGGTAGATGAGATGGTGAGGGGGAAGGGTTGAAGTAAGAAGTTGGAAGGTGATAGGTGGAAGAGGTAAAGTGCTGAAGAGGAAAGTAATCTAATAGGAGACCATGGAAAAAGGAGGAAGGGGAACCAGGGGGAGGTGATGGGCAGGTGAGGAGAAGAGAGGGGATGAAAGGGCAGTCAGAATGTGGAATACTAAAAGGGAGAATGATACAGGTGTGAAGTTAGAGAAATTGCTGTTCATGCCATCAAGTTGGGGTCTACCCAGATGGAATATGAGGTGTTCCTCTTCCAACCTGAGTTTATAGTTCCCCCCACATGTTGGCTTTGGAGCATTTACCTTTCAAGAACACAGCAAATGTGTGTCCGACAGAGTCAATGACCTGAGTGAGTAATCCACTACAGATCCCTCAGACGTCACGATGCTCAAAGTGGTGGGGGCGAATTAACAACACACACAGCATCCAGATGATTCAGGAACGCAGCAAAGAAAGAGGGAAGAGACGCCTGTCTCTGCAGCACACTGGGTGAGTCATCTGCTGTGCAGCTGAAAGGGAGAGGGAGAGGGGAGAGAGGAAGACAGGGAAAGAAAGAGAGACAAGGAGGGGGAAGGAGAGAGAGGGGTGGAGGGAGAGCGGTTTAGAGAGGAGAGAGAGGGAGAGCGGTTTAAAGAGAAGGAGAGAGAGAGTATATAGTTAAAGTTTGTTTTCTAGAGAAAGGATCCGTGCACGTCAGCCTTGACTCTGCTCTCTGCGGCTGTTTGAAGGTGATATGTGGGAGTGGAGTTGGCTGCCTTTCAAGAACTTTGTGTTGGAATGCGGTTGTTTACTTCCTGCCCACGTGAAAAAGAGCAAAACATCGGTGAACGGGAGTTCATTCAGCTTTAGAGTCTGTACTAGGACAACACAACCAAAAATTCTGGAGGAGCTCAGCAGCTTGGGGGACATCTACGGAGGGGAACGAACAGTTTTGTTTCTAGCAGCAGACAAAAGCAATCATAATGTCCAGCATCCGCAGAACTCCCTGAATTCTGTCCTAGAGACAGCAAGAAGATTGCTAATCTTACCCCAGATTACTGCAACATACAGCACAGAAACACATCCTTCAACACACATCCATACAAATAATCAAGCGTTTATCTTTGTTCCATATTATTCTCTCCATGTAGACACTTTTTCCTCCCAGAGGACACAACTTGGCACTGGGTTTGGAGGCTTGTGTGCCTCATTGACCCAGAGACCGATGTTGGCTGGAGTCAGGGTTTTATGCTTTGACTCTTGGTGGGGTCACCCATGCCAAACCGGCCTAAGGGTAGAGGTCAGACTAAAAATGGCCCATCAGTCCACCAGGTTTGGGTGTTCAGCTCAAGGCTAACAACCTTGTATGGTGAAACAAAATTGTTATGGAAACAGCAATGAAGAATCATTCTCCATCCGAGTGCAATGGTATTCTAGAGTCTCCATCCGGGATTTGCATCATTGACAGTCATGAAAACTGAGAGGAAGCTACTGACTTGATGAAGGAAGCCCTGAACTCTGCTAGAGACGGTGAACCTTCGTTGCTGCCCTCAACGCCAGTAGTGTAATGGGCAATAAGTATGTTGATGCTTTGTACCAGTTTGCTTGGGAGAGACAATGAGTTATGAGATACATGTAATAGAGGTATAAGGGTGAGGTTTCACTTGGAGTATTGTTAGCAGTTTTGCTCCCTTATCTAAGATAGGATGGGCTGACATTGGAGAGAGTCCAAAGGAGGTTCACAAAAATGATTCCGGGATTGAAAGGCTTGTCATATGAGGAGCGTTTGCTGGCTCTGGGCCTTCACTCACTGAAATTTAGAAGAATGACGTCATTGAAGCCCATTGGATGTTAAGGCCTCAATAGAGTGGATGTGGAGAGGATGTTTCCTATGGTGAGGGAATCCAAGGTCAGACACAGCCTCAGAATAGAGGGGTGACCTTTTAGAATGGAGATGAGGAATTTCTATAGCCAGAGGGTGGTGAAGGTATGGAATTCATTGCCACAGCTGGCTGTGGAGGCCGTCATTGGGTGTTTTTAAAGCAGACATTGATAGATTCTTGATTAGTCAGGGTGTGAAAGGAGAGAAGGCAGGAGACTGGGCTGAGAGGGAAATGGATCAGCCATGATGAAATGGCAGAGCAGACTCAAATGTGCCAAATGACCTAAGGAAGGAAGGTCATGGTAAGGAAGGCGAATGAGACAACTGGAATATAAAATCAAGGATTTAATGTTTTATTTATTTAGTGAATCAGTTTGGACAGGCCCTTCTGGCCTAGTGAGCCATACTGTGAAACAACCCACCTACTTAACCCTAGCCTAAGCAAAGGACAATTTACAATGACCAATTAACCCACTAATTAGTTGCTTTTGGAATGTAGGAGGAAACCGGAGCACCCAGAGGAAACCAATACGTTCATGGGGAGGACGTACAAACTCCTTACAGAACGCACTGTAATTAAACTATGAACTCCAATCCCTGGGACTATAACAGCTAACTGCTACTCTACAGAGGCTAAATGGGGCATCAGTGAGACAGTACTCGGAGCATTGTGAGTAGATTTGGACCCTTTATATAAGAAAGGAGATGCTGGCATTGGAGAGGGTCCAGAGGAAGTTCACAAGAGTAATTGTGAGAATGAAAGGGTTAACAAATATTGAAAGGCCAAGATAGAGTGGACATGGAGAAGGTGTTTCCTATGGTGGGGGAGTCTAGGACCAGACCCTCAGAACAGAAAGATGTCCCTCTAGAACAGAGATGAGGAGGAATTCCTTTTGTCAGAGGATGTTAATCTGTGGAGTTCATTGCTACAGATGGCTGTGGAGGCTAAGTCATTGGGTATGTTTAAAGTGGAGGTTAATAGTTTTGTGATTAGTACGGGCATCAAAGATTATGGAGAGAAGGCGGGCGAGTGGGGTTGAGAGGGTAATGAATCAGCCATGATTGACTGGCAGTGCAGACTCGATGGGCCAAATGCTTAGTTTTGCCCGTGTCTTATGGTCTTATGGTTGCCCAGGATTGTGGTGAAAGCAGATATGATAATGGTGTTTGAGATTCTTGGAGAGTCACAATGTGCAGGGTATGGATGGATATGGACCATATGCAGACAGAAGGGATTCATTATGAAAGAGGTTAACTATAGGGGTGGGTTTGCACGGCATAGTAGTATAGCGGTTAGTGTAATTCCCACCTGCTAACTGTAAGAGGTAACTTGTAACTGTAACTTGTTTCTTCCAGGTGCTCTGGTTTCCTCTCATGTTCCAAAGACCAAATGTAACTTGTGGGCATACTATGTTGCGGCATACCCTCAGCCAATCCTCAGACTGTGTTGGCTGTTAATAAGCACATCTACATGAAACACTGTCGCAGGAAAGCAGCGTCCATCATCAAGGACCCCCACCACTCAGCACATACTCTCTTCTCACCGCTGCCATCAGGAAGGAGATACTCAGGACTCACACTACCAGGTTCAGGGACAGTTATTACCCCTCAACCATCAGACGCCTAAACAAAGAGGATAACTTCACTCAACTTCACTTGTCCCATCATTGAAGTGTTCCGGTAAACAATTGATTCACTTTCAAGAACTCTTCATCTCCTATTTTTAATATTTATTGCTTTTACTTTTTCTTCTTTATGTATTTGCACAGTCTGTTGTCTTCGACAGTCTGGTTGTATGCCCAAGTTGGGTGGTTTCTCATTTTTTTTGTTATGCTTATTTTTCTATAGATTTATTGAGAATGCCCACAAGAAAATGAATCTCAGGGCTGTATATAGTGACAGATATATACTTTGACAATAAAATTTGCTTTGAACTTTGTACTTTGTATTTTGTAAGGCAAACAATGTATTTCACAGAATATTTCAATATACATGTGACAAATAAAGCTAATCTTTTTAATCTAATTAGGTGTCAGTAGCTTAATTAATTTGGCATAATATAGTAGTTTGAAGGATTTATTCCTCCACTGTAATATTGCATTTTCTGCATGCACTATCTCCTGTACCTAATAAAGTGGCCACTGAACGTATATTTGTGATCTTCTGCTGCTGTAGCCCATCCACTTCATGGTTTGATGTGTTGTGCATTCAGAGATGTTCTTCTGCACACCACCGTTGTAACACGTGGTTGTTTGAGTTACGGTTGCCTTCCCGTCAGCTTGAACCAGACTGGCCATTCACCTCTGACCTCTCTCATTAACAAGGTGTTTTCGCCCACAGAACTGCCACTCGCTGGATGTTTTTTTTTTGTCTTTTGCACCAAACTCTGTAAACTCTGGAGACTGTTGTGTGTCAAAATGCCAGGAGGCCAACAGTTTCTGAGATACTCAAACCACCCCATCAGGCACCAACTATCATTCTATGGTCAAAGTCACTTAGATCACATTTCTTCCCCATTCTGAACCTCTTGACCATGCCTGCATTCTTTAGACACCTACTTGCTGCCACAAGATTGGCTGATTAGATATTTGCATTAATGAGCAGGTGTACCCAATAAGGTGGCATATCAGGAGGATGTGGGAGAAAGTGAAATGCACGTTTAGCAATAATCTTCCCCAGTGAACAGAAAGAAGCTGTTGAGAGTTCTCCAAGTGTCTCAGAGGGATAGTCACAGTGGCCTGAAGGACTCACAGCGCAGAACTAGACCGCTCAGTCCAGTGAGTCAACCCCACTCATTAACTCTCCCCACATTCTACCCCTCACACACACTAGGGGCAATTTGACCTACCAACCCCACACTTAGTTCAGATATGGGAGGAAACCAGAGCACCCAAAGGAAACCCACGTGGTTTGGTGGAATGGCATATAGGATTACTGGGGACCCTTCACTGCTACAGCCTTCCCCTGCCTTCACTGCTGTAATGAAGGTGAAAAATCTGGTGGCTGGAGTCAAGACACACACACACACAGTCCCCCCCCCCCCCCCCCACTGCCAGAGGTCAGAATTGAATCTAGCTCTCCAGAGCAGTGTCTCTAGCCATCATGTTGCTTTCATCTCCTTCTGAAGATTTTCATTGTTACTTCCATCGTTATCATTATTTGTACAAGTTTTTGCTTTAATTCCCAGTTAATCCCAGTTGCCTGTAATGGATTTCTTTTTCTAGAAACATTCCAGGATTTCAGTCACAAGATCCTGAAACCTGAAGGCACACACTCTTCCCCTCTGCCATACAATTCCTAAATGGACATTGAACCCATGAACACTACTCACTTTTTAAAAAGATATATACTATTTCCGTTTTTGCACTATTTTAATTTATTCAATATACATATATATATATATATATATATATATATATATATATATATATATCTCTAGTGTAACCAATTTATTTATTTTTCTTTCTATGTTATTATGTATTACATTGAACTGCTGCTGCTAAGTTAACAAATTTCACAACACATGCCGGTGATAATAAACCTGATTCTGATTCTGACAAGATCATACTGGGAGAAGTTTGAGTTGTTCTCCTTGGAGGATAGCTGGTTGAGAGTACATTTGATATATAGCAGGTGGAATCTTCTCCAAGGATTGTTATTTTGTCGTGGTGAAGAGAAGGAGATCCCAAGAGTGATGCTGTCTAGAGATGAGGTCCTGGTGGGTTACTCACGGCAGTAAGGCCAAGAAGATGGTTCCAGACAAAGAGCAATCCGACTAAATTCTCAACAATGGAGCCAGCAGAAGATCATGATAATCACAATGACAGTGAAAGGTCCCCAGTCATTTTGCATGCCATATCACTGAACCCTGACCCCGATCTGTCAAGTGGTGGCTGCTCGTACATGTTAAACAAAGTCACGCACAGGCGTTCTTTGTTAAGGGAATAATCCCTTGGAAGAACATCATACTCAAGTAATTGCACTGCTGCTACTAGAGATGAAATAATTAGGACAGGTTTTACAAGTCCATTATGTTCTTATGGTCAAGGAAATTGAAGGATATTGGGTTTGTACATCCTGCAACTTAATTGGTTTTCCCTGGGCATTCAGATTTCCTCCACATCCCAACGATGTGCAGGCTCTTGGGTTATAAAAGTTCAAAGTAAATTTATTATCAAATTATATATATCTATCATTTTCTTGTGGGCATATGTAAAAAAAGCCAAAAGACCATATCATCTTGGGTGTTCAACCAGTGTACAAAAGTCAACAAACTGTGCAAATTCAAAGAGAAAGAAGTATTAATAAATATTGAGAACATGAGATTAAGAGACCTTGAAAGTGAGTCCATAGGTTGTAGGAACATTTCAGAGATGGGGTGAGTGAAGCTGAGTGATCTCCTTTAGTTCAGAAACCTGATGGTTGAGGGGCAATAACTGTTCCTGAACCTGGTGATGTGAGTTCTAAGGCACCTGTACCTTCTTCCAGATGGTAGCAGTGAGAAGAGAGCATGACTGGAGTGGTGTTGGTAAGGGAAGGGGGCCTGATGGTGGAAGTTGCTTTCCTGTGACAATGGTCCATGTAGATGTGCACAGTGGTGGTGGGGGAGGGGGGTCTTTACCTGTAATGGACTGGACCGTACCAACTACCTTTTGTAGGATTTTCCATTCAAGGGCATTGGTGGTTCCATATCAGGCTGAAATGCAGACAGTCGATATACTCTCCACCACACATCTATGGAAGTTTGACGAAGTTATAACTGGCACTTCCAAGTTACCTTGGTGTGTGCATGATTGGTAAAACCTGAGGAGGGTTGATGGGAGTGTGGGCGAAGTTAAGGTACAGGAATTTTTCTTTTATGGAGGATCTCATCAAAACCTATCAAATGTTGAAAGACCTTCATAGAGTGGATGTGGAAAGCATGTTTCCTGTGGTGGGGGAGTTTAAGACCAGAGGACACAGCCTCAGAAAAGAGGGGCAACCTTTTAGATCAGAGATAAGGAGGAATTTCTTTACAAAGGGTAGTGAATCTGTGGAAATTGTTGCCACAGGTGGCTGTGGAGGTGAAGTCTTTATCTATATTTACAAAAACTGACAATCAATGTTCAAAAGAAGACAAACTACAAATGCAAAAAAAACACTAATTACTGAGGCTCAAGTTGTAGAATCCTTGAAAGTTGAGTCAGGTGCCGGATGGTTGAAGGGTGGTTAAGTATACCTGAACATGGTGGTGTGGGACCCAAGGCTCCTGTACCTCCTTCCCAATGGCAGCAGTGAGAAGACAGCACAACCTGGATGGTGGGGGTCCTTGCTGATGGAGGCTGCTTTCTTGTGGCAACATGGACTCAATGGGCTACATGGTCTCAAAAATATGAGAAAATAAAAACAATCTGAAAAAACCTGTCTTAAAGAAAATGCAATATCTGGTGTCCTGTCAGGAACATGATGAGTGAGTCTTAAGTGAGCACTTGGCTACCTTTATTAAACAAACTGTAATCCAGATGAAGGATCTCAAACCAAGACATTGACTGTTCATTTTCCTCCACAGATGTTGCTTGACCAGTTGATTTATTCCAGTATTTCCAGTCTGTTTCTTAAGATATAGGAGCAGAATTAGGCAAACTGGCCCATTGAGTCTGCTGCACTACTTCATCAAGGCTGATCCATTTTCCCCTTCAGTCCCAATCCCCTGCCTTCTCTCCATATCCCTTATGCCCTGACTGATCAAGAATCTATCAACCTCTGCCTTAAATATTCCTAATGTCTAGGCCTCCACAGCTGCCAGTGACAATGAATTCTACAGATTCACCAATCTCTGGCTAAAGAAATTCCTCCTCATCTCCATTCTAAAAAGGATGGCCTCCTATTGTGTCCTCTGGTCTTAGACTCCCCCACCATAGGAAACATCCCCTCCACATCTGTTCTATCAAGGCTTTCACCATTTGATAGGTTTCAAAGAGGTCACCCCCTCATTCTTCTGATTTACAATGAGCGGAAGCCCAGTGCCATCAAAAGCTCCTCATATGATCAGTCTTTCAATCCCAGAATAATTTTCATGATCCTCTCCAATGTCAGCACATCCTTTCTTAGATACGGGACCTCAAACTGCTCACATAACTCCAAATGAGGCCTCAACAGTGCTTTAAAAGACCTCAACATTACATCCTTCCTTTTATATTCTAGTCCTCTTGAAATAAATGCCATCATTACATTTGCCCCCCTGACCACTGACTTAACCTGCAAATTAACCCTTAGGGAAATCCTGCATGAGGACTCCCAAGTCTCCTTGCGACTTAGGTTTTGAATTTTCTCCCTGTTTATAAAATAGTCTATGTTTTTATTTCTTCTACCAAAGTGCATGGCTATATACTTCCTGGCAGTGTATTCCATCTGTCACTTTCTCGAGATTCCAGCATCCACGGTCTCTTTTGACTGTATTTTTAAACTCCCCTCTGAAGTCTAGACCTCAATAGGGACATACTTCAAAGTTGCCATACTGTCAGTGATGGTGCCAGTATAAATTTGCCAATGACGCCACTGTTGTTGGCACAATCTCAAATGGCAGTGAGGAGGCATACAGGAGTGAGATAGACTGGCTGGTTGAGTGGTGTCTCAACAACAGCATCATACTCAACATCAGAAAGACCAAGCAACAGATAGTGGACTTCAGGAAGGGGAAGCCAGGGGATCATGCACCGGTCCTCATTGAGAGGTCAGCACCGGAAAGGGTGAGTAACTATAAGTTATTGCACATCAACATCTCAGAGAATCTATCCTGGGACCAACATATTGAGGCAATCACAGAGATGGGACACCAGAAGGTATCCTTCATTAGAAGCTGGAGAAGATTTGATATGTCACCAGAGACTCCAGCAAATTTCTAGCAAACAGATACACTGTGGAGAGTATTCTGACTGATTTAATCACTGCCTGTTATAGAGGCTCTGATGCACAGGATTGTTAGAGGCTGCAGAGGGTTGTAGACTCTGCCAGTTCCATCATAGGCACAACCCTCCCCACCACTGAGCTCAGCTTCAAATAGGCGATGCCTCGAGAAGTTGCATCCATCATTAAGGATCCTCACCACCTGCAAAATCCTATCTTTTATAACTGAAGTTGAGTGAGACTAGAACTAAAGGTCATAGGCTAAGGCTGAAAGGTCAAATATTTAAGGGGAACATGAGGGGGAACCTCTTCACTCCGAGGGTGGTGAGAGCTACCAGCAGAACATAGAACAGGAGCAGGCCGTTTGGTTCATAATGTCGTGCCAAACCAGCTAGGAAGCAAATCAAAATTATCCAAATACTATTCCCTCCTACCTGCACCATGTCCATATCCCTCCACCATCCTCACTTCCATGTGCCTATCCAAATGTCTCTTAAAAGCCTCTAATGTATTTGCCTCTACCACCATACCGGGCAGTGTATTCCAGGTATCCACCAATCTCTGAGTAAAGTCCTTACCCCTCACATCCCCTTTGAACCTACCCCCCCTTACCTTCAATGCATGTCCTCTAGTATTAGATATTTCTACCCTGGGAAACAGACACTCCCTCTCTGTCTATGCCTCTCATAACACTGGACAACAACTTTTTTCGAAAGTGTTGCTTCCTCAAAATTGTTTTTGTTTATGATAGACTGCTTGAAGATGAACACAAATATAATTTCAGACTACTTATATCATGTAGGAATTTGGAGAAACAAGAAATTATCTTTTATTGAATATATGTGTTTAATTGCATAATGGTGCTGATGCTTTGCAATAGTTCAACTAAGTTAAAAATGTTTTGTTGATGATTTTCATTTGTACTCAATGTCTGAGGCTTCTCACTTAAGTGTCCAACAGTAATTCGCCAGCATTGATGGATTCCAGTTGCCCTGGTATCTTTTCTCCATGACCAGATTGTCCTGGTGAAACCTTTCACCATGCTCGTCACCGACAGCACCAAGATTTGCAGGGAAGAAGTCTAACTGGGAATGCAGAAAATGAATCTTTAGTGACATGTAGCATTTCAAGGTTTTATATGCTTGAAGCTTGCGTTTAACCAGCTGCATGTAGTTTGGTGCTCTGTAGATTTCGAGAAAAATTTCAACAACTTCCTTGAATGCCTCCCATGTTATTTTCTCTGGTCCCACTAGAAATTCTTCAAATTGCCTGTCTGATTTTTGGACCAGCAAAAATGCTTTCCTTAATCTTGGCATCAGTCACTCTGGGAAGCATCTGTCTCAAATATCAAAATCCTTCATAGAAATTGTTGTGCCTGGTGATAGCAAATTCCATCCTTACAGTCCTGAACCCAATAATTATCACTAAAACCTGTCCTGCCATGCAGCAGCCGCTTTGCCTAAGCACGCCCAAGCATGCCTGGATGAGATAGGAAACTTTCCAGCTTACATTGTAGGCAACATTTTAATTGACTTGAATTATGAATTGAAATAATAAACATGTTTATTAAAAAATGGTGCATGATAGGGAAATTTCATGGTGAAATGGTAGCCAAAAATTCATGAGATACACCCAAAGGTATTCAGGAAGCAAAATCTTTGTTGTCCAGTGATAATCTTGTAACCCTCTATAGATCTCCCCTTGGCTTCCAGTACTCCACAGAAAACCACCCAAGTTTATCCAGACTCTCATGATAGCAGATGCAGATCAATTGCAAATTTTGTATAGGTACATGGATGCTACATGGTATGGAGGGTCATGGTGCAGTGCAGGCCAATGGGAGTAGAAAGTTAGCAGTTCAGCATGGACTGGGTGAGCCATAGGGCTTGTTTCTCTGTGATAGTCACAAGAGGTGCTGCAGATACTGTAAGTCTAGAGCGATGCACACTATGTGCTGGAGGAGCTCAGCAGGTCAGGCAGCATCTCTGGATGGGAATAAACAGTTAATGTTTCAGGCCGAGACCCTTCATCAGGACTGGAAAGGAAAGGGTAAGAAGGTGGGGTAGGACAGGAAGACGTACGAGGTGGCAGGTGATAAGTGAAACTGCAAGAGGGGGAGTGGTGCAGTAAAGATCTTGGAAGTTGATTGGTGGAAGAGATAAAGGGCTAGAGAAACAAAAATCTGATAGGAAAGATCAGAAGACCATGGAAGAAAAGGAAAGGGGAGGAGCATCAGAGGGAGGTAAGAGGAGGTGTGAGAGGGAAACAAGAATGAGGGATGGTGAAGGGGGGGGGGGTGGCGATTTCCAGAAATTCAAGAAATCAATATTCATGCCATCACAGATGGAATATAAGCTGTTGCTCCTTTAACTGAGTGTGGCCTCATCGCAGCAGTAGAGGAGGCCATGGACTAACATGTCAGAATGGGAATGGGAAGTAGAATTGAAGTGGGTGACCACCAGGAAATGCTGCTTTTTGTGGTGAATGGAGTAAAGGTGTTCGACGAAGCAATCTCCTAAACTACATTAAGTCTCACCCAATATACACTGGGAGCATCGGATACAGTGGATCCCCAGCACTATAGCCAAGTGCTGCAGTACCAGACAGGATGCAGGCTCCAGCAAAACCCTGGGCGCAGGCTGAGACAAGATTAGTCACAATGATCGTTTACTCAGAGATCTCAAACCACCTCATTTACAGGGAGGGCTGCACTCTAATCTGCGAGCCTTCAGACATTACAGCAATGACTCATCTGTTTACATCGGTATCCTGATTGTTTCTTTTAAAGGCACAAAGTCAGCAAGCAGTGCAGCAGATAAAGCCCACAGCTGACTCAGAGATGGCATTAAAAGTGATGCCCAGGGCCCTATGTTGTGCCCTGGGATAACTTACCTGGTTCACAGACAGCTGAAAGCATTCGGAGATTCAGAGCCTAGCCTTTTCCCGATCCTCTTTAATCCCTTTGGTATATTTTGCTGTTGCTGTTTTAATTGCTAATTAAACTGGAATCTATTTTGTTTGCTGTTTCTATGGTAGCTGGCATGTATGTTACTATCTACCTATTTGAAACAGATAGCATTAATGAAAACTTGAATTTAAATGGTACCTTTCGCATTCTGGGAATTTAAACCAGACTCAAAACAAAAACAGATTCTGAGAGACAGTGTGGGTTCTAGGTCCCCATATCTAAGAGGATGTGCTGGGATTGGAGAGGGTCCAGAATCACCGGCATATATTGTGACATTTGTTAACTTTGCGGCAGCAGTATAATGCAATGCATAGTAATAGAAAAAACTGAATTACAGTAAGTATATATATGTGTGTGTGTATATATATATATATATATATATAAAAAATAAGCAGTGCAAAAATAGAAATAAAATAGTAGTGAGGTAGAGTTCATAGGTTTAATGCCCATTCAGAAATCGGATGGCAGAGGTGAAGAAGCTGTTCCTGAATCATTGAGTTTGTGCCTTCAGGCTCCTGTACCTCCTTCCTGATGACAACAGTGAGAAGAGGGCATGTCCTGGTTGATGGGGGCCCTTGGTGATGGACACCACCTTTTTTGAGGCATCACTCCTCGAAGATGTCTTGGACATGATGGAGCTGACTAATTTTACACCACTCTGCAGCTTACTTCAATCCTGTGCAGTAGTAGCTTCTTAACCGCCCCCCCCCCCCATACCATTCGGTGATGCAGCCAGTTAGAACACTCTCCACAGTACACCTGTAGAAATTTGCGAGTGTCTTTGGTGACATACCAAATCTGCTCAAACTCCTAATGAAATATAGCTGCTGTCAGAGGAGGTTTATGACAATGATCTTGGGAATGAAAGGGTTAACATATGATGCACCTTTGACAGCTCTTGGCCTGTACCTTGCTAGACTTTAGAACAATGAGAGGGAATAGATTTCTCATTGCAATCTACTAAACGTTAAAAGGCCTAGATAAAGTGGATGTTTCCAATAGTCGGAGAGACTAGAACCAGAGGGCACAGCCCTCTGTTTCTCTAAAACAGGGATGAGGAGGAATTTATTTAGCCAGATGGTAATGAATCTGTCTAGAGGATGTTTATAAGAATGACCCCAGGAATGAACGAGTTAACGTGAGGAGCATCTGATGGCTCTGAACTTGTACTCAATGGAGTTTAGAAGAATGAGGTAGCGGTCTCCTTCAAAGCTATCAAATACTAAAAGGCCTAGATAGATTTGACATGGGAAGTGTAGGACCAGAGGGCATAGCCTCTGAATAGAATAGAACAGAGTTGAGGAGGAACTTTAACCAGAGGGCAGTGCATTTATGAAATTCATTGACATTCATTGAAATTCTGTGGAGATCAAGTTATTGGCTATATTTAAGTCATAGGTTGATAGATTCTTGATTAGTAAGGATATCAACGTTTATGGGGAGAAGGCAGGAGAATGGGGTTGAGAGGGAAAGTAAATCGGCCATGGCTGAATGGTGGAGCAGACTTGATAGGTCAAATGGTCTAGTTCTGCTCCTATATCTTATGGTCTTACAGACCTGTGCAAGGTATTCCAGGATGAGCCTCACCAGATCTATATTGAATTGGCTAAGACAGCTCTACTCTGCTAATCAACTTCTCCTGCAGTAAAGATGCATGTACTATTTTCCTACCCAATTGCATCTGATGATGATACAAGACGACTCAAATGGAATTTTGAATCATTGAAAAAAAATTATTTTTTGCTGGAATTGAAAATGAAAGCAGGCAGCAGTCAAAATAAATCACAAGATTCTGCAGATGTTGGAAATTGAGAGCAACACACTCAAACAAAATGCTGGAGGTACTCAGCAGGCCAGACAGCATCAATAGAGGGTAATAAATAGTCAATGTTTTGGGCTGAGGCCTTTTATTGGGACTGGAAAGGATGAGGGCAGAAGCCAGAGTAAAAAAGTAGGTGGGAGTGGGCAGAAGAATAAGTTAGGCAGAGAGTGCTAGTCAGAGGGGGAGGGTAGATGGGTGGGAGAGGGGGAGGGGTTATGATATGAGGTTTGGAAGTGATAAGTGGCTGGGTTAAAGGACTGAAGAAGGAATTGAATAGGAGAGGACAATGGACAATTGTCAAGCTGGAGACTCCAAGACAGGATATGAGTTGTTGCTCCCTCAACTGTATCCAGTCTCGATGTGCCAGCAGAGGAGGTTGTGGGCAGAGATCATGGGAACTTACAGTCATTTTCTCCTGTGTTCAAAGACATCCTGGTCTCTTGGAGCCACTGTTGCCTCGTTCCATATAAACATGTTATTCTGCAGCTGCTGGAAATCCAAAGCAACACACACAAAATGTAGGGGGAGTTCAGCAGGTCAGGTAGCATCTATAGAAATTAATAAACAGTGTAAGTTTCAGGCCAAGACCCTTCATCAGGAATCATAACTGTCTTGTTCTGCCCTTTCTATTTTCTCACCCAGTGGGAATAACCTCATATTTACCAAATTTCATCTGCCAAGGCCAACACTGTTTGAATCCCAAAGAGCCCTTGCCTCTGTATTGAGAAAGATTTGTGATGTTGTATTCTGTATACTTCTAAACAGCTGGGCCTGGATGTGTTTGTGATCTCACTAACCACATCCTCTCATCAACTCCTCTCCATTAAAATATTGACATACAGTCAGCAGTCAAAAGCTTTTTAACAGCTTTTTAAAAATGTCATTAATAGATTCATTTACAAACTACTGAATAATGTAAATATAATGAACCGATCACACAGAAACAAATTAATATGAGTGTTAAAGTAAGCAAGGCACACAACTTTATCCAGAAGAATGGTGACACAATCCAAGCACAGCCTCCAAGCTAGCAGAGCTGGCTCCACAGTTCAGGCTTTAGTTGGATTGTGTGTGTGTGTGTGTGTGTGTGTGTCTTGCATGTTCTTCCCGTGACCACATGGGCTTCAGACTATGAGCCAGAGTCTCGTTGTGGGGTATATTAAAGGTGGCCATAAATCACAATGCAGGAGGGGGATAGATAATTTGGCTGACTGGTGTCAAAACAACCTCTCACTCAATGTCAGCAAGACCAAGGAACTGATTGTAGACTTCAGGAGAGAGAAAACAGAGGTCCAGGAGTCAGTTCTCATTGGAGGATCAGAGGTGGAGAGGGTCGTAACTTTAAATGTCTGGGTGTCTCTATCTCAGAGGACCTTTCCTGGATACAGCATATAAATATAATTGTGAAGAAAGCATGACACTGCCGCTACTTCCTCAGGAGTCTGCGGAGATTCGGAATGTCATCAATAGATGTGCGGTGGTAAGTGTGCTGGCTGGCTGCATTACGGCCTGGTATGGCCTTTGAATGGAAAGCCCTACAAGAGGTAGTGAATTTGGCCTAGTACATCCCTCCCAACCACTGAGCACATCTATGTGAAATGCTTTTGTAGGAAAGCAGCATCCATCATCAAAGATCCTCAGCACCCAGGCCAAGCAGTTTTCTCACTACTCCCACCAGGTAGAAGGTATAAGACTTGCACCACCAGCTTCAAGAACATTTACTACTCCTCAACCATCAGGCTCTTGAACAAGACAGGATAAGTACACTCATCTATTCAGATGTTCCCACACCAATTATCTCACTTTAAGGACTCTTTATCCTGTTATTTCATGTTCTCATTATTTATTGCTATTTACTTATATTTGCATTTGCACAGTTTGTTGTCTTCTATGCTCTTGCTCTTTACATTTATAGTTACTACTCTATAGGTTTGCTGAGTGTGCCCACAGGAAAATGAATCTCAGGTTTGAATGTGGTGACATATATGTACTCTGATAATAAATGTTACTTTGAACTTCGGGGTTTATTATCTCTGTTATATGTTGCCAAATTTGTTGTTTTGCAGCAGCAGCACTGTGCAATGCATAAAAATTACTAGAAGAGATAAACATTACTATAGTGCAAAAAGAGAGTAAAATGGGGATGAACAGTCTAGAAATCTGATAGTACAAGGGGAGAAGCTGATCCTAAAAAGTTGAGTGTATGTCTTCAGGCTCCAGTATCACTGCTCTGATAGTACTAACGAAGAGGTCTTGTCTTGGATGGTGAGAGTTCTTAATGGTGGATGCCGCCTTCTTGAGTCACACCTATTGATGGTAGGGAGAGTGTGGGGTGTTGAGGGAGGGGTAGCACCTCTGGTGAAGGAGCTTGTCCTGTCCATTCTGGGGTAGCTCACTCACCTTTAGTCCCCTCCAGACACTCAGCTCTCAGCTGTGGCTCTAAGTAGCTGTTTGCATGCAACGGTGACCTCTCCCCAGTACACTGCTTCGATAGGTGGGCTAAACCAGGTGAGGGTAGCCAGCAGGCTCATACCCTGGCGTCAGGGACATGCCCATCCTGGCATGCGAAGTTAAGCCGGGAAGAACTGGGCAGATGAGATCTGATGGCTAGGAAGGTGGTATGGCAATGCTCTGTAGAGAGTGAAGGGCACAGAGGGCATCATGGTCATCTACTGCAACCGAGGAAGACCCCAGTTTGTGACACTTGTTTGTGCCAATGAACCTGGACTTCTGAAGTCGAGAGAGTGGAAATGCCCCAGTGCAATGGGTTTGCCACATGTTCTGCCATCATCGGACATGCTGAACAATCATCTCCCAAGACGGCTAGTGTCCATGATGAAGCTGGCTGAGTCACAACACTTTGCAGCTTTTGTCCTGTGAGGTTGCATACTGAATCTCCTCAAACTTCTAATGAAAGGCAGCTGGCACGCTTCTCCATAATTGAATCAATACCCAGGATCGATCTTCAGAGATAGTGGCACCCAGGAACTTGAAGCAGATCACCCTTTCCACTGCTGACCCCTCAAAGAGGACTGGTGTGTGCTCAAGTTTCCTTCCACATCCCAACAGGTTTGTAGGTTAATAGGCTGAGTCGCCCATCAGTGTGTGGCTGAGGAGTAGAATCTTGGAAGGGGAGTTGATGGGAGTATCAGGAGAATAAAGTAGGATTAGTGTAGGTGGGTGGTTGACGGCCAACATGGACAATGGGCCAAAGGGTCTGCCTCTGCCCCACTGAGGCCAAACCAGACTGGAGGAGCAACACCTCATATTCTGGGTGGGTCGCCTCCAGCCTGATGGCATGAACATTGCTTTCTCTAATTTCCAGTAATAACTCCCCCTACTTCTTTTTTCCATTCTTCATTCTGATTATCATTTCACCTTTTTTCTTCTCTTCCCTTGTCTATCACCTCCCTCTGGTTCCCCACCTTCACTTTCCTATTGCATTCCTTCTTCTCCATTCACTTATCTTTTCCACCTACACAGTCCCAGCTTCTCCCTTCATCTGCTCTGCCTCAGCCCATTACCTTTGCTCTCACCTATCACCTGTCAGTTTGTAGTCCTTCCCCACCCCCACCTTCTCATTCAGCTTCTACCCCATTCCTTTCCAGTCCTGATGAAGGATCACAGCCCAAAATGTTCACTGTTCATTCCCACTCCATAAATCTTGCCTGGCTTGCTGAGTTCCTCAAGCACTTTGTGTGCGTTGCGGTGGGATTATACTTCCAGGAGCCATTATGGGCCTGATGGGCCAAATGGTCTCCAGTTCTGTATATTCTCAGGTTTTGTACCTCTTCCACTCCCAACTTCTTTTTTCATCCACCCTGCCCCACTCACCTTCCTCTTCATCTGGTCTCATCTGAGAGTGCTGGCTTGTAGGTCTTTTTGGGGGACTGACATGGTGATGGGGGGGATGTTCGGTGCTTCTGCTGACATGAGTGGAGTGGGGGGGGGGAATGATGCTTTTGCTGCTGCTTATGCAAAGGTTGGAGGAGGGGGGTTTTGGATCTTTGTTTCTATTGTTGATTCTATGGGGTTTATTATTTTGTAGATGTCTGTGAAGAGTAAGAAATTCATGTTAAATACATCTTCTGTTATTAAATGTACCTTTGAACCTATCACCTGCCAGACTGCATGCCTTTTCGCTCCCCAGTCCTAATTCTGGCTTCAGCTCCCCCCCCCCCTTGCTTTTCAGTCTGGGAGAAAGGTCTCCACCTGAAACGTCATTTGTTTATTCCCCAGCATAGTTGCTGTCTGACCTGTTGAGTTCTTCCAGCATTTTCAGTGTGTTGCTCAAGGTTTCCAGCATTTGCAGTATCATTTGTGTTTCTGACTCTTATAAACAGAGTTATTGTCCAGGAACTAGTGTAAACTAGGAGGTGGGAACTCTCTGGGAGATTCAATCACTCTCGGTGGTGAGAAGGATCCTGATAAGCATCTGACTTTCAAGAAGCCTCAGACTTAATTTATTTATTTTTATTTAGAGATTATTTTATTTTGAGATACAGCACAGGTATCTTCCAGCCCGACTAGCCCGTACCTCCAATTACGGGGGCTATGTTGAGGACCAGGGATTGTGGTGCTACTGCACAGGACTGAAAGAGAGTTGTAAACTTAGTCAACTCCATCATGGGCTCGAGCCTCCATAGTATTGAGGACATCTTCAAGGAGCGATGCCTCAAAAAAGCAGCATTCATCATTATTAAGGACCCCCATCACCCAGGTCATGTCCGTTTCTCATTGTTACCATAAAGAGGGAGACATACACTCATTTATTCAGGAACAGCTTCTTCCCCTCTGCCATCTGGTTTCTGTATAATGAACCCATTACACTACCTCAATACTTCTTATTTCTATTTTTGCACTGCTTAATTAATTTAGCTATTTAATATATAAATACTTACTAGAATTCATGTTTTTCTATTAATATGTATTGCATCATACTGCTGCCAAAAAGACAAATTTCATAACATATGCCAGTGGTATTAAACCTGAATCTGATTATCCCATGTGACCAACTAACCCACTAACCCATATGTCTCCAGGATGTGGGAGGAAATCAGAGAAACCAGAGAACCCGAAGGGAAGTGTCATGAACATTGGGAAAACTTGCAAAGTCCCTACAGGCACCAGCAAGAATCAAACCCGGGTCACTGGCACTGCAATAGCACTACCCCACCGTGCCTGCTTCTGTACAAAGTTCATCCACTCACAGAGTTCAAGCCAGAAAAAGTAGACTACAGTGTAAATTTGTTTTCATCATGGAGACATTCTCCATGGCAACAGGCCCTTTTGCCCATCAAGTCTCTGCAGATCATTAAGCATCCATTCTTGTATTGCAACCTACATCATTCCCATCGATTTTCCTTCAATCATATCCACTTATCTACATACAGCTTATGGCACCCAGTTAACCACCAACTCCATATATCATTGGGATGGATGAGGAGACCAAGGCACCCTGAGGAAACCCATATTGTCTCAGGGAGAATGTGCCAAGTGCACAGACACACACTTACAGGACTGAAGATCGGTAATGAACCAGGGTCCCTCGAGCTGTAAGGTAGAGACTCTCAGCTGAAGTTGTATAAGACAACTTAAGAGTTCTAAAATTTTCTGTCGTTCATTCTTTGGGTTTTCGTCTGTTTTGTAGGTGGCTGTGGACAGTAAGAATTTCCAGCTGTATACTGTATACATTCTCAGATATTAAATGGAGCCATTGAACATTCTGAGGCCAAATCTGGAGCACCGTGTGCAGTTCTGGTCATCTACCCACAGAACAAATAACAATAAGATTGAAATAGTACAGAGAAAATTTACAAGAGTGTTGCTGGGACTTGAGACCATTAGTTGTTGGGAAAGGTAAGACTTTTTTTCCTGGAATGTAGGAGAATGAAGGGAGATTTAATAGAGGATACACGATTATAAGGATTATAGATAGGGTAAATCTTCCAAGAGGACCACAACCTTGCGTGCCTCAGTGACCTGGAGAGCTATGTTGGCTGGAGTCAGAGCGTCGTGCTTTGGATCTGGTGGGATCACCCATGCCAAACTGGTCAAAGAGTGGAGGCCAGACTAAGAGTGGTCCACTGGTCCTCCAGATTCAGGGGGTCAGCTCAGGACTAACAACCTTGACTGGTAAAACAAAATTGTTATGGAAACAGCAAAGAGGAATCCTTCTATATCTGTGTGGGACTGATTGGACAGACGGAGATGGAGCTTCATTGCTGTTCTAAACGCTGGCGGTATAAAGGGTGGTAAGAAAGTAATTTAAGGCAAATGGAAGTAGGCTGCGTTTTCCACTGAGCTTGGCTAAGACAAGAACTTATGGTCAGAGGTTAGGGATGAAAGGTGAAAGATACTTAGGGGGAACTTCTAAAGGGTGGTGTGAGAGTGGAACAAGTTGCCAACAGAAGTGGTGGATGCAGGTTTGACTGCAACGTTTAAGAGAAGTTTGGACCTTACATGGAATTGAGGGGTACAGAGGGCTATGGTTTAGATGCAGGTCAATGGGACTAAACAGAATAATGGCCAGGGATGGACAAAATGGGCTGAAGGGCCCGTTTCTGTGCTGTAGTTTTCTATGACTATCACTCTGGTAGTTTTGCCATTGAGCTGCTTAAATATTTAAACTAGTGATATTCCAGTGAATGACAATGCATTGGTCAATAGGATGATAGGATCAAAGACGTCCTTCAGCCCAACTGGTCCATGCTGACCAATGTTCCCATCTATGCTGGTTCCATTTGTCTGTATTTGGCCCACATCCCTCTGAACCTTTCCTATCCATGTAGCTGTTAAGATTATCCATGACATTTATTGTCTAATATCCCACTCTAGGTGGCGAGGTGGGGATATGTGTTCCCCAAAGGAGGTGTGAGGCGCTCCTTTCCTCTGCTAGCCTGGGTCAGCTTTGGGCAAAGTGTACCACCTGCTCAGCACCCTCATTCCCCGATCATGGTCCCACAAAGCCATGGGAACAGGCAGTGGATGGTCATCTGGGCTTCAGATCACAAGTCCTGGTTATGCGGCTACTGAAACCAGGCAGACAGTCTCTGAAGAGAACTGATTATAGTTGGGGTCATCCATCTTGCAAACCGCTACTGTAGAAACATCTACTAAGAACAGTCACAGTCATGGAAAGGCCATGATTGCCCATATCACTCGACACAGCACATAATGTTGATGATCCCATTCTCTTCTCTATGTGTTCAAATTTACTCCTCTGGGACTCTTGAGTGGAATTTTGCTTTATATCTACAAATCTATCATGACGATGTCGCCTGGATCTATATGAAAATTAGTCTAAAAAATCTAACCTGGCAGATGCTAGAAAACTGAAACAAAAGCAAAAAAAAAGTGCTGGAAACACTGAGTAGGTTGGACAGGATCCGTGGAGGGAAGGAGACCGGATCTCCAGAGTTGTGAGATAGCGCCTGTTCCAACTCCACCTCTGTGCTGCCCAATCCATAAACGCTTCTAATCAGATGGATATTGATGGTTGATTAGGTTGTGTGGGCATTGGTAGTTCATCAGATATCGAAGCAGAATCAAGCCATTCGGCCCATTGAGTCTGCTCCACCATTCCATCAAGGCTGATTTATTATCTCTGTCAATTAAGCTCTCCTGCCTTCTCCCTGTAATATTTGGCACCCTGATTAACCGAGAGCCTTTCAACCTTCGCTTTAAGTATTATTACTTACTGTCTATTACGCCGCTGGTGTTTACAGGAGCAGTGAAGGTCTTCCATCTCTGGCGGCATTCAGGGCTTCCTTCATCGTGCCAGTGGCTTCCTCTCGGTTTTCACCGCCGTCAGTCATGCCAGTCCCGGGTGGAGACTCGGGAATACCATCGCACTCAGATATGCAAGGATTCTTCATTGCCGTTTCCATAACAATTTTGTTTAACTAGTCAGGGTTGTTAGCCCTGAGCTGAACCCCCGAAACCTGCAGGACTGGTGGACCACTTAGTTTGGCCTCTACCCGTTGACCTGTTTGGCATGGGTGACCGTGCCAAGACCCAAAGCATAAAGCCCTGACTCCAGCCTGCATTGCTCTCCGGTCATTGAGGCACACAAGCCTCCAAACCACGACAAGGTTGTGGTCCTCTAGGAGGGCGTTAAATATACCCAGTGACTTAGCCTTAACAGCCATCTGTGGCAATGATTTACACAAGTTCACCACTCTCTAGTTAAAGAAATTTCTCCCCATCTCAGTCCTAAAATCCTCTGTTCCGAGGCTGTGTCCTCTGGTCTTGGACTCGGCCATTATAGAAAACATCCTCTCCACGTCCATTCTATCAAGGTCTTTCCATATTCAATAGATTTCAATGAGATCCCCTCCCCACCTCATTCTTCTAAACTCTGATGGCTCAGAGACATCAATCTGCTTCTCACACGTTAACCCTTTCATTCCTGGGATCATTCTTGGGAACCTCCTCTGAAACTTCTCCAATGCTAGCACATCCCTTTTCTTAGATATGAACCCAAAACTGCCCACAATATTCTGTCCAAACAATGCCTTATAAAACCTCATCCTTTGTTTTATATTCTAGTCGGCCCGACAGCAGTCATGTGACATTATTGACGGGTGGGTAAAGGTGGATAAATGCCCCAGAAACTAAGAGGGTGGGAAAACATTTCCACTATAGTGCGAAATGTTTTCAGGGCAGGAGTGGCTGTGACGGGAGGTGGGGAGGGGTGCCTTTTTTTTAAACAAAATTGAAGCCGCCCCTACATTGGCAACAGGGAGCGAGGTGAGGCGAGCCGAGACTTCAAACCGGAATGTGTGAACAGATTTTCTTTTTGTGTCTTTCATTGGGCTGCAGAGACTGCAGAGGTTGCAATTACCCAGTCAGTGCCAGCACTGCAACATCGGCGGGAGGGTGCCACGGGCAACCAAACAGGCCGTTCTGCCCATCGGACCCGGACTAACCTGCATCTGCCTTTCAGCGCTGTGCACCCATCAGTATACCTGTTTCTACCCGGGAAGGACCGTCTGTGAGAGTGGCAATTCTAGAGCCTCGCCACACTCCGGGTGAAATTATAATTCTGATCTCTTTATTAATCCTACAAGAGACTGTCAGTTCCGCTGCATCGCTACAATGTAGAGGTCTTTAAATTAATTTCATGCATACTGGTTTACTTTGCAAAGTTTATTTTAATTGTATAGAGGGAGATGATCTTGCAGTTAAAAGCCCTGGTACATTAAAGGAGGGTAAAATTGCTCTTTTCCTCTATCTTCCCCTAATCTGTTCCAATTAACACCCCGGAGACCTTTCGATTCCCCCCACGTAGTGCGGGTCTGACGCACAGAGAGTTTTGCAGTGGTTGAGTCACTCGCGTCAGGAGACAGTGCATCTCCCAAATATAACCCGCGATGACGGGTCCTGCATAGCGATGACTCCGTCCTTTAAACCTCATTACCTCTGCTAGAGTTCCGGTCTGTATGGAGGCGGATCAGTTCTGCCTGTCTCTGGCCTCTGGTAATGTGCTGGTCACCGGGACAGAACGGCGGAATATCAACGGAGCTTTCTCTCTCCCTCTCCCCCTCCTCTCCTCTCCTCTCTCCTCTCTCCCTCTCTCTCTCCTCTCTCTCTCTCTCCCTCCCTCTCTCTCTCTCTCCTCTCTCTCTCTCTCTCACCCTCTCCCTCTCTCCTTCCCTCCCACTCTGTCTGTATCCCTCTTGCTCTCTATTTCGCAATCTCTACTTCACTATCCATCTCTATATCCCACTATCACGACCTCACTATCTCCATCTCCATTTCCACCGCTCACCCACCCCACCTTACGTCTGTCTCTCACCTCTATCTTCTGTCTTTCTCCTCTCGTCTCCCTATCTCTTCCTTGCTTCCATGCCCAACTAATCCATCTCTTTCCAACCGCCTAATCCACCTGTTAACTGGAAATCTGAAACGAATCTGCAGACATTGGAAATCTGAAATCAAAACAGAAAATGCTCCAACACTCAGCAGGTCAGGCAGCGGACTCTTTCCAAAGGATTTTGGATTTAATCCATCAGTATCCAAGACCCATCTAGGAATTTCATTGATGCACTATGTCTGTCCACCCATGCCTCTGTCTGTCTATGTATGTATCTGTCATTCTGTCTATCCATGCGTCTGTCTTCTGTCTATCTATCTATCCATCTGTCTGTCTGTCTAACCATGTGTCTGTCTGTCTGTCCATCTGTCTATCTGTCCATTTGTCTGTGAATGCTTTTCTATCTATATCTGTCTGTCCATTTGCCTATCTATTTATCTATCTACTGTATAACGATCTAACTATATTGCCCTTTCTCACTCATAATTCTCTCTATTAGTTTAGCTATCTAGCTCTATTTAATCATATAATGTACCAGGGCAGTATGGCACAGAAACCATGCCGGCCACAGTGCAGCCACCACCCACCAGCATCCCAATTTCTTGTGTATAGCTTGTATTCCTGCAAGCCCTGCCCCTCCATATTCTTAAGCTCTGTACGCTCATCAATCCACCTAACTGTAAACATGAGAAACTCTGCAGATGCTGGAAATCCAAAGCAACACACACTAAGTTGCAGGAGGAACTCAGCAGGTCAGGCGCCATCTAGGGAAATGAAGAGACAGTCGACGTTTTGGGCCGAGATCCTTCTTCAGGTCTGGAAAGGAAGGGGGAAAATGCTGGAATAAAATGGTGGGGGGAGAAGAAGGAAGATGGTTAGAAGGTGATAGGTGAGGCCAGGTAGGTGGGAATCCACTCTGAGTGTGGCCTCATCTTGGCATATCTTGACCGACATGGTGGAACGGGAATGGGGATAGGAATTATAATGTTTGGCCACCAGGAAGTTTGCTTTTGGCGGATGGAAAGGAGGTGCTTGATGAAGCGGTCCCCCATTTACAACGGGCCTTATCAATGTAGAAGAGGCCGTATCAGAAGCACTAGGCACAATAGGCGAAAGCTGCAGATTTGCAGGTGAACATTTGCCTCTTTTGGAAGGACTGTTTGGGGCCCCGAATGGAGGTGAGGGAGGACGTGAACGGGCAGGTATAGACTAAATGCAGGGAGGGAGATTAGTGGTGAGGGATGAATGAAATCGCAGAGAGCGCGATCCCCGTTGAATGCAGAGGGGGAGGTAAAGATACGTTCAGTGGTATGATCCCTTTGGAGATGGTAGAAGTAGTAGAGGATGACGTGTGGGATGTGGAAGTGCATGGGGTGGTAGGTAAGGACTAGAGGAACTCTATCAATGTTACTGAAAAGGTAAAATCAGCTGAGGGCAGGTATCTATAACTATCTATCTGGCTGCATATATAGCCAACCCGCTTTACTAAGTATCACACAAATGGAGGAACTCAGCAGGTCAGGCAGCATCCGTGGAGGGAAATGGACAGTCAACATTTTGGGTCAAGACCCTTTATACTGTCCAGCTTCCTTATGCTTATTACTTCCCGGTAACTTGGTCCCATTCACATACCAATCAAACTCCTACTGAAATACACTACTCCTGAATTCATCATCATACATTATATGCCATAGGCGATCATAGTCTATGACCATGACTGTTCTTGGCAAATTTTTCTGCAGAAGTGGTTTCCTGTTGCCTTCTTCTGGGCAGTGTCTTTACAGGACGGGTGGCCCCAGCCATTATCAATAACCTTCAGAGACTGTCTGCCTGGCGTCAGTGGTCGCACAACCAGGACTTGTGATGAGCACTGGCTTGCTCATACGACCATCCACCACCTGCTCCCGTGGCTTCACATGACCCTGAACCGTTGGGGGGGGGGGGGGTGGGGGATGGTCTAACCAGGTGACCTGCAGGCAAGTGGAGGAAATTTTACACCTCCTTTGATTAAGACGTATTTCCACTCAACCACCCAAGTTCTGAATTACCAGAGTCAATTAAAAGAGCAACAAATTTTAGAATGTGGAAGGAAACATGGAAGGAAACCCACACGGGACAAATTCATGATTGCTCTGCCATTTAATGCAAAGGTTTAACAGTGCTATTGTATTGTACTACCCCTCCCCTCTATTTTTAATGGAATAACAGAGATATATTAAGGATAAACATTTGTTATTTCGTTATTTTTTGGGGACGTGAGGAAGGCCAGCATGTATTGCCTTAAGACCATAAAACATAGGAGCAGAATTAGGCCATTCGGCTCATCGAGTCTGCTCCGCCATTCCATCATGCCTGACACACCTGTACACCTGCTCGTTAATCAAATATCTAATCCCTGGACAGAGGACTGGGGAGCTGCTATTGGTGGACTATGCCCCAGTAGCATTGATTGGCTTAAGACGAAGAAGAAGAAGAAACAAATCTTGAACCAGCAGTGCTGTAGGCAGTTAATTAAAACCAGTCCATTTAATGGTCAGGGCAATACTGGAAATGAGGCCCCAAACAGTCCTTCACCTGAAAATTTTTGGCGTTGTCTATTTTATCTGTTGCTCTCAATACAGCTATATTGGTAACACGCATCGCATAGTGGGAGTCCTTCCCACCTTCTTATTCTGGCTTTTTTCCCCTTCCTTTCCATTCCAGAAGCCTTGATTGTTTATTCCTCTCCATAAATGCTACCTGAGCTGCTGAGCTCCTCCAGCAATTTTGTACGTGATGCTCCTGGATTTCCAGCATCTGCCAAATCTTTTGAGTTTTATTCTGACTGCTGCCTACATTCATTTCCAATTCAGCAAAAAAACAATTATTTTTCAATGCATCAAAATTCCTTTTGAGTCATCCCATAAGATCATAATGGAAATTCAGAGACATGTCTTTACTGATGCAGTGGTTCAAAGCGTGGGTAGCTATTAACTTCCCATCAGCTCATGGCTTCTGCTTCTTGCATGTCTATAGCACCAACCAGACATCCTCAAGGGTGGCATGGTAATGTAGTGGTTAGCACCACGCTTTACAGTACCAGTAACCCTGGCTTCAATTCCCACCACTGCCTGCTAGGGATTTGTACTTTCTCCCCATGACCACGTGGGTTTCCTTTGGGTGCTCTGGTTTCCTCCAAAGATGTACCAGTTGGTAGGTTAATTGGTCATTGTCAATTGTCCCATGATTAGGCTAGAGTTAAATCAGGGTATTGCTGGTGATGCAGCTCGAGGTGCTAGGAGAGCCTATTCCATACTGTATCTCAATGAATAAATAAATCCTTCACGAGCAGGGAAGCAAGGCTCTACAATGTTGCATACACTTCCTGACACCAGTGTTTTCCAGTATTCCATCATTGGACGTGAGTGTGTATCAGAGACAAGGTGACCACTTATCCTGGGCCACTGAACTTTGTCCTGGTCCAGATATGTGGATGCTCTGGCCAAGAAGCCATCGTAGGGTAATGTAATGGGTGGAAACATGCATAATTGAATTGACTTTATTACTTACATCCTTCAAATACATGAAGAGTAAAAATCTTTGCGTTCCGTCTCCATTCAAACATGCAATATGCAATTATAGTCATTTATAATAAATATTACGTACAACAGGACAGTTAATATAACATGGAAATACAGTAGCATCAGCATGAATTAATCAGTCTGGTGGCCTGGTGGAAGAAGCTGTCCCGGAGCCTGTTGGCTTTTATGCTGTGGTACCGTTTCCCAGATGGTAGCAGCTGGAACAGTTTGTGATTGGGGTGACTTGGGGTTCCAATGATCCTTTGGGCCCTTTTTACACACCTGTCTTTGCAAATGTCCTGTATAGTGGGAAGTTCAAAGTATGTATGCAGTATACAACCCTGAGATTCATCCTTCTACACACAGCCACAATAAAAAGAAAACCATTCAAACAAAAACATCAAGCCCCCGACAGGCAATAAAAAGAACAAATCCTGCAAATGGCAAAGAGAGTGAAAAGCACAGAATACAAAACACCAAATCACAAAGACATCGATCAAGATATATTCAGTTCAGCTCGGTTGTTCAATCCAGCATCATGTTTCTCGCTATCTGCAGGTTGCACCGCTAATCCGCCCTGATCAAAATCACACAAAACAGCAACGAGGAAAGGAGTGACCAGAGACCAGAAACACATCATAATGTGAACTACAGAGTCCCATCCACAAACCGTGTGGATTAAACCTTGACCAAAACCCATGGTCTCAGAACTAGAATCAGATTTAATATCACTGGCACGTGTTGTAGCATTTGTTAACTTTATGGCAGCAGTACAATGAAATGCATGATAAATAAATCTAGAGAAAAAACTGAGTTACATTAAGTATAAATATGTCTATTAAATAGTTAAGTTAAAATAAGTTATGCGAAAGAACAGAAATAAAAATAGTGAGGTGGTATTCATGGGTTCAATGTCTGTTTAGAAATTGATGGCAGAGGGGAAGAAGCTGTTCCTGAATAGCTGAGTGTGTGCCTTCAGGCTCCTGTACCTCCATCCTGATGGTGACAGTGTAAAGAGGGCATGTCCTGGGTGATGGGGTTCCTTACCATTGGATGCTGCCTTCCTAAGGCACTACTCCTTGGGAATGTCTTGGCTACTATGGAGGCTAGTGTCCATGACGGAGCTGACTGTTTACCTCTCTCTGCAGCTTACCTTGATCCTGTGCAGTAGCAACCCCCCTCCCCCAATAGCAGATTGTGATGCAGCCATCAGAATGCTTTCCATTTGTACAAGTTTTTGAATGCTTTAGATGCCAATTATCCTCAAAGTCCTAATGAAATATAGCAGCTGTCTTGCCTTCTTTATAGCTGCACGATATGTTTGGGCCACATTAGATCCTCAGAGATGTTGACACCCAGGAACATGAAATTGCTCACTCTCTCCACTTCTGATCCCTCTGAGGATTGGTGTGTGTTCCCTCATCTTACCCTTCCTGAAATCTACAATCAGCTCTTTGGCCTTACTGACGTTGGCTGCGAGGTTGTTGCTGTGACACCACTCAGCCAGCTAGTATATCTCACCCCTGTATGCCCTTTCATCACCACCTGCAATCTTGCTAACAATGCTTTGTATCATCAGCAAAATTATAGATGGCATTTGAGCTGCGCCTAGCCACTCAGTCATGGGTATTGTGAGAGTTAAGCAGTGGGCACTTTCCTCTGGAAACAGCGAGTGAGAGGGAGAGAGGGAGCATTCATGCACAGGCAGATGGCACTGAATACCTGCCCACCCTTTGCTCTCATCCTCATTGATTTCAATCTTCCTCGATGCTTCTTACTTCATCTTCTCTGTGTCACCCACCACCTTCCCTCACCTATCACCTACCTGCTCGTTGTCCTGATGAAGGGTCTCAGCCCGAGACGTTGACTGTTTATTCATTTCCATAGATGCTGCCTGACCTGCTGAGCTTCTCCAGCATTTTGCGTGTGTTTCAGTGGTACTATGCTGCTGGGTAAACATTATGGGTCTGATGGACCAAATGGCCTCCTTCACTGCTATAATGAAAGTATAACCAAAGTAGTAAAAGTAGTAAAGTAGAAAAAGTCAAAGTAGTTAAACAAAATCAATTCTCAGTGTACATACATGTCATCATGTTCAACCGTGAGATTCTTTTTACTGCAGGCATACACAGCAAATCTTTAGAACAGTAACCATAAATAGGATCAAGGAAGAACAAATTGTGCAAATACAGATATAAATAAATAACGAGAACATGAAATAACAAGGTAAAGAGTCCTTAAAATGAGACTGTCAGTTGTGGGAACACCTGAAATAGATTGAGTGTAGTTATCCCCTTTTGTTCAAGAGCCTTGAGGGGTGTAACTGTTCTTGAACCGGGTGGTGTGAGTCCTGAGGCTCTTGTACCTTCTTCCTGATGGCAGCAGCGAGAGAAAGGCTTGGCCTGGGTGGTGAGGATCTTTGATGATGGATGCTGCTTTTCTACAGCAACGTTTCATGTAGATGTGCTCATTGCTTGGGAGGGTTTTACCTGTGATGTACTGGGCTGAACTCACTACCTTTTGGAGGATTTTCTGCTCAAAAGCATTGGTGTTCCCATACCAGGGCATATCGCAGCCAGTAAGTACAATTTCCACCACACATCTATAGAAGTTTGTTAAGGTTTTTGACGTCATGCCAAATCTCTGCAGACTCCTGGGGAAGTAGAGGCGTTGTCGTGCTTTCTTTGCAATTATATTTATATGTAATGTACCATAGCATATTCTCAGGTTTTGCACCATTTCAGCTGTGCTCACCAAGTTGAGTCAACACCAGCTTCCAGGAGTTCAGTGTGTGTATCATGTTGTGTGGGAATCCTGAAGATAACATCAATAATTCAAATCACATCCAGCAAGCTGTATTGTTTGAGGTCTTCAAAGTTGACAAGACAAATCATTTGAACCGACAGGGTTTAGAATTCCTTACAGAGTGATCCCACAGTAAAACACTGAAAATCTCAGGCACCTTTGCATGAGATCTGAGTGTGTTTTTAATGATGTAGTCAGCCAGTTTTGCTGAATATTTGACCTTTTGGCAAACTGGTTTTATTTAAGATTTAAATGCCCTAATGTAAATTAGACATCACATCAGAGAAAAGATAGAAAATGACACCATTGCCAGAGGCCCTTTGGCCCAATGAGTCCGTGCTGAGCATCCAAAATATACAGGAATCCAATTACATTCTCCCCACATTAGAACATAGCCAGCCTGGTATCAGCACCAGACTTTGAGGTGAGTGGGATTGGGTTCGAATCCGGCTGGCTCCTTGCCTGCCTTCCAGCTGTGCTGGGTTGGGCGTCAAGCTAACAACTTGGCCTTGTAATAAAAAACAGAGAAAAATACTAAAAGAAATTACAAGTTAGCCACCTGATGTGCCACAAGGTGTGAAGAGAAATAAAAAAAGACATTAGAACATAGAACGTAGGGAAGTACAGCACAGGAATAGGCCCTTCGGCCCACAACTAAAAAGTAAATTTAAAAAACCCAAAAGCTAATCCCTCCATATCCCCCCCCCCCCACCATCATGTTCACATCCACGTGCCTATCCAAACGTCACTTAAAAGCCTCGCATAATATTTGCCTCTACCACCCTACCAGGCAGCGAATTCCAGGCATCCACCACACTGTGAGTAAAAAACCCCTCACATCCCCTTTGAACCTACCCCCTCTCACCTTCAATGCTTGCCCTCTGGTAATTAGATATTTCTATTCTGGGAAACAGATACCCCTGTGCACTCTATCGATGCCTCTCATAATCTTGTAAACCTCTATCAGATCTCCCCTCAGCTTCCGCTGCTCCAGAGAAAACAACCCAAGTTCATCCAGCCTCTCATGACAGGCCCTCTAGACTAGGCAGCATCCTGGTAAAGCTTTTCTGCACCCTCAACTACCTCAAATCTCATTCCCATCAACACATCCCACTTGCCCAGATTCTAGCCCTCTCTCATACACTAGGGAACAATTCACAATGAGCAATTAACCCACCGACCCCGCACACCTTTAGAATGTGGGAAGAATTTGGAGCCACGGAGGGAGATCCACACAGGGAGACCACCCAAGACTGTCAAATTTCTACAGAGGCATTGTGGAGTGAGTTTTATGACTAGTCACACCTCCCTCTGGTATGGAGACACCAATGCACATGATTGGGAAAAGCTTGGAGGCATGTAAACTCAGCCAGCTCCATCACCAGTCTCCCCACCATCGAGGACATCTTCAAAAAGCAATATCTCAAGAAGGTGGCATTGATAGTTAGGGACCCTCCACCATCCCTCTTCTCATTGCTGCCATCAGGGAGAGGGCACAGGAGCTTGAGGACACTCACTGAATGTTTTAGAAACAACTTCTTCCCCTCTGTCATCAGATTTCTAAATGGTCCATGAACCCATGAACACTATTTTTCTCTCTTTTGCAGGACTTATTTATTTTTATATTTCTTATTGTAACTTTTAATGTATTGCACTGTAGTGTTGTGCCAAAACAAGAAATTTCACAACATAGTTTGTTAGTGATGATTCTGATACACACACAGCCCGGCTCATCACAGGAAAACCTCTCCCCACTGTTGCACGATTCCACAAGGAATCAACATCCATCTCCAAGGACCCCACCATCCAGGCCATGCTCACTTCCTGCTGCTGCCACTGGGAAGGAGGGGCAGGAGCTTTAAGTCCCACAGCAACTACCCTTCAACTATTAGGCTTCTGAACCAGCGTGGATAACTTCACTTGCCTCATCACTGAAATGATTCCATATCCTACAGACTCACTTTCAAGGAGTCCGCAACTCAAATTTTCAGTATAACTTATTTATATATTTCTTTGCTATGCTTTTTACAAACTCCTTACAGGAACAGCAGTAATTAATTCCTAGTTACTGGTACTGTAAAGCATTGTGCTAACCATTACACTACCATGCTGCAAATTATTCAATTGATCAACAAAATGAATTTTTCATTGATTCTACTGTATTTCTCTGTTCTACTGTGAATGTCTGCAAGAAAATGAATCTCAGGGTAGCACTGCATATCACACACAGTGCCTGGGGTCATGCTACTATGTCACCCCATGTTTTAAGTTTTACAGTTTGGATAAAATGTCAACATATATTTAGCATCCTTTATAGTGCTTCAAAATGCATCTGTGGATCTGAATGAATACTTCATGGTTGTCATGGATTTTATTAAAACGGTTCTCAATACCTCTTTGTGCAATAGGAGCCTCCATTTCGCACTTGTAGACCCCAGTCAGTTTCAATTGGCAACAATGTCTTCTCCATGACCTCCATCGACACTGGTGCAACTAGGACTGTGTGCTTAGCTCCCTGCTCTACTCGATTTACACCTGTGACTGGGTGGCCAAGCACAGCTCCAATTTCATATTCGAGTTTGCTGGCAACACTATTGAATCAGAAGTGGTGCTGAATCAGCATATAGATGGAGAATCTGGCTGAATGCCAGCAAGGACAAGAGATGATACAAGAGATGATTATTCACTTCAGGAGGAGGAAACTGGAGGTGCATGAGCTGTCCTCATTGGAGGATCAGAGGTGGAGAAAGTCAGCATCTTTAAAGTCCTTGGTGTTATTATCTTGGAGGACCTATCCTGGGCCCAGCATGTAAGTGCAATTATGAAGAAAGCATGGCTGCACCTCTACTTCCTTAGGAGTTTGCGAAGATTCAGCATGACATCCAAAAATTTGACAAACTTCTATAGATGTGTAGTGGAGAGTATATTGACTGGCTGCATCACAGCCTGACATGGAAACACCAATGCCCTTGAATGGAAAATTCCACAACAAAAGTAGTGGGTATACTTTGATCATGGGTAAAGCCCTCTCCTCTGTTGAGCACATTGACACGGAGTGTTGTCAAAGGAAATCAGATCCTCACCACCCCAGTCACGCTCTTTTTTTGATGCTGCCATCAGGAAGAATCAGGAGCCTCAGGGCTCACACCACCAGGTTCGGGAACAGTTATTACCCCTCAACCATCAGGCTCTTGAACCAAAGGGGATAACTTCACTCAATTTCACTTGCCCCATCATTGACATGTTCCCACAACCTATGGAATCCCTTTCAGGAACTCTTTATCTCATGTTCTTGATATTTATTGCTTATTGATATATTAACATTATGTCTTTCTTTTTGTATTTGCACAGTTTGTTGTCTTTTGCATGCTGTTTGAGTGCCCAAGTTGGTGCAGTCTTATATTGATACTATTATGGTTATTATTCTATTGTGGATTATTTGAGTATGCCCACAAGAAATTGAATATCAAGGATGTATATGGTGACATATATGTACTTCAATAATAAACTTACTTTGAACTCTGAAATGACTTAAAATTTGTGCTTTCTGCTTCCTGATTTGCCACCTGAGGAACCCATTGAGCTGATGGCATCAGAGCTGATATTGCCAGTGAACCCTTGGATCTGAGGCACAGTTTAAAAGGAGGTCCCATCACATCATCAAACCAGCTCAGCAGCACAGTGGTTCGAGTCGCTGGCTCACAGTTCTAGGGACCCTGGTTTGATCCTGACCTCCAGCATTGACTGCATGGAGTTTGAACATTCTCTCATGAATGTATGGACCCACCCCCCCTGGGCATTATGGTTTCCAAAATTTGTGTACAATCTGTGGGTTAATTGTTCCCCTCCTCCCCTCCTCCAGTGTGTGGGTGAGGGGTAGACTGTGGAGAATTAATGGGAGTGGGGGAAATAAAATGGGATTAATGTAAGTGGGTGATGAGGGCTAGCATGAAGTTGGTGGGCTGAATATATGTTACCAAATACACTTGAAAATTTCTACAGATGTACCGTGGAGAGAATTCTAACTGGCCGCTTCACCGGCTGAACGGGCACTGCACAGGATTGAAAGAAGCTGCAGAAAGTTGTGAACTCCATCAACCTCCATAGCATCCAGGACGTCTTCAAGGAGCAATGCCTCAAAAAGACATTATTTGTATACTGCAACTCCCAGTTTTATTTCTCTGTTGCATTGTACCGCTGCCACAAAGACAACAAATTTCATGACAAGTGTCAGTGATAGTAAACCTGATTCTGACTCCTAAGGGCCTGTTTGCAAGTTGTATCACTCTCTGGCTCCACGCCTACCCTCCATACACATGACAGCAGAGTTAGTGGCGTGAATACATGCAGTCCCAACGGTGCAAGTGGTTGGTGGAGTCTGCGGCAACTTGATAGAGATGGGAAAAAGGATAGATCACAGGGGGATAATGGGAAGCACAGGAATGATCTCAGAGGCACCATACAGTAGACTTGATGGTCCCTTTGTCTGTCATTAGAGAATATGGGAAAGATACTAACACATATGGGCATCTGACTATTGACCTAGTGCTATTTCCCTTCAACCATTAGGTTATCGAACCAACCAGCAAAGTTCTAGTCACTACTTATACCGTAGAACAGGAACAGGCCATTCAAGTGTAGAGCTGACCCAGCTAAAAAGCAAATCAGAAACACCCAAACACTAATCCCTCCTACCTGCACCATGTCCATATCCCTCCATCTTCCTCACATCCATGTGCCTGTCCAAATGTCTCTTGAAAGCCTCTAATGGATTTGCCTCTACCACCCTACCAGGCAGCACATTCCAGGCAATAGCGACTGAGTAAAAAAAACCTATCCCTCACGTCCCCTTTGAACCTTCCCCCTCTCACCTTCAATGTATGCCCTTTGGTATTAGACATTTCAGCCCTGGGAAACAGATACTCTCTGACCACTTTATCTATGTCTCTTATTAACCTCAGTCAGATCTCCCCTCAGCTTTTGGCACTCCAGAGAAAACAATCCAAGTTTATCCTGCCTCTCATGAATGCACTTGCCCACTAAACCAGGCAGCATCCTGTAAACCTCTTCTGCACCCTCTGCAAAGCCTCAACATCCCTCCTATAGTGGGGTGACCAGAACTGTATCAATACTCCAGGTGTAGCCTAACCAGAGTTCTATAAAGTTATAATATAACCTCCTGACTTTTGAACTCTGTGCCTCGACTAATAAAGGCAAGCATTCCATAAGCCTTCTTAGCCACTTTATCGACCTGTGTAGCTGCTTATGATGTACGAACTTGGATCACAAGATCTCTCTGCTCAGTGTCACTGTTACGGATTTTGCCCTTAACAGTGTACTGTCTCCTTGCGCTTGCCCTACCAAGGTGTATCACTGCACATGTATCTGGGTTAAACTCCATCTGCCATTTATCAGCCCATATCTGCAACTGATCTATATTGTGCTGCATTCTTTGTCAGTTTTCTACACCATCCACCACTCCACCAAACTTGCTTATCATCTGCAAATTTACTACCCCTCTCATCTACACTTTCATCCAGGTCATTTATATACATCACAAACAGCAGAGGTCCCGGCACAGATCCCAATGTAACTCCACTAATTGCAGACATTTAGCTCGAATAAGTCCTTCAACCACTACCCTCTGTCCTCTATGTGCAAGCCAGTTCTGAATCCAAACAGCCAATTTTCCATGGACCCCATTCAACTTAATCTTCTGGATTAGCCTTCCATGCGGACTTTGTCAGATGCCTTACTAAGATCCATGTAGACAACATCTACTGACCTCTCACCTGGGCCTACGAGAAAGTCCTGCAGCTGCAAACCTGAGACTGCGGTCCTGTAGCTGGGCATCTCGTCGTCTGCCTGCTGTGCCTCCGCCAGTGCTGCATAGTCCACCCCCAGGGACAGGGCCTGGACAGCTGGTCTGGAGAGTGCGTCCGCCATGACATTGTCCTTTCCCGAGACATGCTGGATGTCCGTCGTGTACTCGGATGGTGCTGCTGGCGAGCCGACCAGGGATCGGACACCTTCGTGAACGCGAAGGTCAACGGTTTGTGGTCTGTGAACACTTCTAAGAAGTACCTGAAATGCCGGATTGCCAGATACAGTGCCAACAGCTCCCGGTCGAAAGCACTGTACTTGAGTTCGGGTGGTCGTAGGAGCTTGCTGAAGAACACCAGGGGTTGCCAGTGCCCCTCGATGAGCTGCTCCAGCACCCCACCGACTGCTGTGTTGGATGCGTCCACCGTGAGGACGGTCGGAACGTCCGTTCTGGGGTGCACCGGCATCGCGGCATCTGCCAAGGCTTCCTTGGCTTTAACTAAAGCAGCCGTGGCCTCCTTGTCCCAAGTAATGTCCTTGCCTTTACCCGACATCAGGGTGTACAAAGGCCGCATGATACGGGCTGCTGAGGGGAGGAAACAGTGGTAGAAGTTCACCGTACCAACGAACTCCTGCAGGCCTTGGACCGTGTTGGGCCGGGCAAAGTGGCGGATTGCGTCTACCTTGGCGGGCAGAGGTGTTGCCCTGTCTTTGTTAATCCTGTGGCCCAATAAGTCGATGGTATCGAGACCCAACTGGCATTTGGCCGGGTTGATCGTGAGGCCGAAATCACTCAGGCGGGAGTAGAGCTGGTGGAGGTGGGACAGATGCTCCTGACGACTACTACTGGCTATAAGGATGTCGTCCAAATAGATGAACGCAAAGTCCAGGTTGCGACCCACCGCATCTATTAGCCGCTGGAACGTCTGTGCGGCATTCTTCAGGCCGAACGGCATTCGGGGAACTCGAACAGGCCAATCGGGGTGATGAGTACTGTTTTGGGGATGTCTTCAGGGTGCACTGGGATTTGATGGTATCCCCGGACGAGGTCTACTTTGGAAAAGAGTCTTGCCCCATGCAGGTTTGCTGCAAAGTCCTGAATGTGCGGCACAGGGTAGCGGTCTGGAGTTGTAGCCTCGTTCAGTCTGCGGTAGTCGCCACATGGTCTCCAACCCCCGGCTGCTTTGGGCACCATGTGCAGGGGGGAGGCCCATGGGCTGTCGGACCTCCGTACGATCCCCAATTCCTGCATCCTCTTGAACTCTTCCTTCGCCGGGCGGAGTTTTTCCGGGGGGAGCCTTCGTGCGCGGAAGTGGAGGGGTGGTCCCTTGGTTGGGATGCGGTGCTGAACCCTGTGTCTGAGCATGGCTGCCGTGAACTGCGGTGCCAGAATCGATGGAAAGTCCGCCAGGATTCTGGTGAATTCGTTGTCCAACAGCGTGATAGAGTCCAGGTGTGGGGCCGGCAACTTGGCTTCACCCAGGGAGAACGTCTGGAAAGTCTCGGCATGTACCAGTCTTTTCCCTTGCAAGTTGACCAGCAGGCTGTGAGCTCGCAAGAAGTCCGCCCCCCCAGGAGTGGTTGGGCCACCGCGGCCAGTGTGAAGTCCCACGTGAACCAAATGGTGCCAAACTGCAGCTGCACTACGCGGGTGCCGTAGGTCCATATTGTGCTGCCGTTTGCAGCCCTCAGGGTGGGTCCTGGCTCTTGCGACAACCGCGGGCTATTGTGCCCCACCGCTGGTGGTAGAAACACCACTGTTCACTGGCCTCCTCACTCCTGCCTCTGTGTTGTGTGCGCCCCCTGCCAGGCCTGGTCTTGTCCGCTGTTGGGAGCGTGGCCTGGTAATCTGACCGACGGACGCCACACTCTCCCTCTTGGCTTTCCACAGCACGTCTGCGCGGGCCGCCACCTTCTGGGGGTCACTGAAATTTGCGTCAGCCAGCAGCAGATGTATGTCCTCGGGCAGTTGCTCTAGGAACGCTTGCTCGAACATGAGGCAGGGCTTGTGTCCGTCGGCCAGGGACAGCATCTCGTTCATCAATGCTGACGGCGGCCTGTCTCCCAAACCGTCCAGGTGAAGCAGGCGGGCACCCCGCTCACGCCGTGAGAGGCCAAAGGTCCCAATGAGCAGCGCATTGAATGCTTCATATTTGCCTTCTTCCGGAGGCGACTGTATGAAATCCACAACCTGGGCGGCCGTCTCCTGGTCAAGGGCGCTCACCATGTGGTAGTAACGCGTGGAATCAGATGATATCTGCCGAATCTGGAACTGGGCTTCTGCTTGGCTGAACCACACACACGCATGGTCCAGAAAGTTGGCAGTTGCGGCGAAACTGCGTGAACAGATGAAGAGTCGGTCATCTTTGGTCCAAATCCCGTTTGAACCGTCGGGGTCACCAATGTAGCGATGTGCTACACACAGCGCTGAAATAACGACACGTTTCGAGACTAGTTTATTTAAATTTCGCGGCGCTGGCTTTTAATCCCTCTCACCCGCCCTCTCCAGGCGGAAATGACATCAGAGGTGCATTACCAAAGTCTCCCCCTGCGTGCTGGCTATTTGTGAGCCGGTTCACCTGCGCAGAAAGTGGGTCGCCACAATGTATACAATATAAAAGCTGAAATTCTTGCTCTCCAGAAACATCCACAGAACAAGGGAAAAGCCCCAAGGAGTGAATGCCAGGGAAAGCATTAGAACCCCACTCCCCCTCACTCCCTCCCACTCACAAGCAGCAGCAAAGCATCAAACCACCCCATACTCCTCCCCCACCTATCTCAGCTAAAAGCATCAGCTCTCCCCCACCGCCTGCCATGCAAGCAATAGTAAAGTCCCCAAGCAGACCATGGTCTAAAGTCCATTAAACACCACCGTTCACTCCAACATTTCAACGTGCCATAGGTTCTCTCTCACTAACAAGGGAGAGAGAGAGGTATCATTCTTGCCACAATGGGAAGGCAGACCAATGTCTTGCAGTCTGCAGTGTTGCTTATTTCAACAGCAGCGTATGCTGCTGTCTCGATGTTCTGATCTCCCGCGATGCTTCAGTCAGCGACACTAGCCTGGAATCGGTTCACACGGCCGCACCCTGAAGATGCCCATCGTTCAGGCCACTCCTGGAGATATCAAAAACACATCGGGCCACTCAGCGAGCTCCAAGAGTGGGAACCCACTGCATTGAAGTACCACAGTTTGAGCGCAGCTGTAGATCACAGACTCCACCAGGACCCCAAACCACCTTGAAAAGCAAGCTGGTAAATCTCCTCTGCATACACTCTAAGCTTCCATATCTTTCTTCTAATGAGGTGACCAGAACTGAACCATACCTGTCCAAGTGCCTTTTAAATGTTAATGTACCTTGGGCAGCTCATTCCATACACTACCCACTCACTGGGTGAAAAGCTTGCCCCTTAGATTCCTAATAATTCTCTACTCTCTCACTTCAGGGGTTCCCAACCTGGGGTCCATGGGCCCCTTGTTTAATGGTAGGTTTCCTTGATGTAAAAAAACGTTGGGAACCCCCGGTTTAAACCAATATCTTCATGTTTTTGATTTGCCAATCTTGGGAAGAAGATTTCTGCAGTATGTCCCCTGTGATTTTATACACCTCTACAAGATCACCTCTCATTCTCTTACACCTGTAGCCTGTAGAACTCTATCTGTAGCTCAGTCCCTTTCAGTCCTGGCATGATCCTTGTCTATCTTCTTGGCACTCTTTCCAGTTTAGGAACCTCTTTCCAACAACACAGTGACCAAAACTGAACACCATACTCTAAGTGTGTCTTGTACACTCCCCACTCCTCACCCCTCACTCCTCCCCATCTGTGGCCTGGGACTTTGCATCAGTCATTCTCACAATCCCTGTATCTTCCTTCTGGGTCTCAAATGTGTTTCTCCCTGTTCCCAGTATCTTTCGTATAGGACCTGTATGCACTTCTTTCCTCCCATTCTGTCCTCCCCCCTCTCCCTCTCCTGTCTCTTTCTTTTTCTCTCTCTTTATCTCCCTCTTTCTCTCCCTCTCTTCCTTCCTCCCTCTCCTTATTTTCTTCCACACACATTTGCTATCTCTTTCACTTCCTTGCTTTCTGTCTCCTCTCTGTCCCCTTCTCTCTCCTTCCCTCCTCCCCTCCTCCCCTCCTCCCCTCCTCCCCTCTTTTTCTCTGTCATTCTCTCCTTCTCCCTCTCCCCCTTTCTCCTTTCTGTTTCTATTACAACTCACTCTCCCCCTGTCGCTCCATCCTGTTCCCCTCTCCTTTCCCTCTCTCCTTCTCCCCTCTTTCTATCTCCCTCCTCCACACCCTCCCTCTTTCCCTCCTCGCTCCTCCCCTTCTTTCACACCTACTTCTGCCTCTCCTGCTCTTTCTCTGTCATTCTCTCTACTTATACATCTCCCTCTCTTTCCTGACTCCCTTCTCTCATCTCTCCCCATTCCTCTCTCTCTCTCTATCTCTCCCCGCCCCCCCCCCCCCATTTCCTTTTGCTCCTGTCTCGGAGCCAATAATAACCCCCTCTCCCAATCCCTGTGACATCCTTCACCCTACCTCTGCCACTCAGGATTTTCTAATCTCTCTAATATCTCCCCTCGTCCTGTGACATATTACCCCCTTTGTCCCTGTGATCCTGAGGCCAAAAGATGCCGCAGGGATCAGGCTGACTGATGTGTGTTCTAAGACTCAGTCACAATTAGTTCCGGCTCAGGTCCTTTGTTAGGATTTAAAAAGTACATTGAAATTCATTTTAGTTTCAAAAGAGATGACTTCAAAGGCTGGAGCCGACATGATTCATGATAATCACAAGTCATGCTGCAAGTGCATTCTAATTTTCAATTTTAATATGAATGAGCCAGCAACACTTGAAAGTGGCAGAAGAGGTTCACAAAGGGTTCCAGGGTTGGGGGAAGGGAGAGGTGGGTGGTGGGGGTCAGAATCTCAGTTCCAGGGTTAGATAGGACTGTCACAAATGTGAAAAAGTCTGTAGTTGCTGAAAAACCAAAGCGACACACACGAAATGCTGGAGGCACTCGGCAGGCCAGGCAACAGCTATGGAAGCGAGTAAACAGTCAACGTTTCAGACTGAGACTCTTCTTCAGGACTGGAAAGAAAGAAGAGAATTCAGAGTAAGGTGGTGGCGGGAGGGGGGGGGGGGGAAGAAGTACAAGGTAATAGATGATAGGTGAAACCGGGAAAGGTGAAGTAAAGAGCTGAGAAGTTGATTGATGAAAGAGATAAAGGGCTGGAGAAGGGGGATTCTGATAGGAAAGGACAGAAGGTCATTGAAGAAAGGCAAAGGAGTGTCTATGTGACTCCCTTGCCCATTCATCCCTCCCCACTGATCTCCCTCCTAGTAATCCTTGCATGAGGAACTAGTGCCATACTTCCCCCTACACCTCCTCCCTCACTATCATTCAGAGCCCAAAGCAGTTCTTCCAGGTGAGGCAACACTTCACTTATGACTCTGTTGGGTTCATCTACCGTGTCCGATGTGTGGTCTCCTGTGGATTTGGAGAGAGCTTCACCAAGCATCTTCGCTCCATCCACCTGGAAAAGAGGGATCTCCTGGTGCCCACCCATTTCAATTCTACTTCCTTGTCAAACCCCATGTCAAAAACCTTGGTGTGATATTTGATTCCGCCTTTACGTTTGACAAGCAAGTTAATGCAGTAGTAAAAGCCAGTTTTTTCCAGCTTTGTACTATTACCAAAATCAAGACGTTTCTCTCTTTCAAAGATCACGAGAAAGTCACCCACACCCTTATATCTTCCTGCTTGAACTATTCCAACTCCCTGTATACTGGGATTAGTCAGTCATCCCTGTCCCATCTGTAACCGGTCCAGAATGCTGCAGCCAGGCTCCTGACAGGTGCTTGGAAGAGGGACCAACAAGATACTTCTATCCTGGCCTCCCTCCACTGGCTGCCAGAACGGTTTAGAATTGATTTTAAGGTTCTCCTGTTTGTTTATAAAGCCCTAAATGGGCTGGCCCCCTCCTATATTGCAGACCTTCTAACCCCTTATTCTGCTTCCAGGTCCCTCGGGTCAGTTGACCTGGCTGTCCCATGATCTAAGCTTAAGTTCAGGGGTTACCGTGCCTTTGCTGTTGCAGCCCCTAGACTGTGGAACAGCATTCCCCTCCCTGTCAGATCTGCCCCCTCCATTGACTCTTTTAAATCTAGGCTCAAAACTTACCTTTATTCACTAGTGTTTGAATCTTCCTGATGTGGCTGATTCTTGGCTTGTACCTAGGCTCATGTGTTGTTTATTTTGTGTCTATAAGCTGAGTGTCTTGTTGTTTATATCTGGGTTTCCTGTACTTGTGATTTTAGCTACCTGTTATGGTTTGTATCGCACTTTGATCAACATGGGTTGTTTTTAAATGTGCTTTATAAATAAATTTGACTTGACTTGACTTCCCATTCCCATTTTGACAGTTCAGTCCATAGTCTCCTCTACTGCCACGATGAGGCCACAGTCAGGTTGGATTAACATTATATTTTGTCTGGGTAGCCTCCAACCTGATGGCATGAGCATTGATTTCTCTAACGTCCAATATTTGTCCCCCTCCCCTTCACCACCTCCATTTCTATTTCCCTCTCTCACCTTATCTCCTTACCTGACCATAGAATCCCTCTGGTGCTCCTCCTGTTTCTCTTTCTTTCATGGTTTTCTATCTTCTCTTGTCAGATTCCCCCTTCTCCAGCCCTTTCACCAATCAACCTCCCTGCTCTTTACCTCACCCACACCCCCTCTCCCATTCTCACCTACACTTCACCTATCTCCTTAGAGCAAGGGCTTTAGATGGGTAATGTTTGTTATGTGTATTCAGAAAGGTTTCTTGATGCACCAGAGGAGAAGCTGTATTTGATCTGGTATTTGGAAATGAATCTGGTCAGCGGTCAGATCTCTTGGTGGGAGAGATTAAGAGAGGAAGGAGGGCCATGAGAAGGTCTTGGTGAGCAGGATTAAGAAACAGCCCGAAGCATTCTACAAGTATGTGAAGAGCAAGAGGATGATCAGTGTGAGAATAGGACCAATCATGTGTTACTTTGGAAATGTGTGCATGGAATTGGAAGAGGTTGCAGAGGTACTGAATAAATACTTTGCTTCAGTATTCACCAGTGAAAAAGACCTTGTTAATTGTGGGGATGACTTACAGTGGACTGAAACACTTGAGCATATAGATATTATGGAAGAGGATGCACTGGAGCTTTTGAAGAGCATTTATTTAGATAAGTCGGCGGGACCGGACGAGATATATCCTAGGCTACTGTGGGAAGCGAGGGAGAAGATTGCCAGACCTCTGGCACTGATCTTTGCATCACCAAAGGGATGGGAGAAGTACTGGAGAATTGGAGGGTTGCAAATGTTGTTTCCTTCTTCAAGAGAAGAAGTAGAGTTAATCCAGGAAATTATAGACTATTGAGTATTACTTCAGCATTGGGCAAGTTGTTTGAGGAGATCTTGAGAAGCAAGACTTATAAGCATTTGGAGATACATAATCTGATTAGGGATGGTCAGCATGGCTTTGGCAAGGGCAGGTCTGACGAGCCTGATTGAATTCATTGAGGATGCAACAAAATACATTGATGAAGGTAGAGCAGTGGATGTAATGTATATGGATCTCAGTAAGGCATTCAATAAGGTTCTCCATGCAAGGCTCATTCAGAAAGTATTGAGGCATGGGATCCAAGGAGCCCTTGCTTTGTGGATCCAGAATAGGTTTGCCAACAGAAGGCAAAGGGTGGTTGTAGGTGGTTTGTATTCTGCATAGGATCAGTGACCAGTGGTGTTCTGTAAGATGTGTTCTGGGATTTTTTATAAATGACCTGGATGAAGAAGTAGAAGAGTGGGCTAATAAGTTTGCTGATGACACAAAGGTTGCGGTGTTGTGGATAGTCTGGAGAGTTGACAAAGGTTGCAGTGGGACATTGATAGGATACAGAACTGGGCTGAGAAGTGGTAGATGGAGTTCAACCCAGGTAAGTGTGAAGTGGTTCATTTGGGAAGGTCACATTTGAAGGCAGAATATAACATTTATGGTAAGACTTGGCAGTGTGGAGGATCAAAGAGATCTTGGAGTCCATGTCCATAGGACACTCAAAGCTGCTGCGCAGGTTGACAGTATTGTTAAGAAAGCATATGGTGTGTTGGCCTTCATCAACCATGGGATTGAGTTTAAGAGCTGAGAGGTAATGTTGCAGCTACTTAGGGCCCTGGTCTGACCACACTTGGAGTTTCTGGTTGCCTCATTACAGTGCAGAGAATATCTACAAGGATGTTGCTTGGATTGGAGAGTGTGCCTTATGAAAATAGGTTAAGTGAACTTGGCCTTTTCTCCTTGGAGTGATGAAGGATAAGAGGTGACATGATAGATGTATATTAGATGATGAGGGGCATTGATTGTGTGGATAGCCAGAGGCTTTTTCCCAGGGCTGAAATGACTAACATGAGGGGCCATAGTTTTAAGGTGCTTGGAAGTAGGTACAGAAGGGATGTCAGGGATAAGTTTTTCACACAAAGACTGATGGATGCATGGAATGGGCTGCCAGCAATGGTAGCGGAAGTGGATACAAAAGGGTCTTTTAAAAGACTCTTAGATAGGATAATGGAGCTTAGAAAAATAGAGGGCTATGCTGTAGGGAAATTCTAGGCAGTTTCTAGAGTAGGTTACATGGTCAGTGCATAATTGTGGGCTGAAGGGCCTGTAATATGCTGTAGATATCTTTGTCCTATGTTCTATGTTCTACTGCCTCATACTTCTTCCTCACCTCCCCCACCTTCATACTCTGACCTCCTCTTTCTCTCCAGATCTGATGAAGGGTCTCGGCCCGAAACGTCGACTGTTTACTTTTTTCCGTAGATGCTGCCTGGTCTGCTGAGTCCTCCAGCATTTTGTGTGTGTTGCTTTAGATGGGACTGTTTTGTCAGAGTAAGGGAAGAGAGAAGGTTCTATTGGGTTTTAAGAAAGTGAGATAGAACATTAAATCTACAGCACAGTACAGGCCCTTTGGCCCACAATGTTTTGCTGACTTCTTAACTTTGTCTAAAGTCAATTCAATCCTTCCCTCCTTGATAGTCCTCCATTTTTCCTTCATCCATATGCCTCTCTATGTTTCTTAAATGCCCCTAATGTATCTGCATCTAACACCAACTCTGGCATGTACCCACCACTCTCTGTGTAAAAAAACTTTCCTCTGACATCATCCACTGTACTTCACTCCAATCACTTTACAGTTGCATCCTTTCTTATTAGCCATTTCTGCCCTGGAAAGATGTCTCTCGCTGTCCACTCTGTCTATGCCTCTTATCATCTTGTACACCTCTGTGAAATCAAGTCTCATTCTCCTTCGCTCCAAAAAAAATGCTCTAGTTCAGTCACCCTATCCTCAGAAGACATGCTCTGTAATCCTGGTGAATCTCCTTTGCACTCTCTCTAAAGCTTTCACATCCTTCCAATAATGGGGCAACCACAAATGAATACAATATTCCAAGTTTGATCTCACCAGGGTTTTATAGGGCTGTAACATGACATCATGGCTCTTGAGCTCAATCTCCTCTGACTAATGAAGCCAATATTCCATACACTTTCTTATCCACTATCAACTTGTGCTGTAACTTTGAGGGGCCTACGAATGTGGACCCCAAGATCTCTTCGTTCCTCCACACGGCTAGGAATCCCACCATTAACACTGCTTCTGCCTTCAAATTTGACCTTCCTAAGTGAATCACTTCACACTTTTCTGGCTTGATCAAAATAAGCTATTCCCATAATACTAACATATGAGATAGGAGCAGAATTAGGCCATTCGTCCCATCAAGTCTGGTCTGCCATTTCATCATTGCTGATTTTCTTTACTCAACCCCATTCTCTCGTCTTCTCCCCATAACACTTAACCCCCTTCCCTCCACCTCTTTATACTGGCCATCTTCCCTCTACTGTTCAGTCCAGATGAAGACCATAAGATATAAGAGCTGTATTAGGCCATTTGACCCGTTGAGTCTGCTCTGCCATCGATTTTCCCTCTCAGCCCCAATCTCCTGCCTTCTCCCCATATCCCTTCATGGCCTGACCAATCAAGATTGAATATACCCAATGACTTGGCTTCCACAGCCACCTATGGCAATATATTCCATGGACTCACCACCCTCTGGCTAAAGGAATTCCTCCTCATCTCTGCTCAAAAGAAATATCCTTCTATTCTGATGCTGTGACCTCGGTTTCTAAACTCTCCTACCATAGGAAACATCCTCTCCACATTCACTCTATCTGAGTCTTTCAATATTCAATAGGTTTCAATGAGATTCTCCCCTCTTTCTTCTAAACGCCGATGAGTACAACCCCAGAGCTATCAAACATTCCTCATATGTTAACTCTTTTATCCCCAGGATCATTCTCATAAACTGCCTTGGGACTCCAATATCATTGATACCATCTTGTTACAGTGAAGCCCTTTAAATAAGCTCTCAACCCTGCTCTCTATAACTGCTTTCCTTCAATTCCAGTTTCTGCCTTATTTCCAAATGTAATCTCTCCAGTTCTGCTGACAGGGGTCTGTTACAGTGTACCGTAGCTTAGAGTTTCATTTATCACCAAGCATCCTATGAAATGATTCTGGTTTCTTTCCTCCATGTAAGGAGGTATAGAAATATAGTGCTTGTGTTCTTCTGCTTGTACAAACGGACACTTTCACACTTACCATCGTTAATATAATCGACTTGGTACAGCAACTGCTCTGCCTAAAGCTGCAAGAAACCACAGTGAGTTGCGGACACAGCCCAGCACAATACCCTTCCCTGCACAGATTCTGTCTACACGTCTCGCTGCCTCACAAAACTTACGGCCTGACGCCACTGATGTTTATGGCAAAGAAGGTCCTCAATCTCTAGCAGTGTTCAGGATTTCCTTCATCATGTCAGTAGCTTCCTCTCGGTTTTCATTACTGTCAGTTAGCCAGGTCCCAGACACAGAATACCATCACACTCAGATGTAGAAGAATTCTTCTTTGTTGTTTCCATAACAAGTTTGTTTTACCAGTCAGCTTTGTTAGCCCAGAGATGAACCACCAAACCTGGAGAAACCTATTTGGCATGGGCAAGAACCAAAGCATAAAGCCCTGACTCCAGCCAACATAGCTCTCTGGGTCATTAAGGCACGCAAGCCTCCACAATAAGGTTGTAGTCCTCTTGGAGCTGCCTTGGGAAAACAGCCAGCATTATCAAAGTCTCTTCCTACCCCTGGCTTTCTCTCTTCTCCCCCACCCTCTCCCATCAGGGATAAGACACACAACCGCATACCACCAGACTCCAGAACAGCTTCCAACACGTAGTTATACAATTATTGAACAGTCCCTTTGTACGATAAGGTGGACTCTTGACCTCCCAATCTATCTCATTATGAATTTGCTCCTTACTGTTTATCTACACTGCCCTTTCTCTGTAACTGTAACACTTAATTTTGCTTTTCTCTTATGATACCCTAAGGTTCTCAATTGTATGGATTATGGTGTATTTATTATTTACATCGGTGATATTTGAGTAATCTTGTAGATATGTTGTTGATTACATATTCCCCTTCATTTAAGGAGAATACGGGTCATATGTTTAAATACATGGATTGCATACATCATCACATGATGCGTACATGCCTCTTAAAGTAAACTCAAAGTTCCAGCTGCACTTCGGGCTCCCATGTCCTCCTTTGAACTAGTTTAATGTTTTGAAGTTAACAAAGCATAGCATGGATGACAGTATAAAACGAAGATTTATTTTACTCCACCTCGGTCACAGGTGACGATAAGAAATGTGGTGTACAGGACGTAAACTCTCAACTTGTTTATGGGAACACAAGCTGATCCACTGTCGCTGATCTCAGTAAATGAAGAGGGACACCACTTTAACTGGAGCACCACAGAGGTTCAGCACAGGGAAACACAAAGCAGGCACGAGAATTTTTAGAAGCGTTGTTCTCTTCTGATGACTCCGTAAACAAACATATCAAAATGGATGCCATCTGGAGAGAGAGAGAGAGAGCCTGTCTGAGATGTCGAAGTGTTGGGATGGACTGTAGTTTCTGATGGACTCTAGACCATGGTCTCTGGGGGCTTTGCTATTGCTTCTATGGTGGGTGGTGATGGGAGGGGGTTGGAGCAAGTGGGGGGAGAGGAGTGGGTTGATGCTTTTGCTGCTGCTTCTGTGTGAGAGGGGGAGGGTAACTTTGGGGTTCGAATGTTTTCTGTCACTCATTCTTTCTGCTTTTCTGTTTACTGGACGTCTGTGAAGAGTAAGAGTTTCAGGTTGTGTACGGTATACATACTCTGATACCAAATTGAACCCCTAAGAGCCAAAGAAACGTGAGCCAATCGAATTCAAAGGTCAGCTGAAGAGGTGGCCACTCAGGACCGAGGCAAATTACTGAGGGATGGGGGGAAACGATATAAACGCAACCACTCCCAGAGAGAAATGCCAACAACGGTGCACAGAAGATGTCACCTCGACTGGTGATGAAATGTCTGCGAACTAATTGCCAAGCTCAGCGAACACCACAACATCAGATAAGAAACCGGTTTACCAATTTCTCCACAAGGTCATTAATGCAAACCCATTTAGCCACACCTGTGCACACAGGCAGGAATTCATCTCTTCCTCTAAAGCACTGACCCAGTCCTGACAACACAGCAGCCAGAATGGCTTCTGGCAGTGTTCGCAGTGTCTGGCAGTGCTTTACTGTAGAAAAGCACCCCATCGCCATCTCTTTATAAATTGCTCTCAGCAGCAGTGAATTCACCATAGATTTCCTTCAGCAGAACTGTGCTGAAGTTTTAATAAAGCAATGTCAGAATCCAACAGCAGGAGGATGTAGGATGGAAGATGCCCAGAAGGCAACAGCAAATATCCAGTAATGCTGTACAGTCACGCTACAAGGGAGCTATTTTTACTCACTGTTCTTGACATGCACAACACCATTTCAATGCACTCTGTCTTCACAGTCCCATCAAACAGAGCGAAGCTCCCTCTACTTTGTCCCATCACACACTCCCAGGTTCAGACACAGCGTGAAGCTCCCTCTACACTGTCCCATCACACACACCCAGGGTCAGACACAGAGTGAAGCTCCCTGCCGACTACACGTTGGTTTGGATGTGGGCAAGGCCCACATCTGGTTTTTATGTCGGGAGTACACTAGGGGGTCGACAAAGAGGCGGGGCTCTGAGATTGAGCGGCTTGAGAGAGCTTTGCTTGACCTAGAGTCCCGTCTTGGTCCGACCGGTGGAGACCATCAAATGTGGCAGGAATATCAGGAGAAGAAGGACGCACTCAGGCATCTGCAGCTTCAGCAGTCCCGAGGTGCATACGTGAGGTCACGGATCCAAATGCTGCAAGATTTGGACCGCGGCTCACCCTTCTTCTACTCGTTGGAGAAGTGGCGGGGAGTTCAAAAGCAGCTGGTGGAGCTACTGGCTGCTGATGGCTCCTCCATCACGGATCCTGACGAAATTATCGAAGAAGTCCGCACTTTCTATCGGTCCTTATTCTCACCAGATCCGTCAAATGCGGGGGCGTGCAGTGAGGTCTGGGAAGATTTGCCAAAGGTCAGCCCTGATGACGCAGCGCGTCTGGACGCCTCCGTGACTGGGGAGGAGCTGTCTGCTGCCCTTCGGCAACTCCGGAGAGGTAAATCCCCTGGCTTAGATGGTCTGAGTGTGGAGTTTTATCAGGCTTTTTGGGATGTCCTGGGGGTCGATTACCGCCTTGTTCTAGGGGAGAGCCTAGCCACCGGGGAATTGCCCCTCTCATGGCGGAGAGCTGTCGTGGTCCTGCTGCCCAAGAAGGGAGACCTTCGCCTGCTAAAGAACTGGTGCCCGGTCTCCCTCTTGTGCGCGGACTACAAGATCTTCGCCCAGGCAATGGCCAACCGTCTTGGTTCAGTACTGAGACAGGTGATTCATCCTGACCAATCTTACACAGTCCCGGGCCGCTCCATCCAGGACAATGTCCACCTAGTACGGGACCTGATCCACCTGCACCAGGAGACTGGGTCCCCGGCAGCGCTTCTTTCTCTTGACCAGGAAAAGGCGTTTGACCGGGTAGACCACAGTTTCCTGGTGGGCACTCTGCAGGCCTTTGGGCTCGGACCACACTTAGTGGCCCGAGTTCGGCTCCTCTACTCTGCCGCAGAGTGCCTTGTTAAGGTCAATGGATCACTGGCAGCGCCCATTCCCTTCAGGAGAGGAGTACGTCAGGGATGCCCCATGTCCGGTCAATTGTATGCGATCTGTGTCGAGCCATTCCTGAGCCTCCTACGGCGAAGACTGACAGGTCTGGTTCTGCGTGAACCGGACATGGAGGTCGTCCTCTCGGCCTACGCCGATGATGTACTCCTCATGATGACAGATCCCAATGACCTGCGGAGGATGCGCGAGTGCCAAGAAGTTTTCTCGGCGGCATCCTCCGCCAGGATCAACTGGGTGAAATGTTCCGGACTCTTAGTGGGTCAGTGGCAGGTGAACTCCCTGCCGGAGCAGATGACAGCTTTTGAGTGGAGTACTAGGCTTCTCCTCTATCTGGGAGTCTACCTGAGTCCTTCTGGGGAGACCTGGCTGGCGAACTGGCAGGACCTGGAGACGAAAGTCATGGCCCGGCTGGGGCGCTGGTCAGGCCTTCTCAGGGTGCTTTCCTATCGAGGCAGGGTGGTGGTCATAAACCAGCTGGTGGCCTCCATGTTGTGGTATCGGATGGTCACCTTGGCCCCTCCTGCCCCGTTTGTTGCAAGAATGCAGAGGAAATTAGTGGACTTCTTCTGGGGCAACAGGAAACACTGGGTCTCTGCAGCGGTCTTGAGTCTCCCAGTGGGAGAGGGCGGACAGTCGCTGGTGTGCGTCCGAACGCAGCTGGCGGCTCTCCGCCTCAGGACTCTGCAGAGATTCCTGTACGCCGAGCACCCTCCCAGGTGGCAGGTGTTGGCGACTTTCTTCCTCCGGAGGGGCTGCTGTCTTCACGAAGACATGCGGCTACCACCGGCGGGTGTCAGCCGTACTGCTTTGCGGAGTCTGCCCGGCTTCTATCAGGACCTACTGAGAGTCTGGAACATGGTCACCTCAGGCCGGGAATCCCCTCCTCAGGCGGAGGGCGGGGTCCTGGCCGGCCCTTGTCCTACCTCAGTGGCTGTCGGTGCGGCTCAGTTGTGTGGACCGACTCAGGCCGAGCTGCTGGTGGGGCCCAGACCCCGCAATCTTCTCCGGGAGCCGTGTCCACACAACTTGAGCCGTCTCTCATCGATACCCACAGTCCCATTCAGGGATGCAAGTCGGAGGTATCTGTATGGGCTGCTACTCCACATCCTCCACTTCCTTGCCCTTGTACACCGTCCCGACACGCCATGGCGGTCGGTCCTTCCACCCAGAGGTGAGGAGGGTCCCCACTGGAAGTCCCTTTATGCCGGGGTTCTTCCCATGCACCTGGGGGATCTCGGCTGGAGGGTACTGCATAGAGCGGTGCCCTGCAATAAGTTTTTCAGTTTGTACATGGACTTCCCACCCACATGCCACTTCTGCGGGCTGGAGGAGACCGTGTACCACATGTACATGGAGTGTGTGAGGCTGCAGCCTCTTTTTGCATATTTGCGTGGGCTGCTTCTCGCCTTCTGGCTGCATTTTAGCCCCACCCTGTTTATATATGGTCATCCAGTAAGGAAGGGGGCAAGGAGGGATGAGGATGTCCTAGTCAACTTGCTCCTGGGGCTGGCGAAATCCACCATCCGTGGGTCTTGGAAACGGGTGGCGGGAGGATCTCCCCGGGCAGACTGCCTGGCAATGTTTAGGGGGTATGTTCGTGCCCGGGTAACTATTGAAAAAGAACACGCGCAGTCCACAGCGGCCTTGGAGGAGTTTCGAGACCGTTGGGCTCCGCGGGGTGTAAATGCCATCGTGGATAGGGATGGCAACATTCTGGTGTAATGTCTATTGTCTATTTGTAGTGCAGTAATTGTGTTTGCCACTGTTTTGTATATATTGTATAGCACCGAAATTTGTAATAAAGGATTTTGTAATAAAAAAAAAGGGTCAGACACAGAATGAAGCTCCCTCTACACTGTCCCATCACACACTCCCAGGGTCAGACACAGAGTGAAGCTCCCGCTACACTGTCCCATCTCACACTCCCAGGGTCAGACACAGAGTGAAGCTCCCTCTACACTGTCCCATCACACACTCCCAGGGTCAGACACAGACTGACCCTCCCTCTACACCGTCCCATCACACACTCCCAGGGTCAGACACTGAGTGGAGTTGTTCTGATTGTGCTGGGAGAAATCGAGGAAAAACTGCTGTATGAAAGTTGTGAGTTACTTGGAATTAGTTTGAAACGTCTCTTGGACATCTAAGTGAGCGGCTGGTTTAGAGTGGAAGCTTCGTTTGGAGTTTTTCTGCCAGTTTGGACGGGGTTCGTTGACAGCTGCGAACTGCATAGCACCCTGCTGTGGCCGCTGGCAACTCGCCAGGAAGCAGGGCCGCTCCAAAAACCGGAGACAAACACCGTTGTTCCCCCACTGACATCGGGACAACCTCCTTCCATCTTTATCATCGGGACTCAGGTTCGGTGTAGGAGCCGAAGCATCGTTTGAGACGTCTCGACCTCTCACAGCCTGGAGATTCTGCAGGATTAACGGAGCCTTTCCTGGCGTTGGAATTTCTGGCACTGAGCCAGCAAGGTACCGTCGAGTACAAACTTTTCCCGCCAGTTACTCAACTCGCTCCAGGACTTTATAAACAGCACCACCTCCGTATCATTCTCGATTCGGACATTGAACCAACATGCCGGACCGGTCTACAGGGAGTCGCAGGCCTTCGGGGAGTTATGCAAAGGCGGCTGCCTTTCCAGCCTCGGACAATGCCCTGTTTCGGTTGATGAAAGCTGAACGCGGGGTGCAATGTATTTTGCGTCCTGGAACTACGCTGGAAAAGTGCACGGAGGCTATGGAAGACTTGTTGGGGAGAGATGGTGTTTTGGCCACTGAGAAAGAGTTCGGGAAGGCAGTGTTTTATCTGAGGAATGATGAGTTGGTGCATCGGGCTGGACCCTCAGTAGGGAGATCACGGTGGAGAACATCTTTTTACAGATGGAGCTGGTGACAGCTCCCACACAACTCATCGTCCTCGGTCAAGTAAAGCCTTTCATCCCCAACGAGGACCTGCTTCCCACACTAGCACACTTGGGGCAAGTAAGGTCAGAAATAACTGCCATCAGGTACAAATTCAGGAGACGCACCCTCCGTACCGTAATCTCTTTCTGGCGACAGGTACTCATGCAGCTGGAAAGGGAGGATGAAGTTGAGGGCCGGTTTACTGTCCGGCACGAGGGGGTAGATTATCAGGTGTATTGGAGCTCTGAGTGCCCACTGTGCCATGCGTGCGGGGAGGTGGGGCACTTTCGGAGGGACTGTCCTAGCACCTGAAAACCCAGGGAGTCCACTTCGGGAACTAGTGCCCTAGGTACCTCTGCCCTGATCCCATTCCTGCGCCTACACCTGTGCCGGCCCCTGCTCCTGCCCCTGACCCTGTCCCTATTCCTACATCTGTTCCAGTCTCTGCTCCTGCCCCTGTGGTTCAGGAGGGTGATCCTGGGGCTACGTGCAGGGAGGTTCAGGCGAGGGACGGGGTGGAGCCTGTGCGGGAAAGGAAAGCAAGGAAGAAATCCAAACACATGAAGAAGTCGGCCCCCGAGACCACAGAGCTCACACCCATTTGCCCTGAAGTGGAGCGGGAGGCTCGGGGAAGTGCACAGTTGGACTGGGTGATGGAAGTGGAGAGTAATGTTCCGTCGGTGAATCCCGCACCTGTGTGCTCCTCCCGCTTGAAGAGAAGGGAATGCTCCCCCAAGAGGGCAGGGAATGTAGATGTGGGGGAGTCCCAGGAAGGGGTGGGAATCCAGGTGGAAGGTGTGTCTAACCCTGAATCCCCAGATGTAGCTACCAGTCCTGTGGTGGGTGGTGTGGTTGTGCAGGAAGCTAGTGCTAGGCCTGTTTGCACAACTAAAACAGACCTGGAGCCCTCCACCCAGGACTTAGCAGTAAGCGCCTCCCTGGAGGCAAATGTATTAAATAGTATGAGCGGAGAGGAGACCAAGCTCTCTCACTGTCAGCATCAGGCTGCCGGTGAATCCCTTGGACCAGAGCTGCTGGGGTCCCCTTCATACCTGTCTCCTGAGGACGGTGATATAACCTGCATGCCGACCCCATCAACTAATGCCCTGCAGGGAGTCCCTTGGGATTTTCCCTCCATCGTCGTAACTGTGGATAAGACTGAAGTGATGGTGGAGCGGGAAGGTATAGGGGAGGTACCCGTTGCGCAGTGTGGGTTACAGGGGCAGCCACCTTATACACCACACGAGGAGGAAGATGGGGGATCTCTCTGCAGTTAGGGGTTGGAGGGAGAATCTTTTGATAGCGAGACAATGGACATCCTCACCCCTACTGAGAAATCCCCATTGATACCTGTGGAGGAGATCAGAGAGTTCATTCACTCCTCTGTGGGTGCAAAGCATCGGCCTAAACTCACCTCGCTTTGCTGGCCTAGCATGCCGAGGCTGGTGAAGTCCCTGAGGGTCATCCTCAGACGGAAGGGGAAGGGGAAGAGGAATGCTGTGTCGGGGAATGACAGGCGGCAGCTGAAATCCTTCCTGGATGACCTGGTGAGGGACATCAGGGTGGAAAGCAGCCTGGCTCCTTCGGGAGATGGTGGGTCACAGGGTTGCGATGGTAGCAGTCGGGCCCGGAAAGCAAAGAATATTCTTGGTTTTCTTCGGGAGAGTGCGGCTGAGGGCGCCATCGCTCTCAGTGGGAAGGGGACTGGTGCTGAGACCTAGTGTGCTCCCGACATGAAGCTTACCATAGCTAGTCTCAATGTAAATGGTAGCAGGGGCTCTCTCCGCAGGTATAACAATCTCTTAGTCCTCAGAGATGGGAGATATGCAGTGAGTTTCCTGCAGGAAACCCATACCACCCCGGGGGATGAGTCCGCTTGGCTCCTGGAGTGGCAGGGCGGGGTCTACATGAGTCACCTTAGCTCCAACTCTAGCGGGGTGGCGATCCTGTTAGCCCCAACCTTTTGGCCAGAAATCGTAGGAGTCCAAGATGTTGTGCCCGGCCGTCTGCTCCACCTGGCTGTGCGCCTGGTTTTTACCGCTGCATTTTATCAACCTGTATGCTCCGAGGTGGGGGTGATGCAGACGCGCCTATTCTGTCAGCTGTCCACCTTGCCGAGTTCCATCGATCCGGGGGACTGCCTCATCCTCGGGGGAGATTTCAACTGTACCCTCGAGGTGGAGGACCGCTCGGGCCTCCAACGCGACCCAGCATCGGCGAAAAAGTTAAAGGAGCTAGTCGGCTCCTTTGACTTGGTGGACAGCTGGCGGAATCTTCACCCCGACTCTAGCGCCTTCTCCAGAAGATCTAGAGAGGGGGGTTCCCGGATAGACCGCCTGTATATCTCTCGGGCTTATGTCTCCCGCGTGTCGGCGTCCTCCATGCGGCCGGTGTCGTGCTCGGATCATCACCTTGTGTGGATGGAATTTACTCCTCTGCACCCTCGGGTGGGATCCTGGTATTGGCACTTTAACAACCGGCTGCTGGCGGACAGCCGATTCCGGGATTCATTCCGAGCGTTCTGGGCCGCCTGGAGAGAGAGACGGAGAGAGTTTAGCTCCCTACGGCTGTGGTGGGATGTGGGCAAGGCCCACATCCGGTTTTTATGTCGGGAGTACACTAGGGGTTTGACAAAGAGGCGGGGCTCTGAGATTGAGCGGCTTGAGAGTGCGTTGTTTGACCTGGAGACCCGTCTTGGTCCAACCAGTAGAGACCAACAGCTGTGGCAGGAATACCAGGAGAAGAAGGACGCACTAAGGAATCTGCAGCTTCAGCAGTCCCGAGGTGCATATGTGAGGTCTCGGATCCAAATGCTGCAAGATTTGGACCGCGGCTCACCCTTCTTCTACTCGTTGGAGAAGTGGCGGGGTGTTCAAAATGAGCTGGTGGAGCTTCTGGCTGCTGATGACTCCTCCATCACGGACCCCGACGAAATTATCAAAGATGTCCGCACTTTCTATCGGTCTTTATTCTTAACAGATCCATCAAATGTAGGGGCGTGCAGTGAGGTATGGGAAGATTTGCCAAAGGTCAGCCCGGAAGATGCAGCGCTCAGATGGTCTGAGTGTGGAGTTTTATCAGGCTTTTTGGGATGTCCTGGTGGTTGATTACAGCCTTGTTCTAGGGGAGAGCCTAGCCACCGGGGAATTGCCCCTCTCATGGCGGAGAGCTGTTGTGGTCCTGCTGCCTAAGAAGGGAGACCTCCGCCTGCTAAAGAACTGGCGCCCGGGCTACAAGATCTTCGCCCGGGCAATGGCCAACCGTCTTGGTTCAGTACTGAGACAGGTGATTCATCCTGACCAATCTTACATGGTCCTGGGCCGCTCCATCCAGGACAATGTCCTAGTACGGGACCTGGTCCACCTGCAGCAGGAGACTGGGTCCCAGGCAGCGTTTCTTTCTCTTGACCAGGAGAAGGCGTTTGACCAGGTAGACCACAGTTTCCTGGTGGGCACTCTGCAGGCCTTTGGGCTCGGACACACTTTGTGGCCCGAGGTCGGCTCCTATACTCTGACACAGAGTGCCTTGTTAAGATCAATGGATCACTGGCAGCGCCCATTCCCTTCAGGAGAGGAGTACATCAGGGATGCCCCATGTCTGGTCAATTGTATGCGATCTGTGTCGAGCCATTCCTGACCCTTCCATGACGAAGGCTGACGGGTCTGGTCCTGCATGAACCGGACATGGAGGTCGGCCTCTCGGCCTATGCCGATGATATACTCCTCATGATGACAGATCCCAATGACCTGCGGAGGATGCGCGAGTGCCAAGAAGTTTTCTCAGCGGCATCCTCCGCTAGGATCAACTGGGTGAAATGTTCTGGACTCTTAGTGGGTCAGTGGCAGGTGGACTCCCTGCCGGAGGAGATGAGAGCTTTTGAGTGGAGCACTAGGCGTCTCCTCTATCTGGGAGTCTACCTGAGTCCTTCTGGGGAGACCTGGCGAACTGGCAGGACCTGGAGACGAAAGTCATGGCCCGGCTGGGGCGCTGGTCAGGCCTTCTCAGGGTGCTTACCTATCGAGGCAGGGTGGTGGTCATAAACCAGCTGGTGGCCTCCATGTTGTGGTATCGGATGGTCACCTTGGCCCCTCCTGCCTCGTTTGCTGCAAGAATGCAGAGGAAGTTAGTGGACTTCTTCTGGGGCAACAGGAAACACTGGGTCTCTGTAGCAGACTTGAGTCTCCCAGTGGGAGAGGGCGGACAGTCGTTGGTGTGTGTTCGAACGCGACTGGCGGCTCGCCACCTCAGGACTCTGCAGAGATTCCTGTATGCCGAGCACCCTCCCAGGTGGCACGTGTTGGCGACTTACTTCCTCTGGAGGGGCTGCTGTCTTCACGAAGACATGCGGCTACCACCGGCGGGCATCAGCCGTGCTGCTTTGCGGAGTCTGCCCGGCTTCTATCAGGACCTACTGAGAGTCTAGAACGTGGTTGCCTCAGGCCGGGAATCCCCTCCTCAGGCGGAGGGCGGGGTCCTGGCCGGCCCTTGTCCTACCTCAGTGGCTGTCGGTGCAGCTGAGGTGTGTGGACCAACTCAGGCTGAGCTGCTTGTCGGGCTGAGGCCCCGCAATCTTCTCCGGGAGCCGTGTCCACACAACTTGAGCCGTCTCTCATCGATACCCACAGTCCCATTCAGGGATACAAGTAGGAGGTATTTGTATGGGCTGCTACTCCACATCCTCCACTTCCTTGTCCACCATCCCAACACGCCATGGCGGTGGGTCCTTCCACCTGGAAATGAGGAGGGTCCCCACTGGAAGTCCCTTTATGCCGGGGTTCTTCCCATGCACCTGGGGGAACTCGGCTGGAGGGTACTGCATAGAGCGGTGCCCTGCAATAAGTTCTTCAGTTTGTACATGGATCTCCCACCCACATGCCACTTCTGCGGGCTGGAGGAGACCGTGTACCACATGTACATGGAGTGTGTGAGGCTTCTGCCCCTTTTTGCGGATTTGCCTGGTTCGCTTCTCGCCTTCTGGCTGCATTTTAGCCCCACCCTGTTTATATATGGTCATCCAGTAAGGAAGGGGGCAAGGAGGGATGAGGATGTCCTAGTCAACTTGCTCCTGGGGCTGGCGAAATCCACCATCCGTGGGTCTTGGAAACGGGTGGCGGGAGGATCTCCCCGGGCAGACTGCCTGGCGATGTTTAGGGGGTATGTTCGTGCTCGGATGAATATTGAAAAAGAACACGCGCAGTCCACAGCGGCCTTAGAGGAGTTTCAAGACCGATGGGCCCCGCGGAGTGTAAATGCCATCGTGGATAGAGATGGCAACATTCTGGGTGTAATGTCTATTGTCTATTTGTAGTGCAGTAATTGTGTTTGCCACTGTTTTGTATATATTGTATAGCACCGATATTTGTAATAAAGGATTTTGTAAAATTTTAAAAAAGGGTCAAACAAAGAGTGAATTCCCTCCACACTGACCCATCACACACTCCCAGGATCAGACACAGAGTGAAGCTCCCTCCACACTGTCCCATCACACACTCCCAGGGTCAGACGCAGAGTGAAGCTCCCTCCACACTGTCCCATCACACACAGTCCCAGGGTCAGACACAGAGTGAATTCCCTCCACACTGTCCCATCACACACTTCCAGAGTCAGACACAGAGTGAATTCCCTCCACACTGTCCCATCACACACTCCCAGGGTCAGACGCAGAGTGAAGCTCCCTCCACACTGTCCCATCACACAGTCCCAGGGTCAGACACAGAGTGAATTCCCTCCATACTGTCCCATCACACACTCCCAGGGTCAGACACAGAGTGAATTCTCTCCACACTGTCCCATTACACACTCCCAGGTCAGACAGAGTGAATTCCCTCCACACTGTCCCATCACACATTCCCAGGGTCAGACACAGAATGAATTCCCTCCAGACTGTCCCAGCTCCATGGTTTTCCCTCTTATTGATTAGACTATCTTGTGCATTTGGAAAAAAATGTTTTCTGTGACTCTATGTACAACATCTACTACCTAACCTTGATCAACCTTCTCTCTTTAATATAACCATGTAACCATTAAATACCTTATTATGTAGCCCCAATTTTCCTTCAACAAATTGATGCTGTTTTTCTCATTAATCTCCCAATAAAAGCTATTTTACTCTTTCAAATGATTTTAACAACTTCCCTGATGAAGGTTAATTGGCCAGTATAAATATAAACCTACAAAAATAAAGACAGCTTGCTTTAATTGTATAAATTCCTGATGTAACTGCACATTGAGGTCTCATTTTATGTTTCTCTCATGATAAAGAAGAAGGCTATTTGGCCTACTGATTCAATTCTAGTTCTCAGAGCAATCTTATCATTTCCCTTCCCACGCTTATTTCCCTGTCACACATGTACGTCATCTAAAAGTCTGCATCCATGCCTTAACCATGAGTATAAGACTTTAAGACCACAAGTCAAGAGAGCAAACAGGAGTGAGGGTGACAGGACGGTGTACAGGAGCAAGATACGCCACCTAGTTGAGTGGTGTCACAGCAACAACCTTGCACTCAATGTCAGTAAAACCAAAGAACTGATTGTGGACCTCAGAAAGGGTAAGATGAGGAAACATACACCAATCCTCAGAGAGGGATCAGAAGTGGAAACGGTGAGCAATTTCAAGCTCCTGGGAGTCAGTATCTCTGAGGACCTAACCTGGGCCCAGCATATCGATGCAGTTACAAAGAAGGCACAATAGTGGCATACTTTATTCAGAGTTTGAGGAGATCTGATATGTCACCAAAAACACTCGCCAAGTTCTATGAATGTACGAATGTACTGTGGAGGGCATTCTAACTGGCTGGGTCACTGTCTGGTGTGGTGTGGTGGGGTGGAGTGGTGGGGAGCTGCTTCTGTACAGGATTGAAATATGCTGCAGGAAGTTATAAACTCAGCTCCACCATGGGTACCAGCCTCCATAGTATCCAAGGCATCGTCAAGGAGCGATGTCTCAGAAAGGCGGCATCCATCATTAAGGATCCCCACAGCCCAGGACATGCTGCCATCAGGGAGGAGGTACAGAAATCTGAAGGCACACATGATAATTTAGCTGCCTCAAGGTTACCTGGTCTGGCTTGGGCATTGCCTGCCTCCAGGGGCCAAATGCTGGCATTGGGAAATTTAGTACTAGCCTTTCTTAGTAGTCCCTGAAGCTGTTTAGTGGCTGCGTAAAGGAGTCTCTGTGATCAAAAAAGAAGATAACTTTCTTTTTAGTTTTTAGCTCTGACTTTAATTTCTTGGGGATGTCCTAGCATAAATGAATTTGGCTTCTGGATAGCTGCCCAATTGTACATCTTTATTGTGGTACGTTTTACCTCTGGGGAAGTTAGAGTCACTGACAATTAGCATGTCATAGGTTTAAGAGGCCTTAATTTCCTATCTATATTTTTGTGCATTGAATTAGGTTGCCTGGCTATTTGGCCGTGGTCTTTCTTGTTGCTTTTGAGATTTCACTCCTCACCTACACACTAGGGGTAACTTACCCACTGACCCCAACATTGTTGGTGTCAGTGACAATAGGAGCACCTGGGGGAACCCCAGATGGTCGGAATGTGAAAACTCCTCACAAACACAGCCCACAGTTAAAATTGAACCATTGTGTCTGCCCTCACTGGTGACGGAGCGAATGTAAAGAAGTTTCATAGGATTGTTCTTTGGAATGGCAGTGGTGCTTGCTGTACGAGAGGTTTAGAATCAGAATCACAATAAGTACACATTACTGACGTACAGCACTGTGCAAGTCTCAGGCACAAATATATAGCTAGGATGCCTAAAACATTAGTACAATACTGTATTTGTCAATGTGGACCGGAGAGCAAGTTTGTAAATCTGGTGAGAGCAAAGGATTTTGGGGAACGATGAGGGTTGAACGCTACAGGATGGATGTGGGATAGGTGGCATAGGAGTGCCAAAGGCTGGGTTGGTGCAGGTGCCAACACACCCAGTCCTGAGACACCAGGCAAAGTCATTTGATTCCAAACAGTTGGTTTATTGATCATTACAGAATGTCTCCTTTTAGTACTTTCTGCTCCCTCCCCTCTTCCTTCCCCTTTTCCCAACCCTGATTCCCCTCTCCCTGCCTCCTTCCCACTCTCAGTCCACAATAGATGCCCATTTCAGAATCAGGTATGCATAAAATTACTACAGTAATGTGCAAAAGTCTAAGGCGCCCTAGCTCTATATACATGTGTGCCTAAGACTTTTGCACAGTACCATACAATGGTAATGAGTTGCTGGATGCTCACCATAGGAAGAAACCAATCAAATCACAGGAAACCAGGGTTAGCCAATCAATGGCTGGAGAGGGCGAGCTGACTATCCCTTGCACCTGCCAATGCATGACAGCCAGAGAGAGGTCATTACAGTGACACTCTTCTCCCTCATTTGCTTATCCTGGCATTTAAGGAGAATAATACTTAAAAGTATGGGCCAATTAACCTTTATCAGTGCCACCAACATCACAGAGGCAGTCTGAGGGGTAAAGGTAGCCTTTATATGATTTCATTATTTTATTCAGAGAGACATTCTGGGGTAATGATCAATAAACCACATTTGGAATCAAACAACCTTGCCTGGTGTCTCAGAGCTGGGGGTGTCTGTACCAGTGCTGTGCCCCGCTCCTGGCCCTCCTTCTCTGCCACCTGTCCCACAGTGCTCAACCCTCACCAATCCCAACATCATTTGCTCCCATCTGATTTACAAACTCACTCTCAGCTCCACATTAACAAGTACAGTACTGTGCAAAAATCTTAGGCACCCTTGCTATATATATGTACCTAAGACCTGTGCGCAGACCTGTATATGTACATGCAGGTGACAATAATCTCGGCTTTGACTTTGACTTTGTCACTCCAGGTTCCAGTACTTGCAGTCTTACACATCTCCTCTCAATGCTGTATGTTTCTAGAAATATTTTCTCCTTTGGTGGTTTTACCAGCCACTTCTCGTTTCCCTGCCCATCACTTCTGAGAAGCTCTCATTATGTTAAGCAACTTCAAACAGCACCCTCTGCTCTTGCCCCATTCCTGTAATCCATATTATGGTGCGGTCAGAGTTATGACAGGGTGGGGAAACATCTCTACCAAAGGAGGTGTAAGGCACTCTTCCCTCCGCAGCCTGCAGGTCACCCCTGGGGGAGGTGTAGTACCTGCTCAGCCCTCGATCAGGGTCACGTGAAGACGTGGGAGCTGGTGGTCATATGAGCAGCCTGCTGGATGTCACAAGCCCTGGTTCAGTGACCACTGACACCAGGTGTACAATCTCTGAGGCGTATTGATAACATCTGGGGTCACCCATCTTGTAAAATCACTGCCCAGAAGAAGGCAATGGCAAACTAATTCTGTAGAAAATTTGCCAAGATTAATCATGGTCATGGAAAGACCATGATCACCTATGCCGTACAGCATGTCACATTTCAAGTTGTGATGACACCCTCCCTAATCTATTTCTAACAACCCACATCCTCCTTTATCCAATAGACCATAAGACCATAAGATAAAAGAGGCCATGTGGCCCATCAGATCTTCTCTGCCATTCCATCATGGCTGATTTATTGCCCCTCTCAACTCCTTCGACCCTCTATGGACCTTTAAACATGGAAATGTAATACCTAGGAAATCTGTGTGAGCTGTGGGATTTCTGGGACCTCCAGTCTCCCAGACACATGCTCAGAATAGAGGGATATCCATTTACAGCTGAGATGAGGAGGAATTCCTTCGGCCACAGGGTGGTGAATCTGTGGAATTCATTGCCAGAGATGTCAGTGGAAGCCATGTCACTGCCAAGTATATTTAAGGCAGAGGTTGACAGATTCTTGATTAGTCAGGGATTAGTCTTGATTAGAAGGGATAAGAGGAGACGGCTGGAAATTAGAGCTGAGAGAGAAAATGGATCAGCCATGATGAAATGGCAGAGCAGACTCGATGGGCCAAATGGCCTAATTCTGCTCCTATATGTTATGGTCTTAAAAATCCCCTATGCTGGCCAGGTGTTCCTTGTCCCAATGGAATCTCCATACGTCTGACATATCTGCGATAGTTGGTCTCTGGAGTGATCGAGAAAGCTTTCCTGAAGCAATTCTGGAAGTCTGTCTTTTCCCCTACTCCAGCCAATGCTTTTATTCTCAGTTAATCTTTGGATAATTGAAGTCTTTTGTTCCATGTCTTTCATCTGTGCCAGCATCATTTGCTCATTCTCTTGAATCTGTACAGAAAAAAAAGATAATTTTACCAGTTTTGTTTCTGCTCCTTAATCCAAACCAAATAGATTCTGAACTGGATTCAAAAGTTCTATTTAGGGAGCACTACCTAAGATTTTAATGAACTTTTGCTTTCTGCACATGTTTGTTCCTGTGAGTCATGAGTACTGGACTGAATCCTAATCTAGACCAGATACTGGTGACTGAACAGCTGAAGGAATTCAGGTACCTGATCTTCAAGCCTCTGCTCTCTCATTCACCGAAAATAAACATCGAACAGTACAGCACAGGAATAGGCCGTTCAGCCCATGATGTTGTGCTGATCTAAACTAAACTTTAATGAAGAGTGTTTATTTACCCCCGGACAATATACAGCCGACTACTTTATTAGGTACACCTGCTCGTTAATGCAAATATCTAATCAGCCAATAATGAGGCAGCAACTCAAAGCCAAAAAAAAAGCTTGCAGACGTGGTCAAGAGGTTCAGTTGTTGTTCAGACCAAACATCAGAATGGGGAAGAAATTAAATCTACATGACTTTGACTGTGAAATGATTGCTGGTGTCAGATGGAATGGTTTGAGTATCTCAGAAACTGTTGAACCCCTGGGATTTTCCACACACAAAGGTCTCTAGAGTTTACAGAGAATGGTGTGAAATACAAAAAAAAAACTGATTGTCAGTTCTGTGGACAAAAAGCTTCGTTAATGAGAGAGATCAGAGGACAATATCCAGACTGGATCAAGCTAACAGGAAGGTGACAGTAAGAGCATCTCTGAACGCACAATATGTCGAATCGTGAAGTGGATGAGCTACAGCAGCAGAAGAGTACTGTGCTCAGTTCTGGTCGCCTCACTACAGGAAGGATGTGGGAGCCATAGAAAGGGTGCAGAGGAGATTTACAAGGATGTTGCCTGGATTGGGGAGCATGCCTGATGAGAATAGGTTGAGTGAAATCGGCCTTTTCTCCTCGGAGCGACAGAAGATGAGAGGTGACCTGGTAGAGGTGTACAAGATATTGAGAGACATTGATCCTGTGGATAACCAGAGACTTTTTCCCAGTGCTGGAATTGCTAGCATGAGAGGGTACAGTTTTAAGGTGCTTGGAAGTAAGACTTGTGATATACACCAGCTACTCATACGACCATCCACCACCTGCTCCCATGACTTCATGTGACTCTGATCGTGGAGGGAGGGGAGCTACACAGATGCCACACCTTTCCCAAGGGTGATCTGCAGGCTTGCAGAAGGAAGGAGCACCTTACACCTCCTTTGGTAGAGACGTATCTCCACCCTGTCTCCCCAAATTAATCTTAGGGTTGTATGGGGTGACATATATGAACTTTAATAATCAGTTCACTTTTGAACTTTGCACTCTTTCAAGCTTATTGACATCTTTCTTGTAGGTAGGTGGCTAAAACTTTAATTTTGTTTATAGTTTGTGGTTGTGGTACTTTGTGGTGTATACCCCTACTTGCCTATCCAACTGAAGTTCATTGTAGCAACACAAGTAGATAGAGTTACCTCACTGTGAATGGCACAGAGTATGAAAATCAGGAAGCCATATGAGTCTGTACTGTGGGGCAACGTGGTAGCATAACACTTTACAGTACCAGTGACCTGGGTTCAATTCCCACCGCTGTCTGTATGGAGTTTGTTCGTTCTTCCCATGACCACTTGGGTTTCCTCCAGGTGCTCTGGTTTCCCCCCAGATTCTGAAGATGTACTGGTTGATAAGTTAATTGGCCATTGTAAATTGTCCCATGATTAAGCTAGGGTTAAATCAGGGGAATGCTGAACAATGGGCTTGAAAAGCTGGAAGTGCCTACTCCACACCGTATGTCAACAAATCAATAAGTTGATCAATTAATCAATCAATAAATTAATAAAGCTTCATTAAGGCTGCACATGGAGTATTGGAAATTAGGACTAAAACATTAAATCAAGGATGTAATGTTAAGGCTTTAAAAGGCACTGGGGAGGCCTCAATGAGTATTGTGAGGAGTTTTGGGCTCCGTATTTAGCAAGGGATGTGCCGATGTTGGAGAGGGTTCAGAGGAGGTTCACAAAAATGATTTTGGGATTAAAAGGCTTATCATATGAGGAGTGTTTGATGGCTTGGGGATTATGCTCATTGGAATTCAGAAGAATGAGGGGCAAACCTCATTGAAACCAATCAAATGGTGGAAGGCCTTTATAGAGTAAATTTGGAAAGGATGTTTCCTATGGCGGAGGAGTCTAAGATCAACGGACACAGCCTCAGAATAGAGAGACATCCATTTAAAATGGAGATGAGGAGGAATTTCTTTAGCCAGAGATGATGAATTTGGAATTCATTGCCACAGGTGGCTGTGGAGGCCATTGGGTATATTCAAGTCAGAGGCTGATAGATTCTTGATTAATCAGTGCATGAAAGGTAACAGGGACAAGGCAGGGGATAGGAGCTGAGAGGGAAAATTGATCAGCCACATTGAAATGATGGAGGAAACTCGATGGGTCAAATGGCTTAATTCTGTTCCTATATGTTATGGTGTTATGGTCTTACTGTGTGCAGTCCTGGTAGGCCCATTAGAAGAAGGATGTGGAGGCCTTGAAGAGAGTACTTCACCAGGATGCTGCCTGGATTAGAGGGCATGACCTATGATGAAAGACTGCACAAATTTGGGCAGCCTTTCTCCAGAGCATTGGAGACTGAGGAAGTCTGTAAGGTTATGAGAGGTATAAATTGGGTAAATATCCTGAATCATTATGCAGGGGTAGAACTGTCAAATACTAGAAGACACAGCTTCAAGCTGAGAAAGGTAATGGAGATGTGCAGCGATTTTCTTTCACACAGGGAAGGGTGGCTGCATAGCATGGGCTGCCAGGGTCATGGTGGAAGCAGATACAATAGTGAACTTTACAAGGCACGTGAATATGGAGGAATGTGGATCACATATTAGACGGGCTGAAGGGCCTCTTCCTGTGTTCTGTGCTCCTGTTCTCAGGCAGCTCCTCAGGATCGAGGGTGCCCTGGGGGTCCTGAGGTGATGGAGGAGGCCAACGTGTCATCCGCAGTCCCTCCCACAGTAGTGGATTTGTGAAGAGGTACTCTTCTGTGGACTCTGGCATGTGCCTTCTGTGCTTGCTCTAAGCAGTGAGACAAGACCCTTAATCCCATCCCGAATGACCAGTCACAGGCCAGAGATTCACAGGAATCAGTGGGAGTGTTATACTCCCTTGAGGAGGCTTTCAACACAGCCATAAAATGTAAGAGCAGAATTAAGCCACATTGATTTTGCTCTGCCATACAATCATGGCAGATCTTGTCAACCCTTTTTTCTCCATAACCTTTAACACCACCCTTATCAATCAAGAACTTATCAATCTCTGCCTTAAATACACCCAATAGTTTGACCTCCATAGCTCTCCATGGCAATGAATTCCACAGATTCTGGATGAAAAAAAATCCTTCTCATCTCAGTCCCCTTTATTTGTGCCCTCAGATCCTAGACTTTCCTGCTAATGGAAGCATCTTCTTCACAAGCCTTTCAGTATCTGGTAGGTTTCAATGAGATTCTCCTGATTCTCTATCAAATGCAGATAGACATCAGAATAAGGCCCTTCGGGGCACTGGGTTCATGCAAGCCAACAACCATCCATTATTTCTTTAACTGCTTTTTATTCTCTCCCACATTGTCCCAATTCCAAGACTGGGGGTGTAGTGGACAGTGAGGAGGACTATCCCAGCTTGCAGTGGGATGTGGACCAGATGGAAAATGGGCTGAAAAATTGCAAATAGAATTTTCTGCAGACAACTGCAAGGTGTTGCAATTTCAGTAGGACCAACCAGAGAAGGGCTTACATAGTGAATGCTAGGGCACTGAGGGGCGTGGTAGAATGAAGGGATCTGGGAATACAGGTCCAGAATTCATTGCAAGTTGCATCACAGGTAGAGAGTGTTGTAAAGAAAGCTTTTGGCATATTGTCTTCATAAATCGAAGAACTGGGATGTTCTCTTGAAGTTGTATAAGACATTGATGAGGCCTAATTTTGAGTATTGTGTGCAGTTTTGGTCACCGACCTACAAGAAAGGTGCAAATAAGGTTGAAAGAGTACAGAGAAAATTTACAAGGATGTTACTGGGTCTGGAGGGCCTGTTATGTGGAAAGATTGAACAGTTTAGGACTTTATTCCTTGGAACGTAGAAGATTGAGGGAAGGGTAAATAAAAGCAGGCTTTTTCCACTGAGGTTGGGTGGGTCATGGGTTAAGGGTGAAAGATGAAAAGTTTAAGAGGAACATGAGGGAAAACTTCTTCACTCGGAGGGTGGTAAAACACCGACTCAATGTCAGTGGTTGTGAATTATGTACATTTTCACCAATTACATTACCCTATGCTGTCATCAGGTGGACAGAGAGAAAGAATTTGATGTGGCACAGCAGGTAGAGCTGCTGCCACACAGTGCCAGAGATCTGGGTTCGATGCTGATCTCTGGCACTGTGTGTGTGTGTGTGCCTGTATTGAGTCTGCACAGTATGGAGGGGCTACTGCACAGGACTGAAAGAAGCTGCAGAAGTATGTAAATCTATTCAGCTCCATGTTGGGCATTAGCCTACAAAGTACCCAGGACATCTTTAGGGAGCGTTGTCTCAGAAAGGCAGCATCCATCCATTTATTAAGGATGTCCAACATCCAGGACATGCCCTTTTCTCACTGTTACCATCAGGTAGGAGGTACAGAAGCCTGAAGGCACACACTCAGTGATTCAGAAATAGCTTCTTCCCCTCTGCCATCCAATTCCTAAATGGACACTGAAGCCTTGGACACTACCTCACTTTTTTAATATCCAGTATTTCTGTTTTTGCACATTTTATTAAAGTCTTTTCAATATATATAACATTGATTTATTGTGTTTTATTTATTATTATTGTTATTTTCTCTCTCTGCTAGATTATGTATTGCATTGAACTGCTGCTGCTAAGTTAACAAATTTAATGTTACATGCCAGTGATAATAAACCTGATTCTGATTCTTCCTGTGACTGTGTGGGTTTCCGCTGGGTGCTATGGTTTCCGATGATGTGTGGGGTTGGTGGGTTAAGTGGCCACCGTAAGATATAGGTGAGGGTTTGAATCAGGGGTGTTAGAGTCATAGAGTCATAGAACAGTACAGCACAGAAACAGGCCCTTTGGCCCATCTAGTTCATGCTGAACCAAATTGCCTACTTCCATTGACCTGCACTGGGACCATAGCCCTTCGTATCCCTACCATCCATGAGCTGATGTAATTACATAAAGGACTTTTAGCGTGTTTTGTGTTCAGGTTTTGGAGTTCAATAAAATGTGTTATGGTGTTCATTAAGCATAAAGTGCCCCACATCATTTTATTTGTGAAGATCTACAATGGAACTCATAGTAAAGTATCTGTTTGACATTCCGATAGCTGTCAGGATGTCCAGCGAAGAAACCCTTCTGGTCTGTGGAGCACTGCGGGTTGTCTTGTGGCCATAAAAAGATCTGAGGAAGTGCGAGCTCTTTTGGGAAAATGAAGACTGATCTATTGACGTCAAACATCCAGCTGCCTTTGTGAGGACATGTCATTTCAAATAGGCTGTAGGAAGGTTATTAAGCACAATAATTGTGTTGAATTAGACTCTGGAGACTCCTTGTAATTAACTAGGTCACAGCTAGTGAATTAACGCCAAGCTAAGCACCATTACACTGATGTCAACTTGCAGTCCCATCCATGACACCAATGTCCCAGTGATTTTATACCTTTCCTGTTACATGCTCCAAAGCAGGCAGAAATTTCTCCCTTTCTCTCCTCCACATTCCCCTCACTGTCTTTCTAATTGTTGGTCTTACACTGAATATAAGAGTTCTAAAATGTAATGGTAAACCAACTTCAATTCAATTCCAGTTTAATTGTCATTCAACCATACAATATAATTGCAAAGAAAGCACAACAGTGCCTCTCCTTCCTCAGGAGCCTGCGGAGATTCAGCATGTTATCAACAGTCCTGGCAAACTCCTGTAAATGTGTGGTGGAAAGTGTACTAAGCAGCCACATTATGGCCTGGCATCGGAATACCAATGCCTTTGAGCAGAAAATCCTACGAAAGGTGGTGGACTCAGCCCAGAACATCATGGGTAAAACCTTCCCAGCCACCGAGCACATCTACATGAAATGTTGCCACAGAAAAGCAGCATCCATCATCAGAGATCCTCACCATCCAGACCATGCTCTCTTCCCACTGCTGCCATCAGGGAGAAGGTACAGGACTTGCACCACCAGTAACTACCTCTCAACCATCAGGCTCTTAAACAAAAGATGATAACCACACAGATTCTATTTCTGGTGTTCTCACTTTCACCAATTATCTCACTTTAAGGATTCTTTATCTTGTCAGTTCATGCTGTTTCATTTCATATTATTTCATACTCATTATTTATAGCAAGTTATTTATATTTGGATTCACACTTTGATCCTGTTTACAGTTATTGTTCTATAGATTTGCTGAGTATGTACACTGGAAAAAGAATCTCAGAGCTATATGTGGTTACATGTATGTACTCTGATAATAAATTTTACTTTGAATTTTGATACCCATGTATACAGCCAAACAAAACAGTGTTGTAACAGGGTCAAGGTGCAAAACGCAGTACCAACTGTCACACGCAGCACAAAGTGCACATTGCATGTATAAGATAGAAAGATACAACAACTCAGTAAAAGAGACCAAATTTGGTCATCCAACACCATTAAACTCTACAGCTGACCACAGCAGAGCTTGTCTTCAGCCAGGTAAACACAGAGAGGGGGCAGCATTGACTCCAGGCACCGTACCACGTTGCTTTCGGTGGCAAAGTGACACACTGATCATCATGGAAGGAAGGCAGGAAATCCTAGAAGCTCTCAGCAGGTCAGGCAGCATCTGTGGAAATCAGGAGACAGACAGACAGACAAAAAGACAGACAGGAGAGAGAGGGTGGAAAGAGGAGGAGAGTGAGGGGAGGAGACAGAGACAGAGGATAGGGAGAGAAAGAAAGAAGAGAGAGAGAGGGAGAGAGAGAGAGAGAGAAGAGGGAGAGAGAGTAAGAGGAGGGCAAAGAGGGTGGGGAGAAAGAGAAAGACAGAAATTAGTTTTAAGTTGAAGAGAGGGTGGGGAAGGTTGGGATATGACAGCTAAATAGCTAGGATTAGTTGAGGTGGTTGTTGCTATGGCGATGAATTGCTGGAGGGGCAGTGAGAATGCAACATAGAAATCTAACATATTTACTTATTTCTTCTCAACCCTATCTACAAATTAATACTACCTTGTTTTCTCTATTTCCTGGTCCTGACATGAACCTGATGCTTGTGTATCCACAGATACTGACCAGCCTACTGAGTATTTCTAGCAAAACCTATTTTTCTTGTGTTGGATTTCCAGCACCTGCAAATTTCCTTGTGGTTTACATTTGGAGAAATCTTTCCACTTAAAGAAATTCCTGCTTTTCTCTCTCCCTCATTTCCTGCCCTCTTTCTGATGCAGTGACAGGGAGGATGGGCAGAGGCAAAGTCTTTTCTGGCAACCCAGCACAAGTGACAATCTGGTCCTGTCCTCTCGCTTTGTACTTTGCAGCGAGAATTCAGATTAAAGATGGCAGATCTCCAAAACTGTAAACTCACTCCACACTTTAAACAAAATCACACTCATCTTCTATGCTCATTCCTCAGCTCATTCGTACATTCCCATGCGATCATAATGTGACCACTAAGACCAGGCTGACAATCTCTGAAGAGAATTGATAATGGCTGGGGTTCACCCGTCTTGTAAAGACACTGCCCAGAAGAAGGCAATGACAAACCACTTCTGTAGAAAAATTTACCAAGCACAATCATGTCAAAAGACCATGATTGCCCACATCATACAACACAACACATAATGATGAAGATGAATAAATGGGTGGTTGATGGTCAGAACAGACTCAATGGGCTGAAGAGCCTGTGTGACTTTATCCTCTCCACATGCACCCTTCCAAGACCTGCTGATCGTGCTGCATCTCAGTTTCTGGACTTCAGTGCTTCACCATTGAAAACTGGTGGATCCCAATTTTACAACGGCTTTCAAACATGGGTTCATCGTCATCATTATGCATCACGTCATATGACGTGTGCGATCATGGTCTTTGACCGTGATTGTTCTTGACAAGTTTTTCTACAGAAGTGGTTTGCCATTGCTGCCTTCTGGTCAGTGTCTTTACAAGACGGGTGACCCCAGCCATGATCAACACTCTTCAGAGATTGTCTGCCTGGTGTCAGAGGTCACATAACCAGGACTTGTGATCTGCACCGGCTGCTCATACGACCATCCACCGCCTGTTCCCATGGATTCATGTGACTGTGTTTGAGGTGATGTGGGTGTTAAGCATGAATTACCTTGCCCAAGAGTGACCTGCAGGCTAGTGGAGGGAAGGAGTGCCTTACACCTCCTTTGGTAGAGACGTATCTTCACCCACCGCCCGGAATATGGATTGAAAATGGAAAAGAGCTACAAGTATACTGGAGAAAGAGTCAGGTGCGTGGAGCAAACTTCTACAGGTGCCATGTGGACATCATTTTGACTGGTTGCATCACCGTCTGGTGTGCAGGCACCAAATGCACAGGATCAAAAAATTGTAAACTCAACCAGCTCCAACATGAGCACTAGCTTCTCCATCATCAATGACAACTTCAAAATGTAATGCCTCAAAAAGGCAGCATCCTTCAATGAAGACCTTCACCATCCAGGACATACCCTCCTCTTATCAGGGAAGAGTTACAGGAGCCTGTAGACTCACAGTCAATGTTTTAGGAACATCTTCTTCCTCTCCAGCATCAAATTGCTGAATGGTCCATGACTCCATGAACACGACTACACTATTTTGCTGTCTTGCTATTTTTTAATATATTTTTTATACTTTCATTGAATTTTACAGTAATTCTTATGTATTGCACTGTACTACTGCAACAAAACATCAAATATCATGATATTTTGTATATCGGTGATCTCATTTTGATCCCTACTTATCAATGATTTTAGAAGGTCATTCAGCCCATTGGACCTATGCTGCCTCTTGGAACAACCCAACAGTCCCATTTCCCCAGTTAATTGAACAGTACTTTTCCTGTAAGGGATCAGGGCCAAGTAACATCCCAGGCTGAGTACTCAGGTATTCTGCGCCACTGATGTCTGCACAAACACCTTCAACGCTTCAGTCATCCAGGCCGCTGTCCTCTCCAGAGGACATGCATTGAAGGTGAGAGCGGGTAGGTTCAAAGAGGATATGAGGGGTAAGTTTTGACTCAGAGAGTGGTGGATACCTGGATTACGTTACCTGGTATGGTGGTAGAGGCAAGTACATTAGAAACTTTTAAGAGACGTTTAGATAGGCACATGGATACGAGACATGGTGTAGGTAGGAGGATTGGTTTTGGGGTTTTTTTTATTTACATTTTTGCTGATATGGCACAACGTTGTGGGCTGAAGGGCCTGCTCCTGTGCTGTACTGTTCTGTGTTCTCTATGCCTTAAATCAGCCAACATCAGCCCTATACCAAAGACCTCTACGCCTTCAGAACTAAACAACCACCACTCAGTGGCATTGTCGACAACCATTGTGAGGTGCTTTGAACGGCTGGTAATGGCACATATCAAAAGCTCCAGTCCTGCCACAATGGACACTCACCACTATGCTTACCGACAGACCCACTCTACATCTGTCATGCACCAGGCCCTGACACACCTGGAAAACAAGAATCCTTATGTCTGAGTGCTGGTTCTGGTTTCAGTTCAGCATTCAGCCCTATTGCCCCACAGATCTTGGTGAGCAAACTGCTCCTCCTTGGTCTAAATATACCACTGGATATAGGACATCCTAACCAACAGACCTCAGTCAGGATGCACAGCCACTCCTCCCTCCCCATCATCCTCAACGTGGGTGCCCCACCCCGGGCCCACTGCTGTACACTCTGCTGACACATGACCACATGGCCAAACACCCGTCACCAGTTTCACCGATGACACATCAGTGGTGGGGTTCATCACCAACTGCAGTACAGCAGGGAGGTGGAAGAACTCAAGGCCTGGTGCCAGGCAAATAATCTCTTCCGCAATGTCAAAGGAGATTGTTACCGACTTCAGCAGCACTCACACCACTCTCTCCTCTCGTTACGTTGGTGGCACAGCAGTAAAGACTGTGAACAGTTTCAAACTCCTGGAAGTGCATGATCTTTCATTGTCCCAGAACACATCCTACATGATCAAGAAAACTCACCCACTCCTCTGCTTTCTTGGGAAGCTGAAGGGAGCGGGACTATGCACATCAATACTCACAACCTCCTACAGATGTTCAACAGAGAGCATCTTAATGTGTTGCAACACTACGTGGTAACTGCACTGCGGCAGACAGGAAGGCTTGACAGCGGGTAGTCAAAACTGCCGAATGCATCTTCAGTAACAGCCTACCCACCACCATACATGCAGATAGGTGCTGGAAAAAAGCCAGCAATATTATGAAGGGCTCCTCCACCTTGCTCATGGACTGTATGTCTCACTCCCAATAAGGAGGAGGCTGCATAGCATCCATAGTGGGACTGCTGAAGTTGAAAACAGTTACTTTCCCCAAGCTGATCAACACCTCTCCCCACTCACCCACTCCTCTACAACCCCCACCACCATTACCTTATCATTTCCTGTCCGAGTCACCATATGTACAGCCACTCCTTCACCTAGTGTCACTTTATGGATATGCATATGTGGAGAATCTAGTCAGGTGGAAGAAGGCAGCATATGTGAGGTTTAGGAAGCAAGGATCAGATGGGTCTATTGAGGAATATAGGGTAGCAAGAAAGGAGCTTAAGAAGGAGCTGGGGAGAGCAAGAAGGGGGCATGAGAAGGCCTTGGCGTGTAGGGTAAAGGAAAACCCCAAAGCATTCTTCAATTATGTGGAGAACAAAAGGTTGACAGTAGTGAAGATAGGACCGATTAGAGATAAGGTGGGAAGCTGTGCCTGGAGGCTGTGGAAGTGAGCATGGTGCTCAATGAATACTTCTCTCTGGTATTCACCAATGAGAGGGAACATGATGATGGTGAGGACAATATGAGAGAGGTTGATGTTCTGGAGCATGTTGATATTAAGGAAGAGGAGGTGTTGGAGTTGTTAAAATACATTAGGACGGATAAGTCCCCGGGGCCTGACGGAATATTCCCCAGGCTGCTCCATGAGGTGAGGGAAGAGATAGCTGAGCCTCTGGCTAGGATCTTTATGCCCTCATTGTCCACGGGAATGGTACCAGAGGATTGGAGGGAGGTGAATGTTGTCCCCTTTTTCAAAAAAGGTAGTAGGGATAGTCCGGATAATTATAGACCAGTGAGCCTTACGTCTGTGGTGGGAAAGCTGTTGGAAAAGAATCTTATAGATAGAATCCATGGGCATTTAGAGAAGCATGGTCTGATCAGGGTCAGTCAGCATGGCTTTGTGAAGGGCAGATCGTGTCTAACAAGCCTGATAGAGTTCTTTCAGGAGGTGATCAGGCATATAGATGAGGGTAGTGCAGTGGATGTGATCTACATGGATTTTAGTAAGGCATTTGACAAGGTACCACACAGTAGGCTTATTCAGAAAGTCAGAAGGCATGGGATCTAGGGAAGTTTGGCCAGGTGGGTTCAGAATTGGCTTGCCTGCAGAAAGCAGAGGGTCATGGTGGTGGGATGGAGGGTTGTGACTAGTGGTGTCCCACAAGGGTCTGTTCTGGGACCTCTACTTTTCGTGATTTTTATTAACGACCTGGATGTGGGGGTAGAAGGGTGGGTTGGCAAGATGGCAGATGACACAAAGATTGGTGGAGTTGTGGATAGTGTTGAAGGTTGTTGAAGATTGCAGAGAGACTGATAGGATGCAGGAGTGGGCTGAGAAGTGGCAGATGGAGTTCAACCTGGAGAAGTGTGAGGTGGTGCACTTTGGAAGGACAAACTCCCAGGCAGAGTACAAAGTAAATGGCAGGATACTTGGTTGTGTGGAGGAGCAGAGGGATCTAGGGTACATGTCCACAGATCCCTGAAAGTTGCCTCACAGGTAGATAGGGTAGTTAAGAAAGCTTATGGAGTGTTAGCTTTCATAAGTCGAGGGATAGAGTTTAAGAGACTGGTTAGGCCACACTTGGATTACTGTGTCCAGTTCTGGTCGCCTCACTATAGGAAGGATGTGGAAGTGTTGGAAAGGGTACAGAGGAGTTTTACCAGCATGCTGCCTGGTTTAGAGAGTATGGATTATGATCAGAGATTAAGGGAGCTAGGGCTTTACTCTCTGGAAAGAAGGAGGATGAGAGGAGACACGATAGAGGTATACAAGATATTAAGAGGAATAGACAGAGTGGACAGCCAGTGCCTCTTCCCCAGGGCACCACTGCTCAGTACAAGAGGACATGGCTTTAAGGTAAGGGGAGGGAAGTTCAAGTGGGATATTAGAGGAAGGTTTTTTACTCAGAGAGTGGCTGGTGCGTGGAATGCACTGCCTGAGTCAGTGGTGGAGGCAGATACACTAGTGAAATTTAGGAGACTACTAGACAGGTATATGGAGGAATTTAAAGGGGGGGTTATATGGGAGGCAGGGTTTAAGGGTCGGCACAACATTGTGGGCCGAAGGGCCTTACTGTGCTGTATTGTTCTGTGATCTATGTTCAATCAGTCTATGTACTGTATATCAACTACCTTCTGATTTTGTATTTATGTGTGTTTTTATTATAATGTTCTCTTTCTTGTGTGCTTTTATATGGGGTAACAATTATTTTGTTCTCTTTTTCATTTGTGTACTGGAAATGACATTAAACAATCTTGAATCGTGAATCTACAGCAGAGTACAGGCCCTTCAGCTCACCGAGTGTGTGTGCTGATATTTTAACCTACTGCACTATCAATCTAACACTTCCCTCCCACACAGCCCGTCTTTCTCTTTCATCCATGAGCCTATCGAAGAGTCTCCTAATGTATCGGCCCCTACAACCACCCATGACAGGATAGTCCACACCCCGACCATTCTCTGTGTAGAAATGCTACTTCTGATAACCCTCCTGAACATTCCTCCAATCACCTTGAATTATGTTGCCTGGTCATCTGGACAAAGGCTGTCCAATCTACCTATGTCTCATACTCCTTTGTTCCAAAGAGGAAAGCTCTAGCTCGCTCAACCTTTCCTTATGTCATTTCCACAGGGATCATACTCTCTGTGACTCATCCCTCCCCGTAATCTCCCTCCTCACATGAATCACAGTAAACTGCACAGTGCTACCCCTGCCTTTTCACCTCCTTTTTCCATTCCGAACCCCAAACAGTCCATCCAGGTTAGGCAACACTTCACCTGTGAGTCTCTCGGGGTCTGGTGCTCCCAATGTGGCATCCTCTACATCAGTGAGATCTGACTGGGATTGGGGGATTGGGGGATCACTTCATCACACACTTCAATCTGTCTGCCAGTGACCAACCGTTTTAACTCTACTCCCCATTCCCATTCTGATATGTCGGTTCATGGCCTCCTCTACTGGCACGATGAGGCCACTCTCAGGTTAAAGGAGCAACACCTCATGTTCCATCTAGGTATCTCCAACCTGATGGTATGAAAATTCTGGCTCTCCTCTAACTCCATCTCTTCTCCTCACTTGCTGTGGTCCAATGTCCTCTCTCATTAGATTCCTCCTTCTTCAGCCCTATATCTTTTCCACCTATCCCATTCCTGCTTCTTAACTCATCACCCCTCTCCTGCCCAACCACCTTTGCCCTCTCTTGGTCTCACCTATCACTTCCCAGGTTATACTCCTTCCGCTCCTCTACCTTCTTATTCTGGCTTCTTCCCCCTTCCTTTCCAGCCCTGATGAAGGGCTTGGCCTGAAGTGTTGGCTGCTTATTCCCCTCCACAGGTGCTGCCTGACCTGTTGAGTTCCTCCTGCATTTTGTGTGTGTTGCTCTGGATTTCCTGTATCTGCAGAATGACATGTTTATATGGAACAAGGCAATGGTGGTTCCAAGAGAGGAAGATGTCCTTCAACACAAAAGTTACCATGATGTCTGTCCACAACCACTGCTACTGGCTCATTGAGACTGGATGCAGTTGGAGGAGCAGCGACTCATATTTTGTCTCAGTTTTCTCCAGCCTAATGGCATCACCATCAAGTTCTCTACATCCTGGCTTTAATTTCCTCCCACCCTCTTTGTTTTCCCTTTTTTTGGTGGCCCTCTCACCCCTTCTCTTCCTTTCCCCTACCCTCATGACTGGCTCATCATCTCCCTCTGGTTTCACATGTCACTCTGTTTATTCCATAGTCCTCTGTTCTCTCCAATCCAATTCCTTCCTCAGTCCCTTAACTCATCCACTTACCACTTCCAAACTTCTCATATCGACCCTCTCCCCCTCTCCCACTTATCCTCCTGATTTGGACTCATCAGCCAGCTTATACATCTCCCCACTCCCAGCTACCTTTTTATTCTGGCATCTGCCCCCTTCCTTTCTGCCTGTCTTTCTGAGTTCCTGCAGCATTTTGCACGCTGTTCTAAACATCTCCCGGTAACCTTTCCCTCATATGTGCCAGTCAGCTCCTGCCTCACAAATTGTCCCACCATCCACACACTGGGGATAACTGATTGCAGCCAATTAATGCACCATGCCTTTGAAATATGGGTGGAACCAGAGCAATTGCTGCGGGAAACCCACTCAGACACAGGGAGGACATGCAAATGCCAAAGCAATGCACAAGGTGTGGGAGGAGCTCAGCAGGTCAGGCAGCATCCCTGGAGGGAAATGAGCAGTTGACCTTCTGAGCTGAGATCTTCACATCTGGACCTCCAGCGACCTCCCATCGGAGGCAGCGCCAGAGGTCGTGGTCGAGCCTGTGTGTCTGTAGAGATGTGAGTAAATCACATAAACCGTCAGTGGACTCAGCAGGTCAAGCAGCACCTGTGGAGGCAAATGAACAGTCGACTCTTCGAGCTGAGAGGCCTCATCAGGTTTCAGGGAAAACATTGATCCAAAACTTTGTCTGTGTACTCCTCTCCATAGATATGCCTGACCTGATGAGATCCCCAGCATTTCATGTGTATCGATCAAGATTTACACCATCTGTAGAATCTCTTTTGTCTCTGGAGGTGAGAGGTAGGCAACAAATACTACTCGCCAAATCAAGTTTATTGTCATTTAAGTATATACATGTTATACCGTCAAATGAGACAACGTTTCTCCTGACCAGTGTAAAGCACAGGAGTACAGATAACACACAATAACTTAGGAAAGTAGGAAATTAATCTACAACATGAATTACGCATGGGTAAACAAAGTAAAGTGTATAAATTAAATATTGTAGGATACAGTACAAATTATCTGGAAATACTTCACATGTGATGATGCAGGGAGTTCAGAAGCCTAACGGCCTGAGGGAAGAAGCTGTTTCCCATCCTGACCGTTCTTGTCTTTGTGCATCAGGGTCTCCTGCTTGTTGGATGGGTGAGATCCTTAATAAAAATAATAATAATAAGTTGAAAGAGTGTGGAACATGCATACATTGATAATATATACAACTGGTGTCAAAGGCACTAAGGCCTACACAGCAATATTTATTCACAAAGCCACAATACTAAACACCACTAGAATAGTGCAAATGTTCCTAGCAATTGATTGGCTAAACCCATACCTCAGGTTTTACCAGCTTGAGCTGAGAACAAAAATATCAATAATAATATCTTCCTGCAGTCCTTAATGTTTGCGTAACATAATTGTTTCTGGAGCAGGTAGTCAGAGAGAGAAAGGAAAGGATTGAGATTGTGAAACAGTAAATAAATGCTTTTGACTGTATAAAATGATTACCAACTCTTTACCTGATAGCTGTGTGCAAGCTGGTTTTGCAATTCCCTGTGTTAGAATGAAAGCACTTCGCTGGGTTTTGTATAAATGCAAATCTGTAATCTGACTGGTAACTTATTTCTTTCCTGACAGCCTTTTATGAAAGACTGCAGCTGAATTATCAGACCATTTAACTCCGCAATAAATGACGTCTTCTGAAAGGGCCAAGGGCTTAAGGCATTGAAAAGGAATCAATCTGTGAAATTATGTATCAAACATGAGTTTACAGGACTGTTCAGTGGAGTCAGATCCACCCACACACGGCAACTTCGTGACAATTTTTTTCAAAATTGTGACAAGAAGCCTGGTTATAAATATTGTCAGAGCCTGCCTCCATTCCTATCTTTCTATGATTTGCCTCCTTGACAGAGCCTGAAATCAAAGCAGGACTTACTGCAAAACTCTCCTGCTTTGAAATAAATGTTTGCAGGGACCAGGAGCAGCAGACAACCAGCTGAGTGGATTTGGAGGTTGAGCAGCCTCTATGGGAGGGACGGGGTAGTTGGGGGTTGAGGGAGAGGAGCTGTCGATGTTTCAGGTTGAAACCCCCAACCCAGAATTGCATGCATGTAAATTACGAACAGGAAGATACCACTTGGTCCCTTTAGATTGCACAGCATCATTGGCTGGTCCAGTTGTAATCTCCATTCACAGAGTTTAAGAAGCAACTTTCTCCACCCCCCCCCCGCATGTTTCCTTATGACAGTGAAGCAGGCCATTCAGCTCATCGAGTCAGTGCTAGTCCAACACTTATTTCCTGGTCTCCTGTGATAAGATTATGAGATAGATAGATAGAAAGATATAGATAAATGGATAGATAGACAGACAGATAGATAGATAGATAGATAGATAGATAGATAGATAGATAGATAGATAGATGGATAGATAGATGCATAAATAGGTTGATAGATTGATAGATGGATAGATAGATAGACAGAGACACATATGGACAGATTGATGGAGAGACTGACAGGCAGAATAGACAGATGATGATGATGATGATGATGATGATGATGTTGATGATGATGGTATCCATCTGTCTTGAAGTACAATGTATAGCAGCACTGGAGGGACTTCTCCAGGGCACAGTACTGGGCAGAAGGTATGGAGATCCTGAGATACCCAGTTGTCAAGATTCCTTCTTGGCCTTACCGGTGTAGTCCAAATGAAACTGAAGCAATATGTTTAGCACCATCTTGGCTACAGGAGCTGCTGGAAAGATGTTCAGTGATGTCCAGCCACCTTAGGGGCCCCACTCAGGATTTGCTGTCTGGGTTTACTCCCGTAGCCTTCGACTCTCCCATGGCTGCCCACAAGGCAGGGGGCTATTTACCCACAGCGGGGACTCTGTTTCATGAGCACCAGGGTGCAGGGACTAGACCTTCTTCCCATCTTCTGAAAGGAGTTCAGTTTCCTTGTGTCCCCAGCAAGGAGGCACTACCTGAAGCTTGCTGTAGGAGAGGCTGTGTACTGGCAGGGTGAGACTTACGCATTCAGCTCTCCTTTTCACAAGACTGCTAGCCAGTTGTGGAAGCTGCATGTCAGAGTGACAAGCACTCCCCACTACACTACCACAGTAGATGCATCACAACAACCATCTGACACAAGATAGATAGATAGAGAGACTGACGCAGGAGGAAGAAGAGATAGATTGATAGACAGACAGACAGATTGGTAGATGTATAGACAGACAGACAGAGCCACACACAGAGAGGCATTCCTAGAGTAGACAGCGGGTATCTTTTTTCAAGGGTCAAATCACCTCATCCGAGAGAACTGCATTAATGTGAGAGGGTTAAGTTCAAAGGAGATGTGTGGGGGAAAGGTTTTATACACTTCGAGGACTAGTGGTGGAGGCAGATATGATGGAGAAGTTCAACAGATTATTACTTGGGCACAAAAAAGTGTAGATTGTGGGGGAATATGGATATTGTCTAGTCAGAAGGCAGTCACATATTCAATTGCTGCTTTAAATAATTCAGCACAACATTGTGGGCCGAAAGGCCTGTTTAATTGCTGTACTGATCAATATTCTCTGTTTTCCGTCTCAGATTCAACACCCTCACCCATATATTAGGGAAAATTTACAGAAGCAATTAAGCCACCAACCCTGCATACCACATGCTCACAAACTGTGTCTTATAACAGTATAGCAACACACAATCTGCTAAAAGAGGGTTTCCCAACCTGGGGTCAATGGATGGTTCGCTTGATGGTGGTAGGGGCTCAGCGATGGCTCGCTGGTTGGTGGTAGGTGTCCATGGATGGCTCGCTTGATGGTCGTGGGGGTTCATGGATGGCTCGCTTCATTATGGTGGGGGTCCATGTATGGTATGCTTGATGGTGGTAGGGGTTCGTGGATGGCTCGCTTGATGATGGCAGGAGTTCATGGATGGTTCCCTTGATTGTGGTGGTAAGGGTTCATGGATGGCCTTCCTGATGTTGGTGCGGGTCCATGGATGGTTCGATTGATGGTGGTATGTGTGCATGGATGGATTGCTTGATGGTGGTAGTGGTCAATGGATTGCTCTTTTGTTAGTTCTAGGGGTACATGGATGGCTCACTTGATGGTAGTAGAGGTTTGCTCGTTTGATGGTGGTGGGGATCCATGGATTGTTCGATTGATTATGGTGGGGGTCCATCGATGGATCGCTTGATGGTGGTAGGGGTCCATGTATGGATCGCTTGATGGTCGTGGGTGTCCATGGAAGGCTCGCTTCATGATGGTAGGGGTCCATGAATGGCCAACTTGATGGTGGTGGGGGTCCATGGATGGGTCGCCTGATGGTGATAGGGGTCCATGGATGGATCTCTTGATGGTGGTAGGGGCCCAGCGATGGCTCGCTTGTTGGTGGTAGGGGTCCATGGATGGTTTGCTTGATCGTTGTAATGGTTCATGGATGGCTCGCTTGACGGTGGTAGGAGTCCATGGATGGCTCGCTTGATGGTGGTGTGGATCCAATAATGGCTGGCTTGATGGTGGTAGGGGTCCATGGATGAGTCGCTTGATGGTGGTGGGGGTCCATGGATGGGCAGCATGATGGTGGTGGGGGTCCATGTATAGATCGCTTGATGGTAGTGGGGGTCCACGGATGTCTCGCTTGATGATAGTAGGGGTCCATGGATGGCCAGCTTGGTGGTGGTGGGGGTCCATGGGTGGCAAGCTTGATGGTGGTGGGAGTGCATGAATGGCTCACTTGATGGTGTTAGGGGCTCAGCGACGTCTCGCTTATTGGTGGTAGGGGTTCATGAATTGCTCGCTTGATGGTGGTAGTTCATGCATGGCCAGATTGATGGTGGTAGGGGTCCATGGATGGTTCTATTGATGGTGGCGGAGGTCCACCGATGGCTCGCTAGATGATGGTAGGGGTCCATGAGTGGTTCGCTTGATGGTGGTAGAGGTCCATGGATGGCTCGCTTGATGGCCGTGGGGGTCCATGGATGTTTCGCTTGATGGTGGATGGTGTCCATTGATGGTTCGCTTGATTCTGGTAGGGCTTATTGGATATCTCGCTTGATGGTGGTAGGGGCTGATGGATGTCCAGCTTGATGGCGGTGGGTGTCCATGGATGACTCGCTTGATGTTGGTAGGGGTCCATGGATGGCTCGCTTGAATGTGGTAGGGTTCCATGGATGGTTCACCTCATGGTGGTGCGGGTCCCAGGTGGTCTCGCTTGATGGTCGTCGGGGCCCATTGATGGCCCGGTTGATGGTGATAGGGGTTCATGGATGGCTCGCTTGATGGCGGCAGTTCATGCATGGCCAGCTTGGTGGTGGTGGGGGTCCCTGGATGGCCAGCTTGATGGTGGTAGGTGTGCATGGATGGTTCGCTTGATGGTGGTTGCGGTCAATGGATTGCACGTTTAATGGTGGTAGGGGTCCATGGATGTTTCACTTGATGGTTGTAGGAGTCAATGGGTGGTTTGCCTGATGGTGGTAGGGATCCATGGATGGTTCAATTGATGGTTGTGGAGGTCCATCGATGGCTCGCTAGATGGTGGTAGTGGTCCATGGACGGCAGCTTGATGGTGGTAGGGGATCCATGGATGGCTCGCTTGATGGTGGGAAGGTCCATGGATGGACATCTTGATGGTGGTAAGGATCCATAGATGGTTCTCTTGATGGTGTTAGATGTGCATGGATGAATCGCTTTATGGCCGTGGGTGTCCATGGATGTTTCGCTTGATGGTGGTAGGGGTTCATGGATGACTCGCTTGATGGTGGAAGAGTCCATGGATGGCCAGATTGATGGCGGTAAGTATCCATGGATCGTTCGCTTGATGGTGATGGGTGTCCATGGATGGCTCGCTTGATGGTGGTAGGGGTCTATGGATGGATAGCTTGATGGTGGTAGAGGACAATAGATAGTTTGCTTGATGGTGGTGCGGGTCCATGGATGTCTCGCTTGATGGTCGTGGGGGCCCATTGGCCCGCTTGATGGTGATAGGGGTTCATGGATGGCTCGCTTGATGGTGGTAGTTCATGCATGGCCAGGTTGATGGTGCTGGGGGTCCATGGATGGCCAGCTTGATGGTAGTAGGCGTGCATTGATGGTTCACTTGATGGTGGTAGGGGTTCGTGGATGGCTCGTTCGATGATGGTGGGTTTCATGAACTTCGGTTGATGGTGGTAGGCGGGTAGGGGTTCATGGATGGCCAGCTTGATGGCGGTAAGTATCCATGGATGGTTCGCATGATGGTGTTAGATGTCCATGGATAAAATGGGGCCCATTGGTGGCCCGCTTGCTGGTGATAGGGGTTCATGGATGGCTCGCTTGATGGTGGTAGTTCATGCATGACCAGCTTGATGGTGGTGGAGGTCCATGGATGGCCAGCTTGATGGTGGTAGGGGTCCATGGATGTTTCACATGATGGTTGTGGGAGTCAACGGGTGGTTTAATTGATGGTGGTAGGGGTCCATGGATTGTTCAAATGATGGTTTTGTAGGTCCATCGACGGATCGCTAGATGGTGGGGGTCCATGGATGTTTCGCTTAATGGAGGTACAGGTTCCTGGATGGCTGGTTTGACGGTGGTAAGTGTCCATGGATGGCTCGCTTGATAGTCGTGGGGGTTCATGGATGGCTCGCTTCATTATGGTGGGGGTCCATGTATGGTTTGATTGATGGTGGTAGGGGTTCGTGGATGGCTCGCTTGATGATGGCAGGCGTTCACGGATGGTTCCCTTGATTGTGGTGGGGGTCCCTGGATGGTTCGGTTGATGGTCGTAGGGGTTCGTGGATGGCTCGCTTGATGGTGGTAGTGTTTCATGGATGGTTCGCTTGATGGTGGTGGGGTCCATGGATGGCTCGCTTGACGGTGGTAGGTGTCCATGGATGGCTCGATTGATGGTGGTGGGGGTCCATGGATGGCTCGCTTGATTATGGTGGCGGTCCATGGATGGTTTGCTTGATGGTGGTTGGGGTCCATGGATGGCTCGCTTGATGGTGGTGGGGATCCAATAATGGCTCGCTTGATGGTGGTAGGGGTCCATTGATGGCTCGCTTGATGGTGCCAGGGGTCTATGGATGGCTCGTTTGATAATGGAGGGGGTCCATGTACGTCTCGCTTGATGGTGGCAGGGCGGTAGGGGTTAATGGATGGCCAGCTTGATGGTGGTAAGGATCCATAGATGGTTCTCTTGATGGTGTTAGAAGAGCATGGATGACACTTGATGGCGGTGGGTGTCCATGTATGTTTCGCTTGATGGTGGATGGTGTCCATGGATGTTTAGCTTGATGCTGGTAGGGCTTATTGAATGGCTCGTTGGATGGTGGTAGGGGTTCATGGATGGTTTGCTTAATGGTGGTAGGTGTCCATGGATGGCCAGCTTGATGGCGGTATGTATCCATGGATCGTTCGCTTGATGGTGGTGGGTGTCCATGGATAGCTCGCTTGATGCTGGTAGGGGTTTATGGATGGCTCGCTTGATGGTGGTGGGTGTCCATGGATGGCTCGCTTGATGTTGGTAGGGGTCCATGTTTGGCTCGGTTGATGGTGGTGGGGGTCCATGGATGTCTCGCTTGATGGTGGTGGGTGTCCATGGATGGCTCGCTTCATTATGGTGGCGGTCCATGGATGGTTTGCTTGATGGTGGTTGGGGTCCATGGATGGCTCGCTTGATGGTGGTGGGGATCCAATAATGGCTCGCTTGATGGTGGTAGGGGTCCATTGATGGCTCGCTTGATGGTGCCAGGGGTCTATGGATGGCTCGTTTGATAATGGAGGGGGTCCATGTACGTCTCGCTTGATGGTGGCAGGGCGGTAGGGGTTCATGGATGGCCAGCTTGATGGCGGTAAGTATCCATGTATGGCTCGTTTGATGGTGGTAGCTGTCGTTTGATGGCCAGCTTGATGGTGGTGGGGGTCCATGGATGGTTCACTTCATGGTGGTAGCGGTCAATGGATTGCACGTTTAATTGTGGTAGGGGTCCATGGATGTTTCACTTAATGGTCGTGTGTGTCAATGAGTGGTTTGTTTGATGGTGGTAGGGGTCCATGGATGGTTCGCTTGATGATGGTACGGGTTCATGGATGGCTCGTTTGATGGTGGTAGATGTCAATGGATGGCCATCTTGATGGTGGTAAGGATCCATAGATGGTTCTCTTGATGGTGTTAGAAGAGCATGGATGACGCTTGATGGCGGTGGGTGTCCATGTATGTTTCGCTTGATGGTGGATGGAGTCCATGGATGTTTAGCTTGATGCTGGTAGGGCTTATTGAATGGCTCGTTGGATGGTGGTAGGGGTTCATGGATGGTTCGCTTAATGGTGGTAGGTGTCCATGGATGGCCAGCTTGATGGCGGTATGTATCCATGGATCGTTCGCTTGATGGTGGTGGGTATCCACGGATAGCTCGCTTGATGCTGGTAGGGGTTTATGGATGGCTCGCTTGATGGTGGTGGGTGTCCATGGATGGCTCGCTTGATGGCGGTGGGTGTCCATGGATGGCTCGCTTGATGTTGGTAGGGGTCCATGTTTGGCTCGGTTGATGGTGGTGGGGGTCCATGGATGTCTCGCTTGATGGTGGTGGGTGTCCATGGATGGTTCGCTTGATGGTGGTAGGGGTCAATGGATGGCTCGTTTGACGGTTATAGGTGTGCATGGATGGCTCGTTTGATGATGGTGGGTTCCATGAACTTCGGTTGATGGTGGTAGGCGGGTAGGGGTTCATGGATGGCCAGCTTGATGGCGGTAAGTATCCATGGATGGTTCGCTTGATGGTGTTAGATGTCCATGGATAACATGGGGCCCATTGGTGTCCCGCTTGATGGTGATACGTGTTCATGGATGTTTCACATGATGGTTGTGGGAGTCAATGGGTGGTTTAATTGATGGTGGTAGGGGTCCATGGATGTTTCACATGATGGTTGTGGGAGTCAATGGGTGGTTTGCTTGATGGTGGTGGGGTCCATGGATGGCTCGCTTGATGGTGGTAGGTGTCCATGGATGGCTCGATTGATGGTGGTGGGGGTCCATGGATGGCTCGCTTGATTATGGTGGCGGTCCATGGATGGTTTGCTTGATGGTGGTTGGGGTCCATGGATGGCTCGCTTGATGGTGGTGGGGATCCAATAATGGCTCGCTTGATGGTGGTAGGGGTCCATTGATGGCTCGCTTGATGGTGCCAGGGGTCTATGGATGGCTCGTTTGATAATGGAGGGGGTCCATGTACGTCTCGCTTGATGGTGGCAGGGCGGTAGGGGTTAATGGATGGCCAGCTTGATGGTGGTAAGGATCCATAGATGGTTCTCTTGATGGTGTTAGAAGAGCATGGATGACGCTTGATGGCGGTGGGTGTCCATGTATGTTTCGCTTGATGGTGGATGGTGTCCATGGATGTTTAGCTTGATGCTGGTAGGGCTTATTGAATGGCTCGTTGGATGGTGGTAGGGGTTCATGGATGGTTTGCTTAATGGTGGTAGGTGTCCATGGATGGCCAGCTTGATGGCGGTATGTATCCATGGATCGTTCGCTTGATGGTGGTGGGTGTCCATGGATAGCTCGCTTGATGCTGGTAGGGGTTTATGGATGGCTCGCTTGATGGTGGTGGGTGTCCATGGATGGCTCGCTTGATGTTGGTAGGGGTCCATGTTTGGCTCGGTTGATGGTGGTGGGGGTCCATGGATGTCTCGCTTGATGGTGGTGGGTGTCCATGGACGGTTCGATTGATGGTGGTGGGGGTCCATGGATGGCTCGCTTGATTATGGTGGCGGTCCATGGATGGTTTGCTTGATGGTGGTTGGGGTCCATGGATGGCTCGCTTGATGGTGGTGGGGATCCAATAATGGCTCGCTTGATGGTGGTAGGGGTCCATTGATGGCTCGCTTGATGGTGCCAGGGGTCTATGGATGGCTCGTTTGATAATGGAGGGGGTCCATGTACGTCTCGCTTGATGGTGGCAGGGCGGTAGGGGTTCATGGATGGCCAGCTTGATGGCGGTAAGTATACATGTATGGCTCGTTTGATGGTGGTAGCTGTCGTTTGATGGCCAGCTTGATGGTGGTGGGGGTCCATGGATGGTTCACTTCATGGTGGTAGCAGTCAATGGATTGCACGTTTAATTGTGGTAGGGGTCCATGGATGTTTCACTTAATGGTCGTGTGTGTCAATGGGTGGTTTGTTTGATGGTGGTAGGGGTCCATGGATGGTTAACTTGATGGTGGTACGGGTTCATGGATGGCTCGTTTGATGCTGGTAGGGGTTTATGGATGGCTCGCTTGATGGTGGTGGGTGTCCATGGATGGCTCGCTTGATGGTGGTAGGGGTTCGTGGATGGCTCGCTTGATGGCGGTGGGTGTCCATGGATGGCTCGCTTGATGTTGGTAGGGGTCCATGCTTGGCTCGGTTGATGGTGGTGGGGGTCCATGGATGTCTCGCCTGATGGTGGTGGGTGTCCATGGACGGTTCGATTGATGGTGGTGGGGGTCCATGGATGGCTCGCTTGATTATGGTGGCGGTCCATGGATGGTTTGCTTGATGGTGGTTGGGGTCCATGGATGGCTCGCTTGATGGTGGTGGGGATCCAATAATGGCTCGCTTGATGGTGGTAGGGGTCCATTGATGGCTCGCTTGATGGTGCCAGGGGTCTATGGATGGCTCGTTTGATAATGGAGGGGGTCCATGTACGTCTCGCTTGATGGTGGCAGGGCGGTAGGGGTTCATGGATGGCCAGCTTGATGGCGGTAAGTATCCATGTATGGCTCGTTTGATGGTGGCAGGGCGGTAGGGGTTCATGGATGGCCAGCTTGATGGCGGTAAGTATCCATGTACGTCTCGCTTGATGGTGGCAGGGCGGTAGGGGTTCATGGATGGCCAGCTTGATGGCGGTAAGTATCCATGTATGGCTCGTTTGATGGTGGTAGCTGTCGTTTGATGGCCAGCTTGATGGTGGTGGGGGTCCATGGATGGTTCACTTCATGGTGGTAGCGGTCAATGGATTGCACTTTTAATTGTGGTAGGGGTCCATGGATGTTTCACTTAATGGTCGTGTGTGTCAATGAGTGGTTTGTTTGATGGTGGTAGGGGTCCATGGATGGCTCGTTTGACGGTGGTAGATGTCAATGGATGGCCATCTTGATGGTGGTTAGGATCCATAGATGGTTCTCTTGATGGTGTTAGAAGAGCATGGATGACGCTTGATGGCGGTGGGTGTCCATGTATGTTTCGCTTGATGGTGGATGGAGTCCATGGATGTTTAGCTTGATGCTGGTAGGGCTTATTGAATGGCTCGTTGGATGGTGGTAGGGGTTCATGGATGGTTCGCTTAATGGTGGTAGGTGTCCATGGATGGCCAGCTTGATGGCGGTATGTATCCATGGATCGTTCGCTTGATGGTGGTGGGTGTCCACGGATAGCTCGCTTGATGCTGGTAGAGGTTTATGGATGGCTCGCTTGATGGTGGTGGGTGTCCATGGATGGCTCGCTTGATGGCGGTGGGTGTCCATGGATGGCTCGCTTGATGTTGGTAGGGGTCCATGTTTGGCTCGGTTGATGGTGGTGGGGGTCCATGGATGTCTCGCTTGATGGTGGTGGGTGTCCATGGATGGTTCGCTTGATGGTGGTAGGGGTCAATGGATGGCTCGTTTGACGGTTATAGGTGTGCATGGATGGCTCGTTTGATGATGGTGGGTTCCATGAACTTCGGTTGATGGTGGTAGGCGGGTAGGGGTTCATGGATGGCCAGCTTGATGGCGGTAAGTATCCATGGATGGTTCGCTTGATGGTGTTAGATGTCCATGGATAACATGGGGCCCATTGGTGTCCCGCTTGATGGTGATACGTGTTCATGGATGTTTCACATGATGGTTGTGGGAGTCAATGGGTGGTTTAATTGATGGTGGTAGGGGTCCATGGATGTTTCACATGATGGTTGTGGGAGTCAATGGGTGGTTTGCTTGATGGTGGTAGGGGTCCATGGATTGTTCAATTGATGGTTTTGTATGTCCATCGATGGATCGCTAGATGGTGGTAGAGGTCCATGGACGGCAGCTTGATTCTGGTAGGGGTTCATGGATGTTTCGCTTGATGGAGGTACAGGTTCCTGGATGGCTGGTTTGACGGTGGTAAGTGTCCATGGATGGCTCGCTTGATAGTCGTGGGGGTTCATGGATGGCTCGCTTCATTATGGTGGGGGTCCATGTATGGTTTGATTGATGGTGGTAGGGGTTCGTGGATGGCTCGCTTGATGATGGCAGGCGTTCACGGATGGTTCCCTTGATTGTGGTGGGGGTCCCTGGATGGTTCGGTTGATGGTCGTAGGGGTTCGTGGATGGCTCGCTTGATGGTGGTAGTGTTTCATGGATGGTTCGCTTGATGGTGGTGGGGTCCATGGATGGCTCGCTTGACGGTGGTAGGTGTCCATGGATGGCTCGATTGATGGTGGTGGGGGTCCATGGATGGCTCGCTTGATTATGGTGGCGGTCCATGGATGGTTTGCTTGATGGTGGTTGGGGTCCATGGATGGCTCGCTTGATGGTGGTGGGGATCCAATAATGGCTCGCTTGATGGTGGTAGGGGTCCATTGATGGCTCGCTTGATGGTGCCAGGGGTCTATGGATGGCTCGTTTGATAATGGAGGGGGTCCATGTACGTCTCGCTTGATGGTGGCAGGGCGGTAGGGGTTCATGGATGGCCAGCTTGATGGCGGTAAGTCTCCATGTATGGCTTGTTTGATGGTGGTAGCTGTCGTTTGATGGCCAGCTTGATGGTGGTGGGGGTCCATGGATGGTTCACTTCATGGTGGTAGCGGTCAATGGATTGCACGTTTAATTGTGGTAGGGGTCCATGGATGTTTCACTTAATGGTCGTGTGTGTCAATGGGTTGTTTGTTTGATGGTGGTAGGGGTCCATGGATGGTTCGCTTGATGGTGGTACGGGTTCATGGATGGCTCGTTTGACGGTGGTAGATGTCAATGGATGGCCATCTTGATGGTGGTAAGGATCCATAGATGGTTCTCTTGATGGTGTTAGAAGAGCATGGATGACGCTTGATGGCGGTGGGTGTCCATGTATGTTTCGCTTGATGGTGGATGGTGTCCATGGATGTTTAGCTTGATGCTGGTAGGGCTTATTGAATGGCCCGTTGGATGGTGGTAGGGGTTCATGGATGGTTCGCTTAATGGTGGTAGGTGTCCATGGATGGCCAGCTTGATGGCGGTATGTATCCATGGATCGTTCGCTTGATGGTGGTGGGTGTCCATGGATAGCTCGCTTGATGCTGGTAGGGGTTTATGGATGGCTCGCTTGATGGTGGTGGGTGTCCATGGATGGCTCGCTTGATGGTGGTAGGGGTTCGTGGATGGCTTGCTTGATGGCGCTGGGTGTCCATGGATGGCTCGCTTGATGTTGGTAGTGGTCCATGCTTGGCTCGGTTGATGGTGGTGGGGGTCCATGGATGTCTCGCTTGATGGTGGTGGGTGTCCATGGATGGTTCGCTTGATGGTGGTAGGGGTCAATGGATGGCTCGTTTGACTGTTATAGGTGTGCATGGATGGCTCGTTTGATGATGGTGGGTTCCATAAACTTTGGTTGATGGTGGTAGGCGGGTAGGGGTTCATGAATGGCCAGCTTGATGGCGGTAAGTATCCATGGATGGTTCGCTTGATGGTGTTAGATGTCCATGGATAAAATGGGGCCCATTGGTGGCCCGCTTGATGGTGATAGGGGTTCATGGATGGCTCGCTTGATGGTGGTAGATCATGCATGGCCAGCTTGATGGTGGTAGGTGTGCATGGATGGTTCGCTTGATGGTGGTAGCGGTCAATGGATTGCACGTTTAATTGTGGTAGGGGTCCATGGATGTTTCACATGATGGTTGTGGGAGTCAATGGGTGGTTTAATTGATGGTGGTAGGGGTCCATGGATGTTTCACATGATGGTTGTGGGAGTCAATGGGTGGTTTGCTTGATGGTGGTAGGGGTCCATGGATTGTTCAATTGATGGTTTTGTAGGTCCATCGATGGATCGCTAGATGTTGGTAGAGGTCCATGGACGGCAGCTTGATTCTGGTAGGGGTTCATGGATGTTTCGCTTGATGGTTCCTGGATGGCTGGTTTGACGGTGGTAAGTGTCCATGGATGGCTCGCTTGATAGTCGTGGGGGTTCATGGATGGCTCGCTTCATTATGGTGGGGGTCCATGTATGGTTTGATTGATGGTGGTAGGGGTTCGTGGATGGCTCGCTTGATGATGGCAGGCGTTCACGGATGGTTCCCTTGATTGTGGTGGGTGTCCCTGGATGGTTCGGTTGATGGTCGTAGGGGTTCGTGGATGGCACGCTTGATGGTGGTAGTGTTTCATGGATGGTTCGCTTGATGGTGGTGGGGTCCATGGATGGCTCGCTTGACAGTGGTAGGTGTCCATGGATGGCTCGATTGATGGTGCTGGGGGTCCATGGATGGCTCGCTTGATGGTGGTGGGGATCCAATAATGGCTCGCTTGATGGTGGTAGGGGTCCATTGATGGCTCGCTTGATGGTGCCAGGGGTCTATGGATGGCTCGTTTGATAATGGAGGGGGTCCATGTACGTCTCGCTTGATGGTGGCAGGGCGGTAGGGGTTCATGGATGGCCAGCTTGATGGCGGTAAGTCTCCATGTATGGCTTGTTTGATGGTGGTAGCTGTCGTTTGATGGCCAGCTTGATGGTGGTGGGGGTCCATGGATGGTTCACTTCATGGTGGTAGCGGTCAATGGATTGCACGTTTAATTGTGGTAGGGGTCCATGGATGTTTCACTTAATGGTCGTGTGTGTCAATGGGTTGTTTGTTTGATGGTGGTAGGGGTCCATGGATGGTTCGCTTGATGGTGGTACGGGTTCATGGATGGCTCGTTTGACGGTGGTAGATGTCAATGGATGGCCATCTTGATGGTGGTAAGGATCCATAGATGGTTCTCTTGATGGTGTTAGAAGAGCATGGATGACGCTTGATGGCGGTGGGTGTCCATGTATGTTTCGCTTGATGGTGGATGGTGTCCATGGATGTTTAGCTTGATGCTGGTAGGGCTTATTGAATGGCCCGTTGGATGGTGGTAGGGGTTCATGGATGGTTCGCTTAATGGTGGTAGGTGTCCATGGATGGCCAGCTTGATGGCGGTATGTATCCATGGATCGTTCGCTTGATGGTGGTGGGTGTCCATGGATAGCTCGCTTGATGCTGGTAGGGGTTTATGGATGGCTCGCTTGATGGTGGTGGGTGTCCATGGATGGCTCGCTTGATGGTGGTAGGGGTTCGTGGATGGCTTGCTTGATGGCGCTGGGTGTCCATGGATGGCTCGCTTGATGTTGGTAGTGGTCCATGCTTGGCTCGGTTGATGGTGGTGGGGGTCCATGGATGTCTCGCTTGATGGTGGTGGGTGTCCATGGATGGTTCGCTTGATGGTGGTAGGGGTCAATGGATGGCTCGTTTGACTGTTATAGGTGTGCATGGATGGCTCGTTTGATGATGGTGGGTTCCATAAACTTTGGTTGATGGTGGTAGGCGGGTAGGGGTTCATGAATGGCCAGCTTGATGGCGGTAAGTATCCATGGATGGTTCGCTTGATGGTGTTAGATGTCCATGGATAAAATGGGGCCCATTGGTGGCCCGCTTGATGGTGATAGGGGTTCATGGATGGCTCGCTTGATGGTGGTAGATCATGCATGGCCAGCTTGATGGTGGTAGGTGTGCATGGATGGTTCGCTTGATGGTGGTAGCGGTCAATGGATTGCACGTTTAATTGTGGTAGGGGTCCATGGATGTTTCACATGATGGTTGTGGGAGTCAATGGGTGGTTTAATTGATGGTGGTAGGGGTCCATGGATGTTTCACATGATGGTTGTGGGAGTCAATGGGTGGTTTGCTTGATGGTGGTAGGGGTCCATGGATTGTTCAATTGATGGTTTTGTAGGTCCATCGATGGATCGCTAGATGTTGGTAGAGGTCCATGGACGGCAGCTTGATTCTGGTAGGGGTTCATGGATGTTTCGCTTGATGGTTCCTGGATGGCTGGTTTGACGGTGGTAAGTGTCCATGGATGGCTCGCTTGATAGTCGTGGGGGTTCATGGATGGCTCGCTTCATTATGGTGGGGGTCCATGTATGGTTTGATTGATGGTGGTAGGGGTTCGTGGATGGCTCGCTTGATGATGGCAGGCGTTCACGGATGGTTCCCTTGATTGTGGTGGGTGTCCCTGGATGGTTCGGTTGATGGTCGTAGGGGTTCGTGGATGGCACGCTTGATGGTGGTAGTGTTTCATGGATGGTTCGCTTGATGGTGGTGGGGTCCATGGATGGCTCGCTTGACAGTGGTAGGTGTCCATGGATGGCTCGATTGATGGTGCTGGGGGTCCATGGATGGCTCGCTTGATGGTGGTGGGGATCCAATAATGGCTCGCTTGATGGTGGTAGGGGTCCATTGATGGCTCGCTTGATGGTGCCAGGGGTCTATGGATGGCTCGTTTGATAATGGAGGGGGTCCATGTACGTCTCGCTTGATGGTGGCAGGGCGGTAGGGGTTCATGGATGGCCAGCTTGATGGCGGTAAGTATCCATGTATGGCTCGTTTGATGGTGGTAGCTGTCGTTTGATGGCCAGCTTGATGGTGGTGGGGGTCCATGGATGGTTCACTTGATGGTTGTGGGAGTCAATGGGTGGTTTAATTGATGGTGGTAGGGGTCCATGGATTGTTCAATTGATGGTTTTGTAGGTCCAACGATGGATCGCTAGATGGTGGTAGAGGTCCATGGACGGCAGCTTGATTCTGGTAGGGGTCCATGGATGTTTCACTTAATGGTCGTGTGTGTCAATGGGTGGTTTGTTTGATGGTGGTAGGGGTCCATAGATGGTTCTCTTGATGGTGTTAGAAGAGCATGGATGACGCTTGATGGCGGTGGGTGTCCATGTATGTTTCGCTTGATGGTGGATGGTGTCCAGGGATGTTTAGCTTGATGCTGGTAGGGCTTATTGAATGGCTCGTTGGATGGTGGTAGGGGTTCATGGATGGTTCGCTTAATGGTGGTAGGTGTCCATAGATGGCCAGCTTGATGGCGGTATGTATCCATGGATCGTTCGCTTGATGTTGATGGGTGTCCATGGATGGCTCGCTTGATGGTGGTAGGGGTTCGTGGATGGCTCGCTTGATGGCGGTGGGTGTCCATGGATGGCTCGCTTGATGTTGGTAGGGGTCCATGTTTGGCTCGGTTGATGGTGGTGGGGGTCCATGGATGTCTTGCTTGATGGTGGTGGGTGTCCATGAATGGCTCGCGTGATGGTGATAGGGGTTCATGGATGGATCACTTGATGGTGGTAGGGGCCCAGCGATGGCTTGCTTGTTGGTGGTAGGGGTCCATGAATGGTTCGCTTGATCGTGGTAAGGGTTCATAAATGGCTCGCTTGACGTTGGTAGGTGTCCATGGATGGCTCGCTTGATGGTGGTGGGCGTTCCTGGATGGCTCGCTTGATTATGGTGGGGGTCCATGGATGGTTTGCTTGATGGTGGTAGGGGTCCATCGATGGCTCGCTTCACGGTGGTGTGGATCCAATAATGGATCGCTTGATGGTGGTAGGGGTCCATGGATGGCTCGCTTGATCGTGCTAGGGGTCTATGTTTGGCTCGTCTGATGATGGTGGGGGTCCATGGACGTGTCGGCTGATGGTGGTAGTGGGGTAGGGGTTCATGGATGGCCAGCTTGATGATGGTAGCGGTCCATGGATGGCCAACTTGATGGTGGTGGGGTCCATGGATGGCCAGGTTGATGGTGGTGGGAGTCCATGGATGGCTCGCTTGATGGTGGTTGTGGTCCATGGATGGCTCGCTTGATTATGTTGGGTGTCCATGGATGGCTCGCTGGATGGTGGTAGAGGTTCGTGGATGGCTCGCTTGATGGTGGCAGGGGTCCATGGATGGCTCGCTTGATGTTGGTAGGGGTCCATGAATGGCTCGCTTGATGGTGGTGCGGATCCATGGATGGTTCGATTGATGGTGGTAGGGGTCCATGGACGGCAGCTTGATAGTGGTAGGGGATCCATGGATTTTTCGCTTGATGGTGGGGAGGTCAATGGATGGCCAGCTTGATGGTGATAATGATCCATAGATGGTTCTCTTGATGGTGTTACAGGGCCATGGATGACTCACTTGATGTTGGTTGGGGTTCATGGATGGTTCGCTTAATGGTGGTAGGTGTCCATGGATGGCCAGCTTGATGGCGGTATGTATCCATGGATCGTTCGCTTGATGGTGGTGGGTGTCCATGGATAGCTCGCTTGATGCTGGTAGGGGTTTATGGATGGCTCGCTTGATGGTGGTGGGTGTCCATAGATGGCTCGCTTGATGGTGGTGGGTTCCATGAACTTCGGTTGATGGTGGTAGGCGGGTAGGGGTTCATGGATGGCCAGCTTGATGGCGGTAAGTATCCATGGATGGTTCGCTTGATGGTGTTAGATGTCCATGGATAACATGGGGCCCATTGGTGTCCCGCTTGATGGTGATAGGTGTTCATGGATGGCTCGCTTGATGGTGGTAGGTGTGCATGGATGGTTCGCTTGATGGTGGTAGCGGTCAATGGATTGCACGTTTAATTGTGGTAGGGGTCCATGGATGTTTCACATGATGGTTGTGGGAGTCAATGGGTGGTTTAATTGATGGTGGTAGGGGTCCATGGATGTTTCACATGATGGTTGTGGGAGTCAATGGGTGGTTTGCTTGATGGTGGTAGGGGTCCATGGATTGTTCAATTGATGGTTTTGTAGGTCCATCGATGGATCGCTAGATGGTGGTAGAGGTCCATGGACGGCAGCTAGATTCTGGTAGGGGTCCATGGATGTTTCGCTTGATGGAGGTATAGGTTCCTGGATGGCTGGTTTGACGGTGGTAAGTGTCCATGGATGGCTCGCTTGATAGTCGTGGGGGTTCATGGATGGCTCGCTTCATTATGGTGGGGGTCCATGTATGGTTTGATTGATGGTGGTAGGGGTTCGTGGATGGCTCGCTTGATGATGGCAGGCTTTCACGGATGGTTCCCTTGATTGTGGTGGGTGTCCCTGGATGGTTCGGTTGATGGTCGTAGGGGTTCGTGGATGGCTCGCTTGATGGTGGTAGTGTTTCATGGATGGTTCGCTTGATCGTGGTGGGGTCCATGGATGTTTCACATGATGGTTGTGGGAGTCAATGGGTGGTTTATTTGATGGTGGTAGGGGTCCATGGATGTTTCACATGATGGTTGTGGGAGTCAATGGGTGGTTTGCTTGATGGTGGTAGGGGTCCATGGATTGTTCAATTGATGGTTTTGTGGGTCCATCGATGGATCGCTAGATGGTGGTAGAGGTCCATGGACGGCAGCTTGATTCTGGTAGGTGTCCATGGATGTTTCGCTTGATGGAGGTACAGGTTCCTGGATGGCTGGTTTGACGGTGGTAAGTGTCCATGGATGGCTCGCTTGATAGTCGTGGGGGTTCATGGATGGCTCGCTTCATTATGGTGGGGGTCCATGGATGGTTTGTTTGATGGTGGTAGGGGTCCATCGATGGCTCGCTTCATGGTGGTGTGGATCCAATAATGGATCGCTTGATGGTGGTAGGGGTCCATGGATGGCTCGCTTAATCGTGCTAGGGGTCTATGTTTGGCTCGTTTGATGATGGTGGGGGTCCATGGACGTCTCGGTTGATGGTGGTAGGGGGGTAGGGTTTCATGGATGGCCAGCTTGATGATGGTAGCGGTCCATGGATGGCCAACCTGATGGTGGTGGGGTCCATGGATGGCTCGCTTGATGTTGGTAGTGGTCCATGGATGGCTCGCTTGATGGTGGTGGGTGTCCATGGATGGCTCGCTGGATGGTGGTAGAGGTTCGTGGATGGCTCGCTTGATGGTGGCAGGGGTCCATGGATGGCTCGCTTGATGTTGGTAGGGGTCCATGAATGGCTCGCTTGATGGTGGTGCGGGTCCATGGATGGTTCGATTGATGGTGGTAGGCGTCCATGGACGGCAGCTTGATAGTGGTAGGGGATCCATGGATGGTTCGCTTGATGGTGGGGAGGTCAATGGATGGCCAGCTTGATGGTGATAATGATCCATAGATGGTTCTCTTGATGGTGTTACAGGGCCATGGATGACTCACTTGATGTTGGTTGGGGTTCATGGATGGTTCGCTTAATGGTAGTAGGTGTCCATGGATGGCCAGCTTGATGGCGGTATTTATCCATGGATCGTTCGCTTGATGGTGGTGGGTGTCCATGTTTGGCTCGGTTGATGTTGGTGGGGGTCCATGGATGTCTCGCTTGATGGTGGTGGGTGTCCATGGATGGTTCGCTTGATGGTGGTAGGGGTCAATGGATGGCTCGTTTGACGGTTATAGGTGTGCATGGATGGCTCGTTTGATGATGGTTGGTTCCATGAACTTCGTTTGATGGTGGTAGGCGGGTAGGGGTTCATGGATGGCCAGCTTGATGGCGGTAAGTATCCATGGATGGTTCGCTTGATGGTGTTAGATGTCCATGGATAACATGGGGCCCTTTGGTGGCCCGCTTGATGGTGATAGGGGTTCATGGATGGCTCGCTTGATGGTGGTAGGTGTGCATGGATGGTTCGCTTGATGGTGGTAGCGGTCAATGGATTGCACGTTTAATTGTGGTAGGGGTCCATGGATGTTTCACATGATGGTTGTGGGAGTCAATGGGTGGTTTAATTGATGGTGGTAGGGGTCCATGGATGTTTCACATGATGGTTGTGGGAGTCAATGGGTGGTTTGCTTGATGGTGGTAGGGGTCCATGGATTGTTCAATTGATGGTTTTGTAGGTCCATCGATGGTTCGCTAGATGGTGGTAGAGGTCCATGGACGGCAGCTTGATTCTGGTAGGGGTCCATGGATGTTTCGCTTGATGGAGGTATAGGTTCCTGGATGGCTGGTTTGACGGTGGTAAGTGTCCATGGATGGCTCGCTTGATAGTCGTGGGGTTCATGGATGGCTCGCTTCATTATGGTGGGGGTCCATGTATGGTTTGATTGATGGTGGTAGGGGTTCGTGGATGGCTCGCTTGATGATGGCAGGCGTTCACGGATGGTTCCCTTGATTGTGGTGGGGGTCCCTGGATGGTTCGGTTGATGGTCGTAGGGGTTCGTGGATGGTTCGCTTGATGGTGGTGGGGTCCATGGATGGCTCGCTTGACAGTGGTAGGTGTCCATGGATGGCTCGATTGATGGTGGTGGGGGTCCATGGATGGCTCGCTTGATTATGGTGGCGGTCCATGGATGGTTTGCTTGATGGTGGTTGGGGTCCATGGATGGCTCGCTTGATGGTGGTGGGGATCCAATAATGGCTCGTTTGATGGTGGTAGGGGTCCATTGATGGCTCGCTTGATGGTGCCAGGGGTCTATGGATGGCTCGTTTGATAATGGAGGGGGTCCATGTACGTCTCGCTTGATGGTGGCAGGGCGGTAGGGGTTCATGGATGGCCAGCTTGATGGCGGTAAGTATCCATGTATGGCTCGTTTGATGGTGGTAGCTGTCGCTTGATGGCCAGCTTGATGGTGGTTGGGGTCCATGGTTGGTTCACTTGATGGTTGTGGGAGTCAATGTGTGGTTTAATTGATGGTGGTAGGGGTCCATGGATGTTTCACATGATGGTTGTAGGAGTCAATGGGTGGTTTGCTTGATGGTGGTAGGGGTCCATGGATTGTTCAATTGATGGTTTTGTAGGTCCATCGATGGATCGCTAGATGGTGGTAGAGGTCCATGGACGGCAGCTTGATTCTGGTAGGGGTTCATGGATGTTTCGCTTGATGGATGTACAGGTTCCTGGATGGCTGGTTTGACGGTGGTAAGTGTCCATGGATGGCTCGCTTGATAGTCGTGGGGGTTCATGGATGGCTCGCTTCATTATGGTGGGGGTCCATGGATGGTTTGTTTGATGGTGGTAGGGGTCCATCGATGGCTCGCTTCATGGTGGTGTGGATCCAATAATGGATCGCTTGATGGTGGTAGGGGTCCATGGATGGCTCGCTTGATCGTGCTAGGGGTCTATGTTTGGCTCGTTTGATGATGGTGGGGGTCCATGGACGTCTCGGTTGATGGTGGTTGGGGGGTAGGGTTTCATGGATGGCCAGCTTGATAATGGTAGCGGTCCATGGATGGCCAACCTGATGGTGGTGGGGTCCATGGATGGCTCGCTTGATGTTGGTAGTGGTCCATGGATGGCTCGCTTGATGGTGGTGGGTGTCCATGGATGGCTCGCTGGATGGTGGTAGAGGTTCGTGGATGGCTCGCTTGATGGTGGCAGGGGTCCATGGATGGCTCGCTTGATGTTGGTAGGGGTCCATGAATGGCTCGCTTGATGGTGGTGCGGGTCCATGGATGGTTCGATTGATGGTGGTAGGGGTCCATGGACGGCAGCTTGATAGTGGTAGGGGATCCATGGATGGCTCGCTTGATGGTGGGGAGGTCAATGGATGGCCATCTTGATGGTGATAATGATCCATAGATGGTTCTCTTGATGGTGTTACAGGGCCATGGATGACTCACTTGATGTTGGTTGGGGTTCATGGATGGTTCGCTTAATGGTAGTAGGTGTCCATGGATGGCCAGCTTGATGGCGGTATGTATCCATGGATCGTTCGCTTGATGGTGGTGGGTGTCCATGGATAGCTCGCTTGATGCTGGTAGGGGTTTATGGATGGCTCGCTTGATGGTGGTGGGTGTCCATGGATGGCTCGCTTGATGGTGGTAGGGGTTCGTGGATGGCTCGCTTGATGGCGCTGGGTGTCCATGGATGGTTCGCTTGATGGTGGTAGGGGTCAATGGATGGCTCGTTTGACTGTTATAGGTGTGCATGGATGGCTCGTTTGATGATGGTGGGTTCCATAAACTTTGGTTGATGGTGGTAGGCGGGTAGGGGTTCATGAATGGCCAGCTTGATGGCGGTAAGTATCCATGGATGGTTCGCTTGATGGTGTTAGATGTCCATGGATAAAATGGGGCCCATTGGTGGCCCGCTTGATGGTGATAGGGGTTCATGGATGGCTCGCTTGATGGTGGTAGATCATGCATGGCCAGCTTGATGGTGGTAGGTGTGCATGGATGGTTCGCTTGATGGTGGTAGCGGTCAATGGATTGCACGTTTAATTGTGGTAGGGGTCCATGGATGTTTCACATGATGGTTGTGGGAGTCAATGGGTGGTTTAATTGATGGTGGTAGGGGTCCATGGATGTTTCACATGATGGTTGTGGGAGTCAATGGGTGGTTTGCTTGATGGTGGTAGGGGTCCATGGATTGTTCAATTGATGGTTTTGTAGGTCCATCGATGGATCGCTAGATGGTGGTAGAGGTCCATGGACGGCAGCTTGATTCTGGTAGGTGTCCATGGATGTTTCGCTTGATGGAGGTATAGGTTCCTGGATGGCTGGTTTGACGGTGGTAAGTGTCCATGGATGGCTCGCTTGATAGTCGTGGGGGTTCATGGATGGCTCGCTTCATTATGGTGGGGGTCCATGTATGGTTTGATTGATGGTGGTAGGGGTTCGTGGATGGCTCGCTTGATGATGGCAGGCGTTCACGGATGGTTCCCTTGATTGTGGTGGGGGTCCCTGGATGGTTCGGTTGATGGTCGTAGGGGTTCGTGGATGGCTTGCTTGATGGTGGTTGGGGTCCATGGATGGCTCGCTTGATGGTGGTGGGGATCCAATAATGGCTCGCTTGATGGTGGTAGGGGTCCATGGATGGTTCGCTTGATGGTGGTACGGGTTCATGGATGGCTCGTTTGACGGTGGTAGATGTCAATGGATGGCCATCTTGATGGTGGTAAGGATCCATAGATGGTTCTCTTGATGGTGTTAGAAGAACATGGATGACGCTTGATGGCGGTGGGTGTCCATGGATGTTTAGCTTGATGCTGGTAGGGCTTATTGAATGGCTCGTTGGATGGTGGTAGGGGTTCATGGATCGTTCGCTTGATGGTGGTGGGTGTCCATGGATGGCTCGCTTGATGGTGGTAGGGGTTCGTGGATGGCTCGCTTGATGGCGGTGGGTGTCCATGTATGGCTCGCTTGATGTTGGTAGGGGTCCATGTTTGGCTCGGTTGATGGTGGTGGGGGTCCATGGATGTCTCGCTTGATGGTGGTGGGTGTCCATGGATGGCTCGCGTGATGGTGATAGGGGTTCATGGATGGATCACTTGATGGTGGTAGGGGCCCAGCGATGGCTCGCTTGTTGGTGGTAGGGGTCCATGAATTGTTCGCTTGATCGTGGTAAGGGTTCATAAATGGCTCGCTTGACGGTGGTAGGTGTCCATGGATGGCTCGCTTGATGGTGGTGGGGGTCCATGGATGGCTCGCTTGATTATGGTGGGGGTCCATGGAATGTTTGCTTGATGGTGGTAGGGGTCTATCGATGGCACGCTTCATGGTGGTGTGGATCCAATAATGGCTCGCTTGATGGTGGTAGGGGACCATGGATGGCTCGCCTGATCGTGCTAGGGGTCTATGGTTGGCTCGTTTGATGATGGTGGGGGTCCATGGACGTCTCGGTTGATGGTGGTAGGGGGGTAGGGGTTCATGGATGGCCAGCTTGATGATGGTAGCGGTCCATGGATGGCTCGCTTGATGTTGGTAGGGGTCCATGGATGGCTCGGTTGATGGTGGTGGGGGTCCATGGATGTCTCGCTTGATGGTGGTGGGTGTCCATGGATGGCTCGCTTGATGTAGGTAGGGATCAATGGATGGCTCGCCTGATGGTGGTAGGGTTTCGTGGATGGCTCGCTTGATGGTGGCAGGGGTTCATGAATGGTTCCCTTGATGGTGGTGTGGGTCCATGGATAGTTCGCTTGATGGTGGTAGGTGTCCATGGACGGCCTGCTTGATGGTTGTAGGTGCGCATGGATGGTTCGCTTGATGGTGGTAGCGGCCAATGGATTGCACGTTTAATTGTGGTAGGGGTCCATGGAAGTTTCACTTGATGGTTGTGGGAGTCAATGGATGGTTTGCTTGATGGTGGTAGGGGTCCATGGATGGTTCAATTGATGGTGGTGGTGGTCTATCGATGGCTCGCTAGATGATGGTAGGGGTCCATGGAAGGCAGCTTGATGGTTGTAGAGGATCCATGAATGGCTCGCTTGATTGTGGGGAGGTCCATGGATGGCCATCTTCTGTGTGGTAAGGATCCATAGATGGTTCTCATGATGGTGTTAGATGTTCATGGATGATTCGCTTGATGGTGGTGTGGGTCCATGGATGGCCAGCATGATGGTACTGGGGGTCCATGGATGGTTAGCTTGATGGTGGTAGAGGTCCATGGATGGCTCGCTTCATGGCCGGGGGTGTCCATGGATGTTTCGCTTGATGGTGGATGGTGTCCATGGATGGTTCGCTTGATGGTGGTAGGGCTTATTGGATGTCTCGCTTGATGGTGGTGGGGATCCAATAATGGCTCGCTTGATGGTGGTAGGGGTCCATTGATGGCTCGCTTGATGGTGCCAGGGGTCTATGGATGGCTCGTTTGATAATGTAGGGGGTCCATGTACGTCTCGCTTGATGGTGGCAGGGCGGTAGGGGTTCATGGATGGCCAGCTTGATGGCGGTAAGTATCCATGTATGGCTCGTTTGATGGTGGTAGCTGTCGTTTGATGGCCAGCTTGATGGTGGTGGGGGTCCATGGATGGTTCACTTCATGGTGGTAGCGGTCAATGGATTGCACGTTTAATTGTGGTAGGGGTCCATGGATGTTTCACTTAATGGTCGTGTGTGTGAATGGGTGGCTTGTTTGATGGTGGTAGGGGTCCATGGATGGTTCGCTTGATGGTGGTACGGGTTCATGGATGGCTCGTTTGACGGTGGTAGATGTCAATGGATGGCCATCTTGATGGTGGTAAGGATCCATAGATGGTTCTCTTGATGGTGTTAGAAGAGCATGGATGACGCTTGATAGCGGTGGGTGTCCATGGATGTTTAGCTTGATGCTGGTAGGGCTTATTGAATGGCTCGTTGGATGGTGGTAGGGGTTCATGGATGGTTCGCTTAATGGTGGTAGGTGTCCATAGATGGCCAGCTTGATGGCGGTATGTATCCATGGATCGTTCGCTTGATGGTGGTGGGTGTCCATGGATGGCTCGCTTGATGGTGGTAGGGGTTCGTGGATGGCTCGCTTGATGGCGGTGGGTGTCCATGTATGGCTCGCTTGATGTTGGTAGGGGTCCATGTTTGGCTCGGTTGATGGTGGTGGGGGTCCATGGATGTCTCGCTTGATGGTGGTGGGTGTCCATGGATGGCTCGCGTGATGGTGATAGGGGTTCATGGATGGATCACTTGATGGTGGTAGGGGCCCAGCGATGGCTCGCTTGTTGGTGGTAGGGGTCCATGAATTGTTCGCTTGATCGTGGTAAGGGTTCATAAATGGCTCGCTTGACGGTGGTAGGTGTCCATGGATGGCTCGCTTGATGGTGGTGGGGGTCCATGGATGGCTCGCTTGATTATGGTGGGGGTCCATGGAATGTTTGCTTGATGGTGGTAGGGGTCTATCGATGGCTCGCTTCATGGTGGTGTGGATCCAATAATGGCTCGCTTGATGGTGGTAGGGGACCATGGATGGCTCGCCTGATCGTGCTATGGGTCTATGGTTGGCTCGTTTGATGATGGTGGGGGTCCATGGACGTCTCGGTTGATGGTGGTAGGGGGGTAGGGGTTCATGGATGGCCAGCTTGATGATGGTAGCGGTCCATGGATGGCTCGCTTGATGTTGGTAGGGGTCCATGGATGGCTCGGTTGATGGTGGTGGGGGTCCATGGATGTCTCGCTTGATGGTGGTGGGTGTCCATGGATGGCTCGCTTGATGTAGGTAGGGATCAATGGATGGCTCGCCTGATGGTGGTAGGGTTTCGTGGATGGCTCGCTTGATGGTGGCAGGGGTTCATGAATGGTTCCCTTGATGGTGGTGTGGGTCCATGGATAGTTCGCTTGATGGTGGTAGCGGCCAATGGATTGCACGTTTAATTGTGGTAGGGGTCCATGGAAGTTTCACTTGATGGTTGTGGGAGTCAATGGATGGTTTGCTTGATGGTGGTAGGGGTCCATGGATGGTTCAATTGATGGTGGTGGTGGTCTATCGATGGCTCGCTAGATGATGGTAGGGGTCCATGGAAGGCAGCTTGATGGTTGTAGAGGATCCATGAATGGCTCGCTTGATTGTGGGGAGGTCCATGGATGGCCATCTTGTGAGTGGTAAGGATCCATAGATGGTTCTCTTGATGGTGTTAGATGTTCATGGATGATTCGCTTGATGGTGGTGTGGGTCCATGGATGGCCAGCATGATGGTACTGGGGGTCCATGGATGGTTAGCTTGATGGTGGTAGAGGTCCATGGATGGCTCGCTTCATGGCCGGGGGTGTCCATGGATGTTTCGCTTGATGGTGGATGGTGTCCATGGATGGTTCGCTTGATGGTGGTAGGGCTTATTGGATGTCTCGCTTGATGGTGGTGGGTGTCCATGGATGGCTCGCTTGATGGTGGAAGGGGTTCGTGGATGGCAAGCTTGATGGTGGCAGGGGTTCATGGATGGTTCCCTTGGTGGTGGGCGTCCATGTTTGGTTTGCTTGATGGTGGTAGGTTTCCATGGATGGTTCACCTAATGGTGGTGCGGGTCCATGGATGTCTCGCTTGATGGTCCTGTGGGCCCATTGATGGCCAGCCTGATGTTGATAGGGGTTCATGGATGGCTCGCTTGATGGTGGTAGTTCATGCATGGCCAGCTTGAAGGTGGTGGGGGTCCATGGATGGCCAGCTTGATGGTGGTAAGTGTGCATGGATGGTTCGCTTGATGGTGGATGGTGTCCATGGATGGTTCGCTTGATGGTGGTAGGGCTTATTGGATGTCTCGCTTGATGGTGGTGGGTGTCCATGGATGGCTCGCTTGATGGTGGAAGGGGTTCGTGGATGGCAAGCTTGATGGTGGCAGGGGTTCATGGATGGTTCCCTTGGTGGTGGGCGTCCATGTTTGGTTTGCTTGATGGTGGTAGGTTTCCATGGATGGTTCACCTAATGGTGGTGCGGGTCCATGGATGTCTCGCTTGATGGTCCTGTGGGCCCATTGATGGCCAGCCTGATGTTGATAGGGGTTCATGGATGGCTCGCTTGATGGTGGTAGTTCATGCATGGCCAGCTTGAAGGTGGTGGGGGTCCATGGATGGCCAGCTTGATGGTGGTAAGTGTGCATGGATGGTTCGCTTGATGGTGGTAGCGGTCAATGGATTGCACGTTTAATTGTGGTAGTGGTCCATGGATGTTTCACTTGATGGTTGTGGGAGTCAATGGGTGGTTTGCTTGATGGTGATAGGAGTCCATGAATGGCCAGCTTCATCGCGGTAAGTATCCATGGATGGTTCGCTTAATGGTGGTGTGTCTCCAGGATTGCTCGCTTGATGTAGGTAGGTGTCAATGGATGGCTCGCTTGATGGTGGTGGGTGTCCATGGATGGCTCGCCTGATGGTGGTAGGGTTTCGTGGATGGCTCGCTTGATGGTGGCAGGGGTTCATGAATGGTTCCCTTGATGGTGGTGTGGGTCCATGAATAGTTCGCTTGATGGTGGTCGGTGTCCATGGACGGCCTGATTGATGGTGATACCGGTCCATGGATGGATCACTTGATGGTGGTAGGGGCCCAGCGATGGCTCGGTTGTTGGTGGTAGGGGTCCATGGATGGTTCGCTTGATGGTGGTAGGGGTCAATGGATGGCTCGTTTGATGGCGGTAGGTGTGCATGGATGGCTCGCTTGATGGTGGTGCGGGTCCATGGATGGCTCGCTTGATTATGGTGGGGGTCCATGGATGGTTTGCTTGATGGTGGTAGGGGTGAATGGATGGCTCGCTTGATGGTGTTAGGGGTCTATGAATGGCTCGTTTGATGATGGTGGGGGTCCATGGACGTCTCGCTTGATGGTGGTAGTGGGGTAGGGGTTCATGGATGGCCAGCTTGATGGCGGTATGTATCCGTGGATGGTTCGCATGATGGTGTTAGAGGTCCATGGATGACTCGCTTGATGGTGGTGGGGGTCCATGGATGGTTCCCTTGATGGTCGTAGGGGTTCGTGGATGGCTCGCTTGATGGTGGCAGGAGTTCATGGATGGTTCCCTTGATGGTGGTTGTGGTCCCTGGATGGTTCGTTAGATGTCGGTATTGGTTCGTGGATGGCTCGCTTGATGGTGGTAGTGGTCTATGGATGGCCAACTTGATGGAGGTGCGTGGCCATGTATAGATCGCTTGATGGTGGTGGGGGTCCATGGATGTCTCGCTTGATGATGGTAGGGGTCCATGGATGGCCAGCTTCATGCTGGTAAGTGTGCATGGATGGTCCGCTTGATGGTGGTAGTGGTCCATGGATGGTTCCCTTGATGGTCGTAGGGGTTCGTGGATGGCTCGCTTGATGGTGGCAGGAGTTCATGGATGGTTCCCTTGATGGTGGTTGTGGTCCCTGGATGGTTCGTTAGATGTCGGTATGGGTTCGTGGATGGCTCGCTTGATGGTGGTAGTGGTCTATGGATGGCCAACTTGATGGAGGTGCGTGGCCATGTATAGATCGCTTGATGGTGGTGGGGGTCCACGGATGTCTCGCTTGATGATGGTAGGGGTCCATGGATGGCCAGCTTCATGCTGGTAAGTGTGCATGGATGGTCCGCTTGATGGTGGTAGCGGTCAATGGTGGGGGTCCATGGGTGGGAAGCTTGATGGTGGTGGGAGTGCATGAATGGCTCACTTGATGGTGGTAGGGGCTCAGCGACGTCTCGCTTATTGGTTGTAGGGGTTCATGAATTGCTCGCTTGATGGTGGTAGTTCATGCATGGCCAGCTTGATGGTGGTAGGGGCCCATGGATGGTTCTATTGATGGTGGCGGAGGTCCACCGATGGCTCGCTAGATGATGGTAGGGGTCCATGGGTGGTTCGCCTGATGGTGGTAGAGGTCCATGGATGGCTCGCTTGATGGCCGTGGGGGGTCTATGGATGTTTCGTTTGATGGTGGATGGTGTCCATTGATGGTTCGCTTGATTCTGGTAGGGCTTATTGGATATCTCGCTTGGTGGTGGTAGGGGCTGATGGATGGCTTGCTTGATGGTGGTAGTGGTCCATGGATGTCCAGCTTGATGGCGGTAAGTATCCATGGACGGTTCGCTTGATGGTGGTGGGTGTCCATGGATGACTCGCTTGAAGTTGGTAGGGGTCCATGGATGGTTCACCTCATGGTGGTGCGGGTCCCTGGATGTCTCGCTTGATGGTCGTCGGGGCCCATTGATGGCCCGCTTGATGGTGATAGGGGTTCATGGATGGCTCGCTTGATGGTGGTAGTTCATGCATGGGCAGCTTGGTGATGGTGGGGGTCCCTGGATGGCCAGCTTGATGGTGGTTGCGGTCAATGGATTGCACGATTAATTGCGGTAGGGGTCCGTGGATGTTTCACTTGATGGTTGTAAGATTGAATGGGTGGTTTGCCTGTGGGTGGTAGGGATCCATTGATGGTTCAATTGATGGTACTGGAGGTCCATCGATGGCTCGCTAGATGGTGGTAGTGGTCCATGGACGGCAGGTTGATGGTGGTAGGGGATCCATGGATGGCTCGCTTGATGGTGGGAAGGTCCATGGATGGACATCTTGATGGTGGTAAGGATCCATAGATGGTTCTCTTGATGGTGTTAGATGTGCATGGATGACTCGCTTTATGGACGTGGGTGTCCATGGATGTCTCGCTTGATGTTGTGGGGGCCCATTGATGGCCCGCTTGATGGTGGTATGTGTGCATGGATGGTTCACTTGATGGTGGTAGCGGTCAATGGATTGCACGTTTAATTGTGGTAAGGGTCCATGGATGTTTCAGTTGATGGTCGTGGGAATCAATGGGTGGTTTAATTGATGGTGGTAGGGGTCCGTGGATGGTTCGCTTGATGGTGGTACGGGTTGATGGATGGCTCGTTTGACGGTGGTAGATGTCCATGGATGGCTCGCTTGATGGTCGTGGGGTTCCATGGATGGCTCGCTTCATTATGGTGGGGGTCCATGCATGGTTTGCTTAATGGTGGTAGGGGTTCGTGGATGGCTTGCTTGATGATGGCAGGAGTTCATGGATGGTTCCCTTGATTGTGGTGGGGGTCCCTGGATGGTTCGTTTGATGGTGGTGGGGGTCCATGGATGGCTCTGTTGATGGTGCTAGGGGTTAGGGGTTCATGGATGGCCAGCTTGATGATGGTAGCGGGCCATGGATGACCAGCTTGATGGTGGTGGGGGTCCATGGATGGCTCGCTTGATGGTGATACGGGTCCATGATAGTGGTAGTGGCCCAGCGATCGCTCGGTTGTTGGTGGTGGGGGTCCATGGATGGTTCGCTTGATGGTGGTAGGGGTCAATGGATGGCTCGTTTGACGGTTATAGGTGTGCCTGGATGGCTCGCTTGATGGTGGTTCGGGTCCATGGATGGCTCGCTTGATTATGTTGGGGGCCCATGGATGGTTTGCTTGATGGTGGTAGGGGTCAATGGATGGCTCGCTTGATGGTGCTAAGGGTCTATGAATGGCTCGTTTGATGATGGTGGGTTCCATGAACGTCTCGGTTGATGGTGGTAGGGGGGTAGGGGTTCATGGATGGCCAGCTTGATGGCGGTAAGTATCCATGGATGGCTCGCTTGATGGTGGTAGTGTTTCATGGATGGTTCGCTTGATGGTGGTGGGGTCCATGGATGGCTCGCTTGACGGTGGTAGGTGTCCATGGATGGCTCGATTGATGGTGGTGGGGGTCCATGGATGGCTCGCTTGATTATGGTGGCGGTCCATGGATGGTTTGCTTGATGGTGGTTGAGGTCCATGGATGGCTCGCTTGATGGTGGTGGGGATCCAATAATGGCTCGCTTGATGGTGGTAGGGGTCAATGGATGGCTCGCTTGATGGTGCTAAGGGTCTATGAATGGCTCGTTTGATGATGGTGGGTTCCATGAACGTCTCGGTTGATGGTGGTAGGGGGGTAGGGGTTCATGGATGGCCAGCTTGATGGCGGTAAGTATCCATGGATGGCTCGCTTGATGGTGGTAGTGTTTCATGGATGGTTCGCTTGATGGTGGTGGGGTCCATGGATGGCTCGCTTGACGGTGGTAGGTGTCCATGGATGGCTCGATTGATGGTGGTGGGGGTCCATGGATGGCTCGCTTGATTATGGTGGCGGTCCACGGATGGCTTGATGATGGTTGGGGTCCATGGATGGCTCGCTTGATGGTGGTGGGGATCCAATAATGGCTCGCTTGATGGTGGTAGGCGTCCATGGATGGCTCGCTTGATGGTGCCAGGGGTCTATGGATGGCTCGTTTGATAATGGAGGGGGTCCATGTACGTCTCGCTTGATGGTGGCAGGGCGGTAGGGGTTCATGGATGGCCAGCTTGATGGCGGTAAGTATCCATGTATGGCTCGTTTGATGGTGGTAGCTGTCGTTTGATGGCCAGCTTGATGGTGGTGGGGGTACATGGATGGTTCACTTGATGGTGGTAGCGGTCAATGGATTGCACGTTTAATTGTGGTAGGGGTCCATGGATTGTTCAATTGATCGTTTTGTAGGTCCATCGATGGATCGCTAGATGGTGGTAGAGGTCCATGGACGGCAGCTTGATTCTGGTAGGGAATCCATAGATGGCTCGCTTGATGGTGGGAAGGTCCATGGATGGCCATCTTGATGGTGGTAAGGATCCATAGATTGTTCTCTTGATGGTGTTAGATGTGCATGGATGACTCGCTTGATGGCCGTGGGTGTCCATGTATGTTTCGCTTGATGGTGAATGGTGTTCTTGGATGTTTCGCTTGATGGTGGTAGGGCTTATTGGATGGCTCGTTTGATGGTGGTAGGGGTTCATGGATGGCTTGCTTGATGGTGGTAGGGGTCCATGGAAGGCCAGCATGATGGCGGTAAGTATCTATGGGTCGTTCGCTTGATGGTGGTGGGTGTCCATGGATGTCTGGCTTGATTGTTATAGGGGTCTATAGATAGCTCGCTTGATGGTGGTGGGTGTCCATGGATGGCTCGCTTGATGTTGGTAGGGGTTCGTGGAAGGCTCGCTTGATGGTGGTGGGTGTACATGGATGGCTCGCTTGATGTTAGTAGGGGCCCATGGATGGCTCGCTTGATGGTGGTGGGGGTCCCTGGACGTCTCGCTTGATGGTGCATGGTGTCCATGGATGTTTCTCTTGATGGTGGTTGAGCTTATTGGATGGCTCGTTTGATGGTGGTAGGGGTTCATGGATGGCTCGCCTGATGGTGGTAGGGGTTCATGGATGGCTCGCCTGATGGTGGTAGGGGTCCATGGATGGCCAGCTGGTTGGTGGTAGGGGTTCATAGATGGCTCGTTTGGTGGTGGTAGGTGTCCATGGATGGCTCGCTTGATGGTCGTGGGGGTTCATGGATGGCTCGCTTCATTATGGTGGGGGTCCAAGTATGGTTTGCTTGATGGTGGTAGGGGTTCGTGGATGGCTCGCTTGATGATGGCAGGAGTTCATGGATGGTTCCCTTGATTGTGGTGGTAAGGGTTCATGGATGGCTTCTTGATGTTGGTGCGGGTCAATGGATGGTTCGATTGATGGTGCTATGTGTGCATGGATGGATTGCTTGATGGTGTTAGTGTTAAATGGATTGCTCTTTTGTTAGTTCTAGGGGTACATGGATGGCTCACTTGATGGTAGTAGGGATTTGCTCGTTTGATGGTGGTGGGAGTCCATTGATGGTTTGCTTGATGGTGGTAGGGGTCCATGTATGGATCGCTTGATGGTCGTGGGTGTCCATGGAAGGCTCGCTTGATGATGGTAGGTGTCCATGGATGGCCAACTTGATGGTGGTGGGGGTCCATGGATGGGTCGCCTGATGGTGATAGGGGTCCATGGATGGATCACTTGATGGTGGTAGGGGCCCAGCGATGGCTCGCTTGATTGTGGTAGGGGACCATGGATGGTTCGCTTGATCGTGGTAAGGGTTCATGGATGGCTCGCTTGACGGTGGTAGGTGTGATTGATGGCTCGCTTGATGGTGGTGGGGGTCCATGGATGGCTCGCTTCATGGTGGTGTGGATCCAATAATGGCTGGCTTGATGGTGGTAGGGGTCCATGGACGTCTCGGCTGATGGTGGTAGGGGGGTAGGGGTTCATGGATGGCCAGCTTGATGATGGCAGCGGTCCATGGATGGCCAACCTGATGGTGGTGGGGGTCCATGGATGGCTCGCTTGATGGTGATACGGGTCCATGGATGGATCTCTTGAAGGTGGTAGGGGCCCAGCGATGGTTCGGTTGTTGGTGGTAGGGGTCCATGGATGGTTCGCTTGATGGTGGTAGTGGTCAATGGATGGCTCGTTTGTCGGCGGTAGGTGTGCATGGATGGCTCGCTTGATGGTGGTGTGGGTCCATGGATGGCTCGCATGAGTATGGTGGGGGTCCATGGATGGTTTGCTTGATGGTGGTAGGGGTGAATGGATGGCTCGCTTGATGGTGCTAGGGGACTATGAATGGCTCGTTTGAAGATGGTGGGGGTCCATGGAAGTCTCGCTTGATGGTGGTAGGGGGGTAGGGGTTCATGGATGGCCAGCTTAATGGCGGTAAGTATCCATGGATGGTTCGCTTGATGGTGTTAGAGGTCCATGGATGGCTCGCTTGATGGTGGTAGTGGTCCATGGATGGCCAACTTGATTGCGGTAAGTATCCATGGATAGCTCGCTTGATGGTGGTGGGTGTCCATGGATGGCTCGCTTGATGGTGGTAGGGGTTCGTGGATGGCTCGCTTGATGGTGGCAGGGATTCATGGATGGTTCCTTTGATGGTGGTGGGAGTTCATGAATGGTTCGTTTGCTGGTGGTAGGGGTTCGTGGATGGCTCCCTTGATGGTGGTAGGGTTCCATGGATGGTTCACCTAATGGTGGTGCGGATCCTTGGATGTCTCGTTTGATGTTGTGGGGGCCCATTGATGCCCGCTTGATGGTGGTAGGTGGGCATGGATGGTTCGCTTGATGGTGGTATGGGTCAATGGATTGCACTTTTAATTGTGGTAGGGGTCCATGGATGTTTCACTTGATGGTCGTGGGAGTCAATGGGTGGTTTGCTTGATGGTGGTAGGGGTCCATGGATGGTTCGCTTGATGCTGGTACGGGTTCATGGACGGCTCGTTTGACGGTGGTGGATGTCCATGGATGGCTCGCTTGATGGTCGTGGGGTTTCATGGATGGCTCGCTTCATTATGGTGGGGCTCCATGTATGGTTCGGTTGATGGTGGTAGGGGTTCGTGGATGGTTCGCTTGATGGTGGTGGGGTCCATGGATGGCTCGCTTGACGGTGGTAGGTGTTCATGGATGGCTCGATTGATGGTGGTAGGGGTCCATGGATGGCTCGCTTGATTATGGTGGCGGTCTATGGATGGTTTGCTTGATGGTGGTGGGGTTCCAATAATGGCTCGCTTGAGTGTGGTAGGGGTCCATGGATGGCTCGCTTGATGGTGCCAGGGGTCTATGGATGGCTCGTTTGATAATGGAGGGGGTCCATGTACGTCTCGCTTGATGGTGGCAGGGCGGTAGGGGTTCATGGATGGCCAGCTTGATGGCGGTAAGTATCCATGTATGGCTCGTTTGATGGTGGTAGCTGTCGTTTGATGGCCAGCTTGATGGTGGTGGGGGTCCATGGATTGCCAGCTTGCTGTCGTTGGGGGTCCATTGATGGCTCGCTTGGTTGTGGTAGGTGTACATGGATGGCTCGCTTGATGGTGGTGCGGGTCTATGTATGGCTCGCTAGATGGTGGTGGGGAACCATGGAGGGCTTGCCTGTTGTTGCTAGGGATCCATGGCTCGCTTCATGATGGTGGGTGTGCATGGATGGCTCGCTTGATGTTGGTAGTGGTCCATGCAGGTCGCGCTTGATGCTGCTATGGTTTCATGGATGGCTCGCTTGCTGGTGTTAGGAGATCCATGGATGGCTCGCTTGCTGGTGGTAGGAGATCCATGGATGGCTCGCTTGATGGTGGAAGGTCCATGGATGGCCATCTTGATGGTGTTAAGGATCCATAGATGGTTCTCTTAATGGTGTTAGAAGAGCATGGAAGACTCGCTTGATGGCCGTGGGTGTCCATGTATGTTTCGCTTGATGGTGGATGGTGTCCATGGATGTTTCGCTCGATGGTGGTAGGGCTTATTGAATGGCTCGTTTGATGGTGGTAGGTGTCCATGGATGGCCAGCTTGATGGCGGTAAGTATCCATGGATCGTTCGCTTGTTGGTGGTGCGTGTCCATGGATTGCTCGCTTGATGGTGGTAGGGGTTCGTGGATGGCTCGCTTGATGGCGGTGGGTGTCCATGGATGGCTCGCTTGATGTTGGTAGGGGTCCATGGATGGCTCGGTTGATGGTGGTGAGGGTCCATGGATGTCTCGCTTGATGGTGGTGGGTGTCCATGGATGGCTCGCGTGAAGGTGCTAGGGGTTCATGGATGGATCACTTGATGGTGGTAGGGGCCCAGCGATGGCTCGCTTGTTGATGGTAGGGGCCCAGCGATGGCTCGCTTGACGGTGGTAGGTGTCCATGGATGGCTCGCTTGATGGTGGTGTGGATCCAATAATGGCTCGCTTCATGGTGGGAGGGGTCCATGGATGGCTCGCTTGATCGTGCTAGGGGTCTATGTTTGGCTCGTTTGATGATGGTGGGGGTCCATGGACGTCTCGGCTGATGGTGGTAGGGGGGTAGGGGTTCATGGATGGCCAGCTTGATGATGGTAGCGGTCCATGGATTGCCAACTTGATTGTGGTGGGGTCCATGGATGGCCAGGTTGATGGTGTTGGGAGTCCATGGATGGCTCGCTTGATGGTGGTGGGGGTCCATGGATGGCTCGCTTCATGGTGGTGTGGATCCAATAATGGCTCGCTTGATGCTGGTAGGGGTCCATGGATGGCTCGCATGATCGTGCTAGGGGTCTATGTTTGGCTCGTTTGATGATGGTGGGGGTCCATGGACGTCTCGGTTGATGGTGGTAGGGGGGTAGGGGTTCATGGATGGCCAGCTTGATGATGGTAGCGGTCCATGGATTACCAACTTGATGGTGGTGGGGTCCATGGATGGCTCGCTTGTTGTTGGTAGTGGCCCATTGATGGCTCGCTTGATGGTGGTGGGTGTCCATGGATGGATCTCTTGATGGTGGTAGGGGTCCAGCGATGGCTCGGTTGTTGGTGGTAGGGGTCCATGGATGGTTCGCTTGATGGTGGTAGTGGTCAATGGATGGCTCGTTTGACGGCGGTAGGTGTGCATGGATGGCTCGCTTGATGGTGGTGTGGGTCCATGGATGGCTCGCATGAGTATGGTGGGGGTCCATGGATGGTTTGCTTGATGGTGGTCGGGGTGAATGGATGGCTCGCTTGATGGTGCTAGGGGACTATGAATGGCTCGTTTGAAGATGGTGGGGGTCCATGGACGTCTCGCTTGATGGTGGTAGGGGGTAGGGGTTCATGGATGGCCAGCTTAATGGCGGTAAGTATCCATGGATGGTTCGCTTGATGGTGTTAGAGGTACATGGATGACTCGCTTGATGGTGGTGGGGGTCCATGGATAGCCAGCATGATGGTGGTGTGGGTCCAAGCATGGTTCCCTTGATGGTCGTAGGGGTTCATGAATGGTTCGTTTGCTGGTGGTAGGGGTTCGTGGATGGTTCGCTTGATGGTGGTGGGGTCCATGGATGGCTCGCTTGACGGTGGTAGGTGTCCATGGATGGCTCGATTGATGGTGGTAGGGGTCCATGGATGGCTCGCTTGATTATGGTGGCGGTCCATGGATGGTTTGCTTGATGGTGGTTGGGGTTCCAATAATGGCTCGCTTGATTGTGGTAGGGGTCCATGGATGGCTCGCTTGATGGTGCCAGGGGTCTATGGATGGCTCGTTTGATAATGGAGGTGGTCCATGTACGTCTCGCTTGATGGTGGCAGGGCGGTAGGGGTTCATGGATGGCCAGCTTGATGGCGGTAAGTATCCATGTATGGCTCGTTTGATGGTGGTAGCTGTCGTTTGATGGCCAGCTTGATGGTGGTGGGGGTCCATGGATGGCCAACTTGCTGTCGTTGGGGGTCCATTGATGGCTCGCTTGGTTGTGGTAGGTGTACATGGATGGCTCGCTTGATGGTGGTGCGGGTCTATGGATGGCTCGCGATGGTGGTGGGGGTCCATGTATGGCTCGCTAGATGGTGGTGGGGAACCATGGAGGGCTTGCCTGTTGTTGCTAGGGATCCATGGCTCGCTTCATGATGGTGGGTGTGCATGGATGGCTCGCTTGTTGGTGGTGCGTGTCCATGGATTGCTCGCTTGATGCTGGTAGGGGTTTATGGATGTCTCGCTTGATGGTGGTGGGTGTCCATGGATGGCTCGCTTGATGGTGGGAGGGGTCCATCGATGGCTCGCTTGATGGTGGTGGGTATCCATGTATGGCTCGGGTGATGGTGCTAGGGGTCTATGTTTCGCTCGTGTGATGATGGTGGGGGTCCATGGAAGTCTCGGTTGATGGTGCTAGGGGTTATGGGTTCATGGATGGCCAGCTTGATGGTGGTGGGGGTCCATGGATGGCTCGCTTGATGGTGATACGGGTCCATGATGGTGGTAGTGGCGCAGCGATCGCTCGGTTGTTGGTGGTGGGGGTCCATGGATGGCTCTGTTGATGGTGCTAGGGGTTAGGGGTTCATGGATGGCCAGCTTGATGATGGTAGCGGGCCATGGATGACCAGCTTGATGGTGGTGGGGGTCCATGGATGGCTCGCTTGATGGTGATACGGGTCCATGATAGTGGTAGTGGCCCAGCGATCGCTCGGTTGTTGGTGGTGGGGGTCCATGGATGGTTCGCTTGATGGTGGTAGGGGTCAATGGATGGCTCGTTTGACGGTTATAGGTGTGCCTGGATGGCTCGCTTGATGGTGGTTCGGGTCCATGGATGGCTCGCTTGATTATGTTGGGGGCCCATGGATGGTTTGCTTGATGGTGGTAGGGGTCAATGGATGGCTCGCTTGATGGTGCTAAGGGTCTATGAATGGCTCGTTTGATGATGGTGGGTTCCATGAACGTCTCGGTTGATGGTGGTAGGGGGGGTAGGGGTTCATGGATGGCCAGCTTGATGGCGGTAAGTATCCATGGATGGCTCGCTTGATGGTGGTAGTGTTTCATGGATGGTTCGCTTGATGGTGGTGGGGTCCATGGATGGCTCGCTTGACGGTGGTAGGTGTCCATGGATGGCTCGATTGATGGTGGTGGGGGTCCATGGATGGCTCGCTTGATTATGGTGGCGGTCCATGGATGGTTTGCTTGATGGTGGTTGAGGTCCATGGATGGCTCGCTTGATGGTGGTGGGGATCCAATAATGGCTCGCTTGATGGTGGTAGGGGTCAATGGATGGCTCGCTTGATGGTGCTAAGGGTCTATGAATGGCTCGTTTGATGATGGTGGGTTCCATGAACGTCTCGGTTGATGGTGGTAGGGGGGTAGGGGTTCATGGATGGCCAGCTTGATGGCGGTAAGTATCCATGGATGGCTCGCTTGATGGTGGTAGTGTTTCATGGATGGTTCGCTTGATGGTGGTGGGGTCCATGGATGGCTCGCTTGACGGTGGTAGGTGTCCATGGATGGCTCGATTGATGGTGGTGGGGGTCCATGGATGGCTCGCTTGATTATGGTGGCGGTCCACGGATGGCTTGATGATGGTTGGGGTCCATGGATGGCTCGCTTGATGGTGGTGGGGATCCAATAATGGCTCGCTTGATGGTGGTAGGCGTCCATGGATGGCTCGCTTGATGGTGCCAGGGGTCTATGGATGGCTCGTTTGATAATGGAGGGGGTCCATGTACGTCTCGCTTGATGGTGGCAGGGCGGTAGGGGTTCATGGATGGCCAGCTTGATGGCGGTAAGTATCCATGTATGGCTCGTTTGATGGTGGTAGCTGTCGTTTGATGGCCAGCTTGATGGTGGTGGGGGTACATGGATGGTTCACTTGATGGTGGTAGCGGTCAATGGATTGCACGTTTAATTGTGGTAGGGGTCCATGGATTGTTCAATTGATCGTTTTGTAGGTCCATCGATGGATCGCTAGATGGTGGTAGAGGTCCATGGACGGCAGCTTGATTCTGGTAGGGAATCCATAGATGGCTCGCTTGATGGTGGGAAGGTCCATGGATGGCCATCTTGATGGTGGTAAGGATCCATAGATTGTTCTCTTGATGGTGTTAGATGTGCATGGATGACTCGCTTGATGGCCGTGGGTGTCCATGTATGTTTCGCTTGATGGTGAATGGTGTTCTTGGATGTTTCGCTTGATGGTGGTAGGGCTTATTGGATGGCTCGTTTGATGGTGGTAGGGGTTCATGGATGGCTTGCTTGATGGTGGTAGGGGTCCATGGAAGGCCAGCATGATGGCGGTAAGTATCTATGGGTCGTTCGCTTGATGGTGGTGGGTGTCCATGGATGTCTGGCTTGATTGTTATAGGGGTCTATAGATAGCTCGCTTGATGGTGGTGGGTGTCCATGGATGGCTCGCTTGATGTTGGTAGGGGTTCGTGGAAGGCTCGCTTGATGGTGGTGGGTGTACATGGATGGCTCGCTTGATGTTAGTAGGGGCCCATGGATGGCTCGCTTGATGGTGGTGGGGGTCCCTGGACGTCTCGCTTGATGGTGCATGGTGTCCATGGATGTTTCTCTTGATGGTGGTTGAGCTTATTGGATGGCTCGTTTGATGGTGGTAGGGGTTCATGGATGGCTCGCCTGATGGTGGTAGGGGTTCATGGATGGCTCGCCTGATGGTGGTAGGGGTCCATGGATGGCCAGCTGGTTGGTGGTAGGGGTTCATAGATGGCTCGTTTGGTGGTGGTAGGTGTCCATGGATGGCTCGCTTGATGGTCGTGGGGGTTCATGGATGGCTCGCTTCATTATGGTGGGGGTCCAAGTATGGTTTGCTTGATGGTGGTAGGGGTTCGTGGATGGCTCGCTTGATGATGGCAGGAGTTCATGGATGGTTCCCTTGATTGTGGTGGTAAGGGTTCATGGATGGCTTCTTGATGTTGGTGCGGGTCAATGGATGGTTCGATTGATGGTGCTATGTGTGCATGGATGGATTGCTTGATGGTGTTAGTGTTAAATGGATTGCTCTTTTGTTAGTTCTAGGGGTACATGGATGGCTCACTTGATGGTAGTAGGGATTTGCTCGTTTGATGGTGGTGGGAGTCCATTGATGGTTTGCTTGATGGTGGTAGGGGTCCATGTATGGATCGCTTGATGGTCGTGGGTGTCCATGGAAGGCTCGCTTGATGATGGTAGGTGTCCATGGATGGCCAACTTGATGGTGGTGGGGGTCCATGGATGGGTCGCCTGATGGTGATAGGGGTCCATGGATGGATCACTTGATGGTGGTAGGGGCCCAGCGATGGCTCGCTTGATTGTGGTAGGGGACCATGGATGGTTCGCTTGATCGTGGTAAGGGTTCATGGATGGCTCGCTTGACGGTGGTAGGTGTGATTGATGGCTCGCTTGATGGTGGTGGGGGTCCATGGATGGCTCGCTTCATGGTGGTGTGGATCCAATAATGGCTGGCTTGATGGTGGTAGGGGTCCATGGACGTCTCGGCTGATGGTGGTAGGGGGGTAGGGGTTCATGGATGGCCAGCTTGATGATGGCAGCGGTCCATGGATGGCCAACCTGATGGTGGTGGGGGTCCATGGATGGCTCGCTTGATGGTGATACGGGTCCATGGATGGATCTCTTGAAGGTGGTAGGGGCCCAGCGATGGTTCGGTTGTTGGTGGTAGGGGTCCATGGATGGTTCGCTTGATGGTGGTAGTGGTCAATGGATGGCTCGTTTGTCGGCGGTAGGTGTGCATGGATGGCTCGCTTGATGGTGGTGTGGGTCCATGGATGGCTCGCATGAGTATGGTGGGGGTCCATGGATGGTTTGCTTGATGGTGGTAGGGGTGAATGGATGGCTCGCTTGATGGTGCTAGGGGACTATGAATGGCTCGTTTGAAGATGGTGGGGGTCCATGGAAGTCTCGCTTGATGGTGGTAGGGGGGTAGGGGTTCATGGATGGCCAGCTTAATGGCGGTAAGTATCCATGGATGGTTCGCTTGATGGTGTTAGAGGTCCATGGATGGCTCGCTTGATGGTGGTAGTGGTCCATGGATGGCCAACTTGATTGCGGTAAGTATCCATGGATAGCTCGCTTGATGGTGGTGGGTGTCCATGGATGGCTCGCTTGATGGTGGTAGGGGTTCGTGGATGGCTCGCTTGATGGTGGCAGGGATTCATGGATGGTTCCTTTGATGGTGGTGGGAGTTCATGAATGGTTCGTTTGCTGGTGGTAGGGGTTCGTGGATGGCTCCCTTGATGGTGGTAGGGTTCCATGGATGGTTCACCTAATGGTGGTGCGGATCCTTGGATGTCTCGTTTGATGTTGTGGGGGCCCATTGATGCCCGCTTGATGGTGGTAGGTGGGCATGGATGGTTCGCTTGATGGTGGTATGGGTCAATGGATTGCACTTTTAATTGTGGTAGGGGTCCATGGATGTTTCACTTGATGGTCGTGGGAGTCAATGGGTGGTTTGCTTGATGGTGGTAGGGGTCCATGGATGGTTCGCTTGATGCTGGTACGGGTTCATGGACGGCTCGTTTGACGGTGGTGGATGTCCATGGATGGCTCGCTTGATGGTCGTGGGGTTTCATGGATGGCTCGCTTCATTATGGTGGGGCTCCATGTATGGTTCGGTTGATGGTGGTAGGGGTTCGTGGATGGTTCGCTTGATGGTGGTGGGGTCCATGGATGGCTCGCTTGACGGTGGTAGGTGTTCATGGATGGCTCGATTGATGGTGGTAGGGGTCCATGGATGGCTCGCTTGATTATGGTGGCGGTCTATGGATGGTTTGCTTGATGGTGGTGGGGTTCCAATAATGGCTCGCTTGAGTGTGGTAGGGGTCCATGGATGGCTCGCTTGATGGTGCCAGGGGTCTATGGATGGCTCGTTTGATAATGGAGGGGGTCCATGTACGTCTCGCTTGATGGTGGCAGGGCGGTAGGGGTTCATGGATGGCCAGCTTGATGGCGGTAAGTATCCATGTATGGCTCGTTTGATGGTGGTAGCTGTCGTTTGATGGCCAGCTTGATGGTGGTGGGGGTCCATGGATTGCCAGCTTGCTGTCGTTGGGGGTCCATTGATGGCTCGCTTGGTTGTGGTAGGTGTACATGGATGGCTCGCTTGATGGTGGTGCGGGTCTATGTATGGCTCGCTAGATGGTGGTGGGGAACCATGGAGGGCTTGCCTGTTGTTGCTAGGGATCCATGGCTCGCTTCATGATGGTGGGTGTGCATGGATGGCTCGCTTGATGTTGGTAGTGGTCCATGCAGGTCGCGCTTGATGCTGCTATGGTTTCATGGATGGCTCGCTTGCTGGTGTTAGGAGATCCATGGATGGCTCGCTTGCTGGTGGTAGGAGATCCATGGATGGCTCGCTTGATGGTGGAAGGTCCATGGATGGCCATCTTGATGGTGTTAAGGATCCATAGATGGTTCTCTTAATGGTGTTAGAAGAGCATGGAAGACTCGCTTGATGGCCGTGGGTGTCCATGTATGTTTCGCTTGATGGTGGATGGTGTCCATGGATGTTTCGCTCGATGGTGGTAGGGCTTATTGAATGGCTCGTTTGATGGTGGTAGGTGTCCATGGATGGCCAGCTTGATGGCGGTAAGTATCCATGGATCGTTCGCTTGTTGGTGGTGCGTGTCCATGGATTGCTCGCTTGATGGTGGTAGGGGTTCGTGGATGGCTCGCTTGATGGCGGTGGGTGTCCATGGATGGCTCGCTTGATGTTGGTAGGGGTCCATGGATGGCTCGGTTGATGGTGGTGAGGGTCCATGGATGTCTCGCTTGATGGTGGTGGGTGTCCATGGATGGCTCGCGTGAAGGTGCTAGGGGTTCATGGATGGATCACTTGATGGTGGTAGGGGCCCAGCGATGGCTCGCTTGTTGATGGTAGGGGCCCAGCGATGGCTCGCTTGACGGTGGTAGGTGTCCATGGATGGCTCGCTTGATGGTGGTGTGGATCCAATAATGGCTCGCTTCATGGTGGGAGGGGTCCATGGATGGCTCGCTTGATCGTGCTAGGGGTCTATGTTTGGCTCGTTTGATGATGGTGGGGGTCCATGGACGTCTCGGCTGATGGTGGTAGGGGGGTAGGGGTTCATGGATGGCCAGCTTGATGATGGTAGCGGTCCATGGATTGCCAACTTGATTGTGGTGGGGTCCATGGATGGCCAGGTTGATGGTGTTGGGAGTCCATGGATGGCTCGCTTGATGGTGGTGGGGGTCCATGGATGGCTCGCTTCATGGTGGTGTGGATCCAATAATGGCTCGCTTGATGCTGGTAGGGGTCCATGGATGGCTCGCATGATCGTGCTAGGGGTCTATGTTTGGCTCGTTTGATGATGGTGGGGGTCCATGGACGTCTCGGTTGATGGTGGTAGGGGGGTAGGGGTTCATGGATGGCCAGCTTGATGATGGTAGCGGTCCATGGATTACCAACTTGATGGTGGTGGGGTCCATGGATGGCTCGCTTGTTGTTGGTAGTGGCCCATTGATGGCTCGCTTGATGGTGGTGGGTGTCCATGGATGGATCTCTTGATGGTGGTAGGGGTCCAGCGATGGCTCGGTTGTTGGTGGTAGGGGTCCATGGATGGTTCGCTTGATGGTGGTAGTGGTCAATGGATGGCTCGTTTGACGGCGGTAGGTGTGCATGGATGGCTCGCTTGATGGTGGTGTGGGTCCATGGATGGCTCGCATGAGTATGGTGGGGGTCCATGGATGGTTTGCTTGATGGTGGTCGGGGTGAATGGATGGCTCGCTTGATGGTGCTAGGGGACTATGAATGGCTCGTTTGAAGATGGTGGGGGTCCATGGACGTCTCGCTTGATGGTGGTAGGGGGGTAGGGGTTCATGGATGGCCAGCTTAATGGCGGTAAGTATCCATGGATGGTTCGCTTGATGGTGTTAGAGGTACATGGATGACTCGCTTGATGGTGGTGGGGGTCCATGGATAGCCAGCATGATGGTGGTGTGGGTCCATGCATGGTTCCCTTGATGGTCGTAGGGGTTCATGAATGGTTCGTTTGCTGGTGGTAGGGGTTCGTGGATGGTTCGCTTGATGGTGGTGGGGTCCATGGATGGCTCGCTTGACGGTGGTAGGTGTCCATGGATGGCTCGATTGATGGTGGTAGGGGTCCATGGATGGCTCGCTTGATTATGGTGGCGGTCCATGGATGGTTTGCTTGATGGTGGTTGGGGTTCCAATAATGGCTCGCTTGATTGTGGTAGGGGTCCATGGATGGCTCGCTTGATGGTGCCAGGGGTCTATGGATGGCTCGTTTGATAATGGAGGTGGTCCATGTACGTCTCGCTTGATGGTGGCAGGGCGGTAGGGGTTCATGGATGGCCAGCTTGATGGCGGTAAGTATCCATGTATGGCTCGTTTGATGGTGGTAGCTGTCGTTTGATGGCCAGCTTGATGGTGGTGGGGGTCCATGGATGGCCAACTTGCTGTCGTTGGGGGTCCATTGATGGCTCGCTTGGTTGTGGTAGGTGTACATGGATGGCTCGCTTGATGGTGGTGCGGGTCTATGGATGGCTCGCGATGGTGGTGGGGGTCCATGTATGGCTCGCTAGATGGTGGTGGGGAACCATGGAGGGCTTGCCTGTTGTTGCTAGGGATCCATGGCTCGCTTCATGATGGTGGGTGTGCATGGATGGCTCGCTTGTTGGTGGTGCGTGTCCATGGATTGCTCGCTTGATGCTGGTAGGGGTTTATGGATGTCTCGCTTGATGGTGGTGGGTGTCCATGGATGGCTCGCTTGATGGTGGGAGGGGTCCATCGATGGCTCGCTTGATGGTGGTGGGTATCCATGTATGGCTCGGGTGATGGTGCTAGGGGTCTATGTTTCGCTCGTGTGATGATGGTGGGGGTCCATGGAAGTCTCGGTTGATGGTGCTAGGGGTTATGGGTTCATGGATGGCCAGCTTGATGGTGGTGGGGGTCCATGGATGGCTCGCTTGATGGTGATACGGGTCCATGATGGTGGTAGTGGCGCAGCGATCGCTCGGTTGTTGGTGGTGGGGGTCCATGGGTGGTTCGTTTGATGGTGGTAGGGGTCAATGGATGGCTCGTTTGACGGTTATAGGTGTGCATGGATGGCTCACTTGATGGTGGTTCTGGTCCATGGATGGCTCTGTTGATTATGGCGGGGGTCCATGGATGGTTTGCTTGATGGTGGTAGGGGTGAATGGATGGCTCGCTTGATGGTGCTAGGGGTCTATTAAACTCTCGTTTGATGATGATGAGGGTCCATGGACGTCTCGCTTGTTGGTGGTAGGGGGGTAGGGGTTCATGGATGGCCAGCTTAATGGCGGTAAGTATCCATGGATGGTTCGCTTGATGGAGGTGGGGGTCCATGGATGGCTGCTTGATTATGGTGGGGGTCCATGGATGGTTTGCTTTTTGGTGGTAGGGGTCCATCGATGGCTCGCTTCATGGTGGTGTGGATCCAATAATGGCTCGCTTGATCGTGCTAGGGATCTATGTTTGGCTCGTTTGATGATGGTGGGGGTCCATGGATGGCCAGCTTGCTGTCGTTGGGGGTCCATTGATGGCTCGCTTGATTTTGGTAGGTATACATGGATGGCTCGCTTGATGGTGGTGCGGGTCTATGGATGGCTCGCTTGATGGTGGTGGGGGTCCATGTATGGCTCGCTAGATGGTGGTGGGGAACCATGGAGGGCTTGCCTGTTGTTGCTAGGGATCCATGGCTCGCTTCATGATAGTGGGTGTGCATGGATGGCTCGCTTGATGTTGGTAGTGGTCCATGCAGGGCGCGCTTGATGCTGCTATGGTTTCATGGATGGCTTTCTTGCTGGTGGTAGGAGTCCCATGGATGGCTCCCTTGATGGTGGAAGGTCCATGGATGGCCATCTTGATGGTGCTAAGGATCCATAGATGGTTCTCTTAATGGTGTTAGAAGAGCATGGATGACTCGCTTGATGGCCGTGGGTGTCCATGTATGTTTCGCTTGATGGTGGATGGTGACCATGGATGTTTCGCTTGATGGTGGTAGGGCTTATTGAATGGCTCGTTTGATGGTGGTAGGGGTTCATGGATGGCTCGCTTAATGGTGGTAGGGGTCCATGGATGGCCATCTTGATGGTGCTAAGGGTCCATAGATGGTTCTCTTAATGGTGTTAGAAGAGCATGGATGACTCGCTTGATGGCCGTGGGTGTCCATGGATGTTTCGCTTGATGGTGGTAGGGCTTATTGAATGGCTCGTTTGATGGTGGTAGGGGTTCATGGATGGCTCGCTTAATGGTGGTAGGGGTTCATGGATGGCCAGCTTGATGGCGGTAAGTATCCATGGATCGTTCGCTTGTTGGTGGTGCGTGTCCATGGATTGCTCGTTTGATGCTGGTAGGGGTTTATGGATGTCTCGCTTGATGGTGGTGGGTGTCCATGGATGGCTCGCTTGATGGTGGTAGGGGTCCATCGATGGCTCGCTTGATGGTGATGGTATCCATGTATGGCTCGGGTGATGGTGCTAGGGGTCTATGTTTCGCTCGTGTGATGATGGTGGGGGTCCATGGAAGTCTCGGTTGATGGTGCTAGGGGTTATGGGTTCATGGATGGCCAGCTTGATGGTGGTGGGGGTCCATGGATGGCTCGCTTGATGGTGATACGGGTCCATGATGGTGGTAGTGGCGCAGCAATCGCTCGGTTGTTGGTGGTGGGGGTCCATGGATGGTTTGCTTGATGGTGGTAGGGGTGAATGGATGGCTCGCTTGATGGTGCTAGGGGTCTATTAAACTCTCGTTTGATGATGGTGAGGGTCCATGGACGTCTCGCTTGTTGGTGGTAGGGGGGTAGGGGTTCATGGATGGCCAGCTTAATGGCGGTAAGTATCCATGGATGGTTCGCTTGATGGAGGTGGGGGACCATGGATGGCTGCTTGATTATGGTGGGGGTCCATGGATGGTTTGCTTGATGGTGGTAGGGGTCCATCGATGGCTCGCTTCATGGTGGTGTGGATCCAATAATGGCTCGCTTGATCGTGCTAGGGGTCTATGTTTGGCTCGTTTGATGATGGTGGGGGTCCATGGACGTCTCGGTTGATGGTGGTAGGGGGGTAGGGGTTCGTGGATGGCCAGCTTGATGATGGTAGCGGTCCATGGTTGGCCAGCTTGATGATGGTAGCGGTCCATGGATGGCCAACTTGATGGTGGTGGGGTCCATGGATGGCCACGTTGATGGTGGTGGGAGTCCATGGATGGCTCGCTTGATGGTGATAGAGGACCATGGATGGATCACTTGATGTTGGTAGGGGCCCAGCGATGGCTCGGATGTTGGTGGTAGGGGTTATTTGGATGGTTCGCTTGATGGTGGCAGGGGTTCATGGATGGCTCGCTTGATGTTGGTAGGGGTCCATGGATGGCTCGCTTGATGGTGGTGGGTGTCCATGGATGGCTCGATTGATGTTGGTAGTGGTCCATGGATGGCGCGCTTGATGCTGCGATGGTTTCATGGATGGCTTGCTTGCTGGTGGTAGGAGACCCATGGATGGCTCGCTTGATGATGGAGGGTCCATGGATGGCCATCTTGATGGTGCTAAGGATCCATAGATGGTTCTCTTAATGGTGTTAGAAGAGCATGGATGACTCGCTTGATGGCCGTGGGTGTCCATGGATGTTTCGCTTGATGGTGGTAGGGCTTATTGAATGGCTCGCTTAATGGTGGTAGGTGTCCATGGTTGGCCAGCTTGATGGCGGTAAGTATCCATGGATCGTTCGCTTGTTGGTGGTGCGTGTCCATGGATTGCTCGCTTGATGCTGGTAGGGGTTTATGGATGTCTCGCTTGATGGTGGTGGGTGTCCATGGATGGCTCGCTTGATGGTGGTAGGGGTCCATCGATGGCTCGCTTGATGGTGATGGGTATCCATGTATGGCTCGGTTGATGGTGCTAGGGGTCTATGTTTCGCTCGTGTGATGATGGTGGGGGTCCATGGAAGTCTCGGTTGATGGTGCTAGGGATTATGGGTTCATGGATGGCCAGCTTGATGATGATAGCGGTCCATGGATGGCCAACCTGATGGTGGTGGGGGTCCATGGATGGCTCGCTTGATGGTGATACGGGTCCATGATGGTGGTAGTGGCGCAGCGATCGTTCGGTTGTTGGTGGTGGGGGTCCATGGATGGTTTGCTTGATGGTGGTAGGGGTGAATGGATGGCTCGCTTGATGGTGCTAGGGGTCTATTAAACTCTCGTTTGATGATGGTGAGGGTCCATGGACGTCTCGCTTGTTGGTGGTAGGGGGGTAGGGGTTCATGGATGGCCAGCTTAATGGCAGTAAGTATCCATGGATGGTTCGCTTGATGGAGGTGGGGGTCCATGGATGGCTGCTTGATTATGGAGGGGGTCCATGGATGGTTTGCTTGATGGTGGTAGGGGTCCATCGATGGCTCGCTTCATGGTGGTGTGGATCCAATAATGGCTCGCTTGATCGTGCTAGGGGTCTATGTTTGGCTCGTTTGATGATGGTGGGGGTCCATGGACGTCTCGGTTGATGGTGGTAGGGGGGTAGGGGTTCGTGGATGGCCAGCTTGATGATGGTAGCGGTCCATGGATGGCCAGCTTGATGATGGTAGCGGTCCATGGATGGCCAACTTGATGGTGGTGGGGTCCATGGATGGCCAGGTTGATGGTGGTGGGAGTCCATGGATGGCTCGCTTGATGGTGATAGAGGACCATGGATGGATCACTTGATGTTGGTAGGGGCCCAGCGATGGCTCGGATGTTGGTGGTAGGGGTCCATGGATGGTTCGCTTGATGGTGGCAGGGGTTCATGGATGGCTCGCTTGATGTTGGTAGGGGTCCATGGATGGCTCGCTTGATGGTGGCAGGGGTTCATGGATGGCTCGCTTGATGTTGGTAGGGGTCCATGGATGGCTCGCTTGATTGTGGTGGGTGTGCATGGATGGTTCGATTGATGGTGGTAGGGGTCCATGGACGGCAGCTTGATAGTGGTAGGGGATCCATGGATGGCTCGCTTGATGGTGGGGAGGTCAATGGATGGCCAGCTTGATGGTGATAATGATCCATAGATGGTTCTCTTGATGGTGTTACAGGGCCATGGATGACTCACTTGATGTTGGTTGGGGTTCATGGATGGTTCGCTTGATGGTGGTAGGGGTTCATGGATGGCTCGCTTGATGGTGGTAGGGGTCCATGGATGGTTCGCTTGAAGATGGTGGGGATCCAATAATGCCTCGCTTGATGGTGTTAAGGGTCCATGGATTGCTCGCTTGATGGTGCTAGGTATCTATGGAAGGCTGGCTTCATGACGTTGGGGTTCCATGGAAGGCTCGCTTGATGGTGGTAGGGCTTCATGGATGGTTCGCCTGATGGTGGTGGGGTCCATGGATGGCCAGCTTGATGGTGGTAGGTGTGCTTGGATGGTTCGCTTGATGGTGGTAGGGGTCAATGGATTGCTCGTTTAATTGTGGTAGGGTTCCATGGATGCTTCGCTTGATGATGGTAGGGGTCCATGGATGGACAGCTTGATGGTGGTGGGAGTCCATGGGTGGCAAGCTTGATGGTGGTGGGAGTGCATGAATGGCTCACTTGATGGTTGTAGGGGCTCAGCGACGTCTCGCTTATTGGTGGTAGGGGTTCATGAATTGCTCGCTTGATGGTGGTAGTTTATGCATGGCCAGCTTGATGGTGGTAGGGGTCCATGGATGGTTCTATTGATGGTGGTGGAGGTCCACCGATGGCTCGCTAGATGATGGTCGGGGTCCATGGGTGGCTCGCTTGATGGTGGTAGAGGTCCATGGATAGCTCTCTTGATGGCCGTGGGGGTCCATGGATGTTTCGCTTGATGGTGGATGGTGTCCATTGATGGTTCGCTTGATTCTGGTAGGGGTTATTGGATATCTCGCTTGATGGTGGTAGGGGCTGATGGATGGCTTGCTTGATGGTGGTAGAAGTCCATGGATGTCCAGCTTGATGGCGGTAAGTATCCATGGATGGTTCGCTTGATGGTGGTGGGTGTCCATGGATGACTCGCTTGATGTTGGTAGGGGTCCATGGATGGCTCGCTTGATGGTGGTAGGGTTCCATGGATGGTTCACCTCATGGTGGTGCGGGTCCCTGGATGTCTCGCTTGATGGTCGTCGGGGCCCATTGATGGCCCGCTTGATGATGATAGGGGTTCATGGATGGCTCGCTTGATGGCGGCAGTTCATGCATGGGCAGCTTGGTGGTGGTGGGGGTCCCTGGATGACCAGCTTGATGGTGGTAGGTGTGCATGGATGGTTCGCTTGATGGTGGTTGCGGTCATTGGATTGCACGTTTAATGGTGGTAGGGGTCCATGGATGTTTCACTTGATGGTTGTAGGAGTCAATGGGTGGTTTGCCTGATGGTGGTAGGGATCCATGGATGGTTCAATTGATGGTTGTGGAGGTCCATCGATGGCTCGCTAGATGGTGGTAGTGGTCCATGGATGGCTTGCTTGATGGTGGGAAGGTCCATGGATGGACTTCTTGATGGTAGTAAGGATCCATAGATGGTTCTATTGATGGTGTTAGATGTGCATGGATGACTCGCTTGATGGCCGTGGGTGTCCATGTATGTTTCGCTTGATGGTGGATGTGTTCTTGGATGTTTCGCTTGATTGTGGTAGGGCTTATTGAATGGCTCGTTTGATGGTGGTAGGGGTTCATGGATGGCTCTCTTGATGGTGGTAGGGGTCCATGGAAGGCCAGCATGATGGCGGTAAGTATCTATGGATCGTTCGCTTGATGGTGGTGGGTGTCCATGGATGGCTGGCTTGATTGTTGTAGGGGTCTATAGATGGCTCGCTTGATGGTGGTGGGTGTCCATGGATGGCTCGCTTGATGTTGGTAGGGGTTCGTGGAAGGCTCGCTTGATGGTGGTGGGTGTCCATGGATGGCACGCTTGCTGTTAGTAGGGGTCCATGGATGTCTCGCTTGATGGTGGTGGGGGTCCATGGATGTCTCGCTTGATGGTGGTGGGTGTCCATGGATGGCTCGCTTGATGGTGGTAGTTCATGCCTGGCCAGCTTGATGGTGGTGCGGGTCCATGGATGGTTCACATGATAGTTGTGGGAGTCAATGGGTGGTTTGCTTGATGGTGGTAGGGATCCATGGATTGTTCAATTGATGGTTGTGGAGGTCCATCGATGGCTCGCTAGATGGTGGGAAGGTCCATGGATGGCCATCTTGATGGTGGTAATGATCCATAGATGGTTCTCTTGATGGTGTTAGATGTGCATGGATGACTCGCTTGATGGCCGTGGGTGTCCATGGATGTTTAGCTTGATGGTGCACGTTGTCCATGGATGGCTCGCTTGATGATGGTAGTGGTCCATGGATGGCCATCTTGATGGTGGTGGGGGTCCATGGATGGTTCGCTTGATCGTGGTATTGGTTCATGAATGGCTCGCTTGATGGTGGTGTGGGTCCATGGATGGCTCTGTTGATTATGGTGGGGGTCCATGGATGGTTTGCTTGATGGTGGTAGGGGTCCATGGATGGCTCGCTTCATGGTGGTGTGGATCCAATAACGACTGGCTTGATGGTGGTAGGGGTCCATGGATCGCTCGGTTGATGGTGGTAGGGGTCCATGGATCGCTCGGTTGATGGTGCTAGGGGTCTATGTTTGGCTCGTTTGATGATGCTGGGGGTCCATGGACGTCTCGGTTAATGGTGGTAGGGGGGTAGGGGTTCATGGATGGCCAGATTGATGATGGTAGCGGTCCATGGATGGCCAACCTGATGGTGGTGGGGTTCCATGGATGGCTCGCTTGATGATGATACGGGTCCATGGATGGATCTCTTGATGGTGGTAGGGGCCCAGCGATGGCTCGGATGTTGGTGGTAGGGGTCCATGGATGGTTCGCTTGATGGTGACAGGGGTTCATGGATGGCTCGCTTGATGTTGGTAGGGGTCCATGGATGGCTCGCTTGATGGTGGTGGGTGTCCATGGATGGCTCGCTTGATGTTGGTAGTGGTCCATGGATGGCTCGCTTGATGGTGGTAGCGGTCAATGGATTGCACGTTTAATTGTGGTAGGGGTCCATGGATGTTTCACTTGATGGTTGTGGAGTCAATGGGTGGTTTGCTTGATGGTGATTGGAGTCCATGAATGGCCAGCTTCATCGCGGTGAGTATCCATGGATGGTTCGCTTGAAGGTGGTCGGTGTCCATGGATGGCTCGCTTGATGGTGGTGGGTGTCCATGGATGGCTCGCTTGATGTTGGTAGGGGTCCATGGATGGCTCGCTTGATGGTGGTGGGTGTCCATGGATGGCTCGCTTGATGTTGGTAGTGGTCCATGGATGGCTCGCTTGATGGTGGCAGGGGTCCATGGATGGCTCGCTTGATGTTGGTAGGGGTCCATGGATGGCTCGCTTGATGGTGGTGGGTGTCCATGGATGGTTCGATTGATGGTGGTATGGGTCCATGGACGGCAGCTTGATAGTGGTAGGGGATCCATGGATGGCTCGCTTGATGGTGGGGAGGTCAATGGATGGCCAGCTTGATGGTGATAATGATCCACAGATGGTTCTCTTGATGGTGTTACAGGGCCATGGATGTCTCACTTGATGTTGGTTGGGGTTCATGGATGTTCGCTTGATGGTGGTAGGGGTCCATGGATGGCCGGCCTGATGGTCGTAGGAGATCCATGGATGTTTCGCTTGATGGTGGTGTGTGTCCATGGATGGCTAACTTGATGGTGCTAGTTGTCTATAGATGGTTCGCTTGATGATGGTGGGGATCCAATAATGCCTTGCTTGATGGTGTTAAGGGTCCATGGATGGCTCGCTTGATGGTGCTAGGTATCTACGGATGTCTGGCTTCATGACGGTGGGGATCCATGGAAAGCTCGCTTGATGGTGGGGAGGTCCATGGATGGCCATCTTGAGAGTGGTAAGGATCCATAGATGGTTCTCTTGATGGTGTTAGATGTTCATGGATGGCTCGCTTGATGGCCGGGGGTGTCCATGGATGTTTCGCTTGATGGTGGATGGTGTCCATGGATGTCTCGCTTGATGATGGTGGGGATCCAATAATGCCTCGCTTGATGGTGTTAAGGGTCCATGGATGGCTCGCTTGATGGTGCTAGGTATCTATGGATGGCTGGCTTCATGACAGTATGGTTCCATGGAAAGCTCGCTTGATGGTGGTGTGGGTCCATGGATGGCTCGCTTGATGGTGGAAGGGGTTCGTGGATGGCAAGCTTGATGGTGGCAGGGGTTCATGGATGGATCCCTTGGTGGTTGGCGTCCATGTTTGGTTCGCTTGCTGGTGGTAGGGGTTCGTGGATGGCTCGCTTGATGGTGGTAGGGTTCCATGGATGGTTCACCTAATGTTGGTGCGGGTCCTTGGATGTCTCGCTTGATGGTCCTGGGGGCCCATTGATGGCCCGCCTGATGGTGATAGGGGTTCATGGATGGCTCGCTTGATGGTGGTAGTTCATGCATGGCCAGTTTGAAGGTGGTGGGGGTCCATGGATGGCCAGCTTCATGGTGGTAAGTGTGCATGGATGGTTCGCTTGATGGTGGTAGCGGTCAATGGATTGCACGTTTAATTGTGGTAGGGGTCCATGGATGTTTTACTTGATGGTTGTGGGAGTCAATGGGTGGTTTGCTTGATGGTGATAGAAGTCCATGAATGGCCAGCTTGATCGCGGTAAGTATCCATGGATGGTTCGCTTGATGGTGGTGTGTCTCCATGGATGGCTCGATTGATGTAGGTAGGGGTCAATGGATGGCTCGCTTGATGGTGGTGGGTGTCCATGGATGGCTCGCTTGATGGTGGCATGGGTTCATGAATGGTTCCCTTGATGTTGGTGTGGGTCCATGGATGTTTCGCTTGATTGTGGTAGGTGTCCATGGACGGCCAGCTGGATGGTTGTAGGTGTGCATGGATGGTTCGCTTGATGGTGGTAGCGGTCAATGGATTGCACGTTTAATTGTGGTAGGGGTCCATGGATGTTTCACTTGATGGTTGTGGAGTCAATGGGTGGTTTACTTGATGGTGATTGGAGTCCATGAATGGCCAGCTTCATCGCGGTGAGTATCCATGGATGGTTCGCTTGAAGGTGGTCGGTGTCCATGGATGGCTCGCTTGATGGTGGTGGGTGTCCATGGATGGCTCGCTTGATGGTGGTAGGGGTCCATCGATGGCTCGCTTGATGGTGGTGGGTATCCATGTATGGCTCGGTTGATGGTGCTAGGGGTCTATGTTTCGCTCGTCTGATGATGGTGGGGGTCCATGGAAGTCTCGGTTGATGGTGCTAGGGGTTATGGGTTCATGGATGGCCAGCTTGATGATGATAGCGGTCCATGGATGGCCAACCTGATGGTGGTGGGGGTCCATGGATGGCTCGCTTGATGGTGGTAGGGGTCAATGGATGGCTCGTTTGACGGTTATAGGTGTGCATGGATGGCTCGCTTGATGGTGGTTCTGGTCCATGGATGGCTCGCTTGATTATGGTGGGGGTCCATGGATGGTTTGCTTGATGGTGGTAGGGGTGAATGGATGGCTCGCTTGATGGTGCTAGGGGTCTATTAAACTCTCGTTTGATGATGGTGAGGGTCCATGGACGTCTCGCTTGTTGGTGGTAGGGGGTAGGGGTTCATGGATGGCCAGCTTAATGGCGGTAAGTGTCCATGGATGGTTCGCTTGATGGTGTTAGAGGTCCATGGATGGTTCGCTTCATGGTGGCAGGAGTTCATGGATGGTTCCCTTGATGGCGGTTGTGGTCCCTGGATGGTTCGTTAGATGTCGGTATGGGTTCGTGGATGGCTCGCTTGATGGTGGTAGTGGTCCATGGATGGCCAACTTGATGGTGTTGGGGGTCCATTGATGGCTCGGTTGATGGTGCTAAGGGTTAGGGGTTCATGGATGGCCAGCTTGATGGTGGTAGCGGTCCATGGAAGGCCAACCTGATGGTGTTGGGGGTCCATGGATGGCTCGCCTAATGGTGATACGGGTCCATGATGTTGGTTGTGGCCCAGCGATCGCTCGGTTGTTGGTGGTGGGGGTCCATGGATGGTTCGCTTGATGGTGGTAGGGGTCAATGGATGGCTCGTATGACGGTTATAGGTGTGCATGGATGGCTTGCTTGATGGTGGTTCGGGTCCATGGATGGCTCGCTTGATTATGGTGGGGGTCCATGGATGGTTTGCTTGATGGTGGTAAGGGTCAATGGATGGCTCGCTTGATGGTGCTAGGTGTCTATGAATGGCTCGTTTGATGATGGTGGGTTCCAAGAACGTCTCGCTTGATGGTGGTAGGGGGGGTAGGGGTACATGGATAGCCAGCTTGATGGCGTTAAGTATCCATGGATGGTTCGCTTGATGGTGTTAGAGGTCCATGGATAACATGGGGCCCATTGGTGGCCCGCTTGATGGTGATAGGGGTTAATGGATGGCTCGCTTGATGGTGGTAGTTCATGCATGGCCAGCTTGATGGTGGTGGGGGTCCATGGATGTCCAGCTTGATGGTGGTAGGTGTGCATGAATGGTTCGCTTGATGGTGGTAGCGGTCAATGGATTGCACGTTTAATTGTGGTAGGGGTCCATGGATGTTTCACCTGATGGTTGTGGGAGTCAATGGGTGGTTTGCTTGATGGTGGTAGGGGTCCATGGATTGTTCAATTGATGGTTTTGTAGGTCCATCGATGGATCGCTAGATGGTGGTAGACGTCCATGGACGGCAGCTTGATTCTGGTAGGGGTCCATGGATGTTTCGCTTGATGGTCGTGGGGGTTCATGGATGGCTCGCTTCATTATGGTGGGGGTCCATGTATGGTTTGATTGATGGTGGTATGGGTTCGTGGATGGCTCGCTTGATGATGGCAGGCGTTCACGGATGGTTCCCTTGATTGTGGTGGGGTCCATGGATGGCTCGCTTGACGGTGGTAGGTGTCCATGGATGGCTCGATTGATGGTGGTGGGGGTCCATGGATGGCTCGCTTGATTATGGTGGCGGTCCATGGATGGTTTTCTTGATGGTGGTGGGGATCCAATAATGGCTCGCTTGATGGTGGTAGGGGTCCATGGATGGCTCGCTTGATGGTGCCAGGGGTCTATGGATGGCTCGTTTGATAATGGAGGGGGTCCATGTACGTCTCGCTTGATGGTGGCAGGGCGGTAGCGGTTCATGGATGGCCAGCTTGATGGCGGTAAGTATCAATGTATGGCTCGTTTGATGGTGGTAGCTGTCGTTTGATGGCCAGCTTGATGGTGGTGGGAGTCCATGGATGGCCAGCTTGCTGTCGGTGGGGGTCCATTGATGGCTCGCTTGATTGTGGTAGGTGTACATGGATGGCTCGCTTGATGGTGGTGGGGGTCCATGTATGGCTCGCTAGATGGTGGTGGGGGTCCATGTATGGCTCGCTAGATGGTGGTGCGGAACCATGGAGGGCTTGCCTGTTGTTGCTAGGGATCCATGGCTCGCTTCATGATGGTGTGTGTGCATGGATGGCTCGCTTGATGTTGGTCGTGGTCCATGCAGGGCGCGCTTGATGCTGCTATGGTTTCATGGATGGCTCGCTTGCTGGTGGTAGGAGATCCATGGATGGCTCGCTTGCTGGTGGTAGGAGATCCATGGATGGCTCGCTTGATGGTGGTGGGTATCCATGTATGGCTCGGTTGATGGTGCTAGGGGTCTATGTTTCGCTCGTCTGATGATGGTGGGGGTCCATGGAAGTCTCGGTTGATGGTGCTAGGGGTTATGGGTTCATGGATGGCCAGCTTGATGATGATAGCGGTCCATGGATGGCCAACCTGATGGTGGTGGGGGTCCATGGATGGCTCGCTTGATGGTGGTAGGGGTCAATGGATGGCTCGTTTGACGGTTATAGGTGTGCATGGATGGCTCGCTTGATGGTGGTTCTGGTCCATGGATGGCTCGCTTGATTATGGTGGGGGTCCATGGATGGTTTGCTTGATGGTGGTAGGGGTGAATGGATGGCTCGCTTGATGGTGCTAGGGGTCTATTAAACTCTCGTTTGATGATGGTGAGGGTCCATGGACGTCTCGCTTGTTGGTGGTAGGGGGTAGGGGTTCATGGATGGCCAGCTTAATGGCGGTAAGTGTCCATGGATGGTTCGCTTGATGGTGTTAGAGGTCCATGGATGGCTCGCTTCATGGTGGCAGGAGTTCATGGATGGTTCCCTTGATGGCGGTTGTGGTCCCTGGATGGTTCGTTAGATGTCGGTATGGGTTCGTGGATGGCTCGCTTGATGGTGGTAGTGGTCCATGGATGGCCAACTTGATGGTGTTGGGGGTCCATTGATGGCTCGGTTGATGGTGCTAAGGGTTAGGGGTTCATGGATGGCCAGCTTGATGGTGGTAGCGGTCCATGGAAGGCCAACCTGATGGTGTTGGGGGTCCATGGATGGCTCGCCTAATGGTGATACGGGTCCATGATGTTGGTAGTGGCCCAGCGATCGCTCGGTTGTTGGTGGTGGGGGTCCATGGATGGTTCGCTTGATGGTGGTAGGGGTCAATGGATGGCTCGTATGACGGTTATAGGTGTGCATGGATGGCTTGCTTGATGGTGGTTCGGGTCCTTGGATGGCTCGCTTGATTATGGTGGGGGTCCATGGATGGTTTGCTTGATGGTGGTAAGGGTCAATGGATGGCTCGCTTGATGGTGCTAGGTGTCTATGAATGGCTCGTTTGATGATGGTGGGTTCCAAGAACGTCTCGCTTGATGGTGGTAGGGGGGGTAGGGGTACATGGATGGCCAGCTTGATGGCGTTAAGTATCCATGGATGGTTCGCTTGATGGTGTTAGAGGTCCATGGATAACATGGGGCCCATTGGTGGCCCGCTTGATGGTGATAGGGGTTAATGGATGGCTCGCTTGATGGTGGTAGTTCATGCATGGCCAGCTTGATGGTGGTGGGGGTCCATGGATGTCCAGCTTGATGGTGGTAGGTGTGCATGAATGGTTCGCTTGATGGTGGTAGCGGTCAATGGATTGCACGTTTAATTGTGGTAGGGGTCCATGGATGTTTCACCTGATGGTTGTGGGAGTCAATGGGTGGTTTGCTTGATGGTGGTAGGGGTCCATGGATTGTTCAATTGATGGTTTTGTAGGTCCATCGATGGATCGCTAGATGGTGGTAGACGTCCATGGACGGCAGCTTGATTCTGGTAGGGGTCCATGGATGTTTCGCTTGATGGTCGTGGGGGTTCATGGATGGCTCGCTTCATTATGGTGGGGGTCCATGTATGGTTTGATTGATGGTGGTATGGGTTCGTGGATGGCTCGCTTGATGATGGCAGGCGTTCACGGATGGTTCCCTTGATTGTGGTGGGGTCCATGGATGGCTCGCTTGACGGTGGTAGGTGTCCATGGATGGCTCGATTGATGGTGGTGGGGGTCCATGGATGGCTCGCTTGATTATGGTGGCGGTCCATGGATGGTTTTCTTGATGGTGGTGGGGATCCAATAATGGCTCGCTTGATGGTGGTAGGGGTCCATGGATGGCTCGCTTGATGGTGCCAGGGGTCTATGGATGGCTCGTTTGATAATGGAGGGGGTCCATGTACGTCTCGCTTGATGGTGGCAGGGCGGTAGCGGTTCATGGATGGCCAGCTTGATGGCGGTAAGTATCAATGTATGGCTCGTTTGATGGTGGTAGCTGTCGTTTGATGGCCAGCTTGATGGTGGTGGGAGTCCATGGATGGCCAGCTTGCTGTCGGTGGGGGTCCATTGATGGCTCGCTTGATTGTCGTAGGTGTACATGGATGGCTCGCTTGATGGTGGTGGGGGTCCATGTATGGCTCGCTAGATGGTGGTGGGGGTCCATGTATGGCTCGCTAGATGGTGGTGCGGAACCATGGAGGGCTTGCCTGTTGTTGCTAGGGATCCATGGCTCGCTTCATGATGGTGTGTGTGCATGGATGGCTCGCTTGATGTTGGTCGTGGTCCATGCAGGGCGCGCTTGATGCTGCTATGGTTTCATGGATGGCTCGCTTGCTGGTGGTAGGAGATCCATGGATGGCTCGCTTGCTGGTGGTAGGAGATCCATGGATGGCTCGCTTGATGGTGGAAGGTCCGTGGATGGCCATCTTGATGGTGGTAAGGATCCATAGATGGTTCTCTTGATGGTGTTAGAAGAGCATGGATGACTCGATTGATGGCCGTCGGTGTCCATGTATGTTTCGCTTGATGGTGGATGGTGTCCATGGATGTTTCGCTTGATGGTGGCAGGGCTTATTGAATGGCTCGTTTGATGGTGGTAGGGGTTCATGGATGGCTCGCTTAATGGTGGTAGGTGTCCATGGATGGCCAGCATGATGGCGGTAAGTATCCATGGATCGTTCGCTTGATGGTGGTGGGTGTCCATGGATAGCTCGCTTGATGCTGGTAGCGGTTTATGGATGGCTCGCTTGATGGTGGTGGGTGTCCATGGATGGCTCGCTTGATGGTGGTAGGGGTTCGTGGATGGCTCGCCTGATGGTGGTGGGTGTCCATGGATGGCTCGCTTGATGTTGGTGGGGGTCCATGGATGTCTCGCTTGATGGTGGTGGGTGTCCGTGGATGGCTCGCGTGATGGTGATAGGGGTTCATGGATGGATCACTTGATGGTGGTGGGGGTCCATGAATGGTTCGCTTGATCGTGGTAAGGGTTCATAAATGGCTCGCTTGACGGTGGTGGGTGTCCATGGATGGCTCGCTTGATGTTGTTAGGGGTCCATGGATGGCTCGCTTGATGGTGGTAGGGGTTCCTGGATGGCTCGCTTGATGGTGGCAAGGGTTCATGGATGGTTCTCTTGATGGTGGTGGGCGTCCATGGATGGTTTGCTTGCTGGTGGTCGGGGTTCGTGGATGGCTCGCTTGACGGTGGTAGGGTTCCATGGATAGTTCACCTAATGGTAGTGCGGGTCCTTGGATGTCTCGCTTGATGGTCGTGGGGGCAAATTGATGGCAGGCTTGATGGTGATGGTGGTTCATAAATGGCTCGCTTGATGGTGGTAGTTGATGCATGGCCAGCTTGATGGTGGAAGGTATGCATGGAATGGTTCCCTTGATGGTGGTAGGGTTCCAAGGATGGTTCGCCTGATGGTGGTGCAAATCCTTGGATGTCTCGCTTGATGGTCGTGGGGGCCCATTGATGGCCCGCTTGATGGTGGTGGGAGTCCATGGATAGCTCGCCTGATGGTGGTAGTTCATGCATGGCCAGCTTGATGGTGGTGGGTGTCCATGCATGGCTCGCTTGATGATGATAGGGGTTCCTGGATGGCTCGATTGATGGTGGTAGTTCATGCATGGCCAGCTTGATGGTGGTGCGGGTCCATGGATGGCCAGCTTGATGGTGGTAGGTTTGCATGAATGGTTCGGTTGATGGTGGTAGCGGTCAATGGATTGCACGTTTAATTGTGGTAGCGGTCCATGGATGGCTCACTTGATGGTTGTAGGTGTTAATGGATCGCTCGTTTGTTGGTGGTGGGAGTCCATGGATGGTCTGCTTGATGGTGGTAGGGGTCCATGGATTTTTCGATTGATTCTGGTTGGGGACCATCGATGGATCGTTTGATGGCGGTAAGTATCCATGGATGGTTTGCTTGATAGTGGTGGGTGTCCATGGATGGCTCGCTTGATGGTGTTAGGGTTTGGTGGATGGCTCGCTTGATGGTGGCAGGGGTTCATGAATGGTTCCCTTGATGGTGGTGGGGGTCCATGGATGGTTCGCTTGATAGTGGTAAGGGTTCGTGGATCGCTCCCTTGAATGTGGTAGGGTTCCAAGGATGGTTCGCCTGATGGTGGTGCGAATCCTTGGATGTCTCGCTTGATGGTCGTGGCGGCCCATTGATGGCCCGCTTGATGGTGATAGGGGTTCATGGATGGCTCGCCTGATGGTGGTAGTTCATGCATGGCCAGCTTGATGGTGGTGGGGGTCCAACGATGGCCAGCTTGATGTTGGTAGGTGTGCATGGATGGTACGCTTGATGGTAGTAGCGGTCAAGGGATTGCACGTTTAATTGTGGTAGGGGTCCATGGATGTATCACATGATGGTTGTCGGAGTCAATGTGTGGTTTGCTTGATGGTGGTAGGGGTCCATGGATTGTTCAATTGATGGTTGTGGACGTCCATCGATGGCTCGCTAGATGGTGGTAGGGGTCCATGGACGGCAGCTTGATAGTGGTCGGGGAACCATGGATGGCTCGCTTGATGGTGGGAAGGTCCATGGATGGCCATCTGGATGGTGGTAAGGATCCATAGCTGGTTCTCTTGATGGTGTTAGATGTGCATGGATGACTCGCTTGATGGCCGTGGGTGTCCATGTATGTTTCGCTTGATGGTGGTAGGGCTTATTGGATGGCTCGTTTGATGGTGGTAGGGGTTCATGGATGGCCAGCTTGATGGCGGTAAGTATCCATGGATCGTTCGTATGATGGTGGTGTGTGGCCATGGATGGCTCGCTTGATGATGCTAGGGGTCCATGGGTGGCTCGCTTGATGTTGGTGGGTGTCCATGGATGGCTCGCATGATGATGGTAGGGGTCCATAGATGGCTCGCTTGATAGTGGTGGGTATCCATGGATGGCTCGCTTGATGGTGGTAGGGGTTCGTGGATGGCTGGCTTGAGGGTGGTGGGTGTCCATGGATGGCTGGCTTGATGGTGGTGGGTGTCCATGGATGGCTCGCTTGATGGTATTAGGGGTTCATGGATGGCTCGCTTGATGGTGGTAGTTCATGCATGGCCAGCTTGATGGTGGTGGGGGTCCAACGATGGCCAGCTTGTTGTTGGTAGGTGTGCATGGATGGTACGCTTGATGGTAGTAGCGGTCAAGGGATTGCACGTTTAATTGTGGTAGGGGTCCATGGATGTATCACATGATGGTTGTCGGAGTCAATGTGTGGTTTGCTTGATGGTGGTAGGGGTCCATGGATTGTTCAATTGATGGTTGTGGACGTCCATCGATGGCTCGCTAGATGGTGGTAGGGGTCCATGGACGGCAGCTTGATAGTGGTCGGGGAACCATGGATGGCTCGCTTGATGGTGGGAAGGTCCATGGATGGCCATCTGGATGGTGGTAAGGATCCATAGCTGGTTCTCTTGATGGTGTTAGATGTGCATGGATGACTCGCTTGATGGCCGTGGGTGTCCATGTATGTTTCGCTTGATGGTGGTAGGGCTTATTGGATGGCTCGTTTGATGGTGGTAGGGGTTCATGGATGGCCAGCTTGATGGCGGTAAGTATCCATGGATCGTTCGTATGATGGTGGTGTGTGGCCATGGATGGCTCGCTTGATGTTGTTGGGTGTCCATGGATGGCTCGCATGATGATGGTATGGGTCCATAGATGGCTCGCTTGATGGTGGTGGGTGTCCATGGATGGCTCGCTTGATGGTGGTAGGGGTTCGTGGATGGCTGGCTTGAGGGTGGTGGGTGTCCATGGATGGCTCGCTTGATGGTGGTGGGTGTCCATGGATGGCTCGCTTGATGGTATTAGGGGTTCATGGATGGCTCGCTTGATGGTGGTAGTTCATGCATGGCCAGCTTGATGGTGGTGGGGGTCCATGGATGGCCAGCTTGATGGTGGTAGGTGTGCATGGATGGTTCGCTTGATGGTGGTAGCGGTCAAGGGATTGCACATTTAATTGTGGTAGGGGTCCATGGATGTATCACATGATGGTTGTCGGAGACAATGTGTGGTTTGCTTGATGGTGGTAGGGGTCCATGGATTGTTCAATTGATGGTTGTGGACGTCCATCGATGGCTCGCTAGATGGTGGTAGGGGTCCATGGACGGCAGCTTGATAGTGGTCGGGGAACCATGGATGGCTCGCTTGATGGTGGGAAGGTCCATGGATGGCCATCTGGATGGTGGTAAGGATCCATAGCTGGTTCTCTTGATGGTGATAGATGTGCATGGATGACTCGCTTGATGGCCGTGGGTGTCCATGTATGTTTCGCTTGATGGTGGTAGGGCTTATTGGATGGCTCGTTTGATGGTGGTAGGGGTTCATGGATGGCCAGCTTGATGGCGGTAAGTATCCATGGATCGTTCGTATGATGGTGGTGTGTGGCCATGGATGGCTCGCTTGATGGTGGTAGGTGTCCATGGATGGCTCACTTGATGGTAGTAGGCGTTAATGGATCGCTCGTTTGATGGTGGTGGGAGTCCATGGATGGTTTGCATGATGATGGTAGGGGTCCATGGATTGTTCGATTGATTATGGTGGGGGACTATCGATGGATCGCTTGATGGTGGTAGAGGTCCATGTATGGATCGCTTGATGGTGGTGGGGGTCCATGGGTGGCTCGCTTGATGATGGTAGAGGTGCATGGATGACCAGCTTGGTGGTGGTGGGGGACCATGGGTGGCAATCTTGATCGTGGTGGGAGTGCATGAATGGCTCGCTTGATGGTGGTAGGGGTCCATGGCTGTATCACTTGATGGTGGTAGGGGCTCCGCGATGGCTCGCTTGTTGGTGGTAGGGGTCCATGGATGGTTCGCTAGATGGTGGTAGGGGTTCGTGGATGGCTCGCTTGATGGTGGTAGGGGTTGATGGATTGCTCGCTTGATGGTGGTAGTGGTTCGTGGATGGCTCGCTTGATGGTGGCAAGGGTTCATGGATGGTTCCCTTGATGGTGGTGGGCGTCCATGGATGGTTCGCTTGCTGGTGGTAGGGGTTCGTGGATGGCTATCTTGATGGTGGTAGGGTTCCATAGATGGTTCACCTAATGGTGGTGCGGGTCCTTGGATGTCTCGCTTTATGGTCGTGGGGGCAAATTGATGGCCCGCTTGATGGCGATAGGGGTACATGGACGGTTCGCTTGATGGTGGTAGTTCATGCATGGCCAGCTTGATGGTGGTGGGGGTCCAAGGTTGGCCAGCTTGATGGTGGTAGGTGTGCATGGATGGTTCGCTTGATGGTGGTAGTGGTCAAAGGATTGCACGTTTAATTGTGGTAGGGGTCCATGGATGTTTCACTTGATGGTTGAGGGAGTCAATGGGTGGTTTGCTTGATGGTGGTGGGGGTCCATGGATGGCTCGCTTGAAGGTGGGAAGGTCCATGAATGGCCAGCTTGATGGTGGTAAGGATTCATAGATGGTTTCCTTGATGGTTTTAGAAGTCCATGGATGACTCGTTTGTGATGGTGGCAGGGGTCCATGGATGGCTCGCTTGATGGCGGTGGTAGTCCATCGTTGCTTCGCTTGATGGTGGAAGGTGTCCATGGACGGTTCGCTTCTTGGTGGTAGGGCTTATTGGATGGCTCGCCTAATGGTGGTAGGGGACAATGGATGGCTCGCTTGATGGTGGTAGGGATCCATGGATGGCCGGCTTGATGGTGGTAGGAGATCCATGGATGGTTCGCTTGATGGTGGTGGTGGTCCATGGATGTCTTGCTTGATGGTGGTAGGGTTTCATGGATGGCTCGCTTGATGGTGGTAGTGGTACATGGATGGCCAGCTTGATGGCGGTAAGGATCCTTGAATGGTTCGCTTGATGTTGGTAGCGGTCCATGGATGGCTCGCTTGATGGTGGTGGGTGTCCATGCAAGGCTCGCTTGATGGTGGTAGGTGTCCATGCAAGGTTCGCTTCATGGTGGTGAGTGTCCATGGATGGTTCGCTTGATGTTGGTAGCGGTCCATGGATGGCTTGCTTGATGGTGGTGGGGGTCCATGGATGGCAGGCTTGATGGTGGTGGGGGTCCATGGATGGCTCGCTTAATGGTGGTAGGGATTCATGGACCCCACTCTTGATGGTGGTAGGGTTTCATGGATGGCTCGCTTGTTGGTGGTGGGGTTCCATGGATGGTGCTATTGATGCTGGTAGTGGTCCATGGATGGTTTAATTGTTGGTGGGAGCAGTCGATGGATGGCCAGCTTGATGGTGGTGGTGGTCGATGGATGGCTCGCCTGATGGTTGTAGTGGATCATGCATGGTTCGCTTGATGTTTGTAGGGGTCCATGGATGGTTCGCTTGATTGTGGTAGGGGTCGATTGATGGCTCGCTTGATGGCCGTGGGGGTCCATGTATGGCTCGCTTGACGGTGGTAAGGATCCATGGATGGCTCGCTTGATGGTGGCGTGTGTCCATGGATGGCTCGCTTGATGGTGGCAGTGGTCCATGCATGGCTCGCTTGAATGTGGTGAGGGTCCATGGATGGCTCGCTTATTGGTGGTGGGGGTTCATGGATTGATTGCTTGATGGTGGTGGGGCCCATGGATTGTTCTCTTGATGGTGGTAGGGGCCCATGGATGGCTCGCTTGGTCGGGGTAAGGGTTCATGGATGGTCAGCTTGATGGTGGTAAGGGTTCATGGATGGCCAGCTTGATGGTTGTAGGGGTTCATGGATGGCCAGCTTGATGGTGGTAGGGGTTCATGGATGGCTCTCTTGATGCTTGTAGGGGTTCATGGATGGTTCGATTGATGATGGTAGGTGTCCATGGATGGCTCGCTTGATGCTGGTAGCGGTCCATGGATGGCCAGCTTGATAATGGTAGGGGAATCATGATTGGCTAGCTTGATGGTGGCAGGGGTCCATGGATGTTTCGTTTTGATGGTGGTAGGTGTCCATGGATGGTTCAATTGATGTTTGTGAAGGCCCATCGATGGCTCGCTAGATGGTGGTGGGGGTCCATGGAAGGCCAGCTTAATGGTTGTAGGGAATCCATGAATGGCTCGCTTGATGGTGTTAGAGGTCCATGGATGACTCGATTGTGATGGTGGTATGTGTCCATGGATGGCTCGCTTGATGGCGGTGGGGATCCATGGTTTTTTCGCTTGATGGTGGAAGGTGTCCATGGACGGTTCGCTTCACGGTGGTAGGGTTTATTGGATGGCTCGCTTGATGGTGGTAGGGGCCCATGGATAGCTCGCTTGATGGTGGTAGGGGTACATGGATGGCCAGCTTCACGGCAGTAAGAATCCTTGGATGGCTCGCTTGATGTTGGTGGGTGTCCATGGATGGCTCGCTTGATTGTTCTAGGGGTTCGTGGATGGCCAGCTTAATGGTGGAAGGTGTCCATGGATAGTTCGATTGATGGTGGTAGTGGTACATAGATGGCCAGCTTGATGGTTGTAGGGGTCCATAGATAGCTCGCTTGATGATGCTGTGAGTCCATGGATGTTTCGCTTGATGGTGGTGGAAGTCAATGGATTGTTCGCTTGATTGTGGTAGGGGTTCGTGGATGACTCGCTTGATGGTGGTGGGGATCCAATAATGGCTCGCTTGATGGTGGTGAGGGTCCATGTATAGTTCGCTTGATGGTGGTGGGGTTCCATGGATGCCTCGCTTATTGGTGGTGGGTGTCCATGGATGACCAGCTTAATGGTGGTGGGGGATCATGGATGGCCAGCCTGATGGTGGTGTGGGTCCATGGATGGCTCGCTTGATGGTGCTACGGGTCCATGGATGGCCAGTTTGATGGTGGTGGGGGTTCATGGATTGATTGCTTGATGATGTTGGGGTCCATGGATGACTCACTTGATAGTGTTGGGGTCCCATGGATGTCTCGCTTGATTGTTGTAGGTGACCATGGATGGCCAGTTTGATGATGGTAGTCGATCCATGGATGACTCGCTTAATGGTGGTAGGGGTTCATGGACCCCACTCTTGATGGTGGTAGGTGTTCATTGTTGGCTCGCTTGATGGTTGTAGGGGTCCATGGATAGCTCGCTTGATGATGCTGTGAGTCCATGGATGTTTCGCTTGATGGTGGTGGAAGTCAATGGATTGTTCGCTTGATGGTGGTGGGGGTCCATGGTTGGATCGCTTGATGGTGCTGGTGTCCCATGGATGGTTCACTTGAGGGTGGTAGGGTTTCATGGATGCCTCGCTTGATGCTGGTAAGTGTCCATGGATGGCCAGCTTCATTGTGGTGTGGGTACGTGGATGGCCAGCTTAATGGTGGAAGGTGTCCATGGATAGTTCGATTGATGGTGGTAGGGGTCCATGGATGTTTCGACTGATGCTGGTAGGTCTTATAGGATGGCTAGCTTGATGGTTGTGGGGGTCCATGGATAGCTCGGTTGATAATGCTGTGGGTCCATTGATGTATCGCTTGATGTTGGTGGGTGTCCATGGATGGCCAGCATGATGGTGGCGGGGGTCCATGGATGATTCGCTTCATGATGGTAAGGGTCCTTGGATGGTTCGCTTGATGATGGTAGGGGTCCATGGATGGCTCGCTTGATGGCGGTGGGGGTCCATCGATGCCTCGCTTGATGGCGGTAGGGGTCCATCGATGCCTCGCTTGATGGCGGTGGGGGTCCATCGATGCCTCGCTTGATGGTGGCAGTGGTCCATGGATGGCTCGCTTATTGGTGGTGGGGGTTCATTGATTGATTGCTTGATGTTGGTGGGGCCCATGGATTGTTCTCTTGATGGTGGTAGGGGTCCATGGAATTCTCACTTGATAGTGTTGGGGGCCCATGGATGGCTCTCTTGATGCTTGTAGGGGTTCATGGATGCTTCGATTGATGATGGTAAGTGTCCATGGATGGCTCGCTTGATACTAGTAGCGGTCCATGGATGGCCAGCTTGATAATGGTAGGGGAACCATGATTGGCTAGCTTGATGGTGGCAGGGGTCCATAAATGGTTCGATTGATGGTGGTAGGGGTCCATGGATGGTTCGCTTGATGGCGGTGGGGATCCATGGTTTTTTCGCTTGATGGTGGAAGGTGGTGGTGGGGGTCCATGGAAGGCCAGCTTGATGGTTGTATGAATCCATGAATGGCTCGCTTGATGGTGTTAGAGGTCCATGGATGACTCGATTGTGATGGTGGTATGGGTCCATGGATGGCTCGCTTGATGGCGGTAGGGATCCATGGTTTTTTCGCTTGATGGTGGAAGGTGTCCATGGATGGCTCGCCTGATGGTGGTAGGGGTAGATGGATGGCCAGCTTCATGGCGGTAAGAATCCTTGGATGGTTCGCTTGATGTTGGTAGGGGTCCGTGGATGGCTCGCTTGATGGTGGTAGGGGTTCATGCATGGCTCGCTTGATGCTGTTAGGGGTTCATGGATGGCCAGCTTGATGGTCGTGGGGGTCTATGGATGGCCAGCTTGATGGTGGTGGATGTCCATGGATTGTTCGCTTGATGGTGGTGGCGATCCATGGATGGCTCGCTTGATGGTCGTTGGGGTCCATGAATGGCTCGCTTGATGGTGGTAGGGGTCCATGGATGGTACACTTGATTGTTGTAGGGGTCCATGGATGGCCAGTATGATGATGGTCGGGGAACCATGGATGGCTCGCTTGATGGTGGGAAGGTCCATGGATGGCCATCTGGATGGTGGTAAGGATCCATAGCTGGTTCTCTTGATGGTGATAGATGTGCATGGATGACTCGCTTGATGGCCGTGGGTGTCCATGTATGTTTCGCTTGATGGTGGTAGGGCTTATTGGATGGCTCGTTTGATGGTGGTAGGGGTTCATGGATGGCCAGCTTGATGGCGGTAAGTATCCATGGATCGTTCGTATGATGGTGGTGTGTGGCCATGGATGGCTCGCTTGATGGTGGTAGGTGTCCATGGATGGCTCACTTGATGGTAGTAGGCGTTAATGGATCGCTCGTTTGATGGTGGTGGGAGTCCATGGATGGTTTGCATGATGATGGTAGGGGTCCATGGATTGTTCGATTGATTATGGTGGGGGACTATCGATGGATCGCTTGATGGTGGTAGAGGTCCATGTATGGATCGCTTGATGGTGGTGGGGGTCCATGGGTGGCTCGCTTGATGATGGTAGAGGTGCATGGATGACCAGCTTGGTGGTGGTGGGGGACCATGGGTGGCAATCTTGATCGTGGTGGGAGTGCATGAATGGCTCGCTTGATGGTGGTAGGGGTCCATGGCTGTATCACTTGATGGTGGTAGGGGCTCCGCGATGGCTCGCTTGTTGGTGGTAGGGGTCCATGGATGGTTCGCTAGATGGTGGTAGGGGTTCGTGGATGGCTCGCTTGATGGTGGTAGGGGTTGATGGATTGCTCGCTTGATGGTGGTAGTGGTTCGTGGATGGCTCGCTTGATGGTGGCAAGGGTTCATGGATGGTTCCCTTGATGGTGGTGGGCGTCCATGGATGGTTCGCTTGCTGGTGGTAGGGGTTCGTGGATGGCTATCTTGATGGTGGTAGGGTTCCATAGATGGTTCACCTAATGGTGGTGCGGGTCCTTGGATGTCTCGCTTTATGGTCGTGGGGGCAAATTGATGGCCCGCTTGATGGCGATAGGGGTACATGGACGGTTCGCTTGATGGTGGTAGTTCATGCATGGCCAGCTTGATGGTGGTGGGGGTCCAAGGTTGGCCAGCTTGATGGTGGTAGGTGTGCATGGATGGTTCGCTTGATGGTGGTAGTGGTCAAAGGATTGCACGTTTAATTGTGGTAGGGGTCCATGGATGTTTCACTTGATGGTTGAGGGAGTCAATGGGTGGTTTGCTTGATGGTGGTGGGGGTCCATGGATGGCTCGCTTGAAGGTGGGAAGGTCCATGAATGGCCAGCTTGATGGTGGTAAGGATTCATAGATGGTTTCCTTGATGGTTTTAGAAGTCCATGGATGACTCGTTTGTGATGGTGGCAGGGGTCCATGGATGGCTCGCTTGATGGCGGTGGTAGTCCATCGTTGCTTCGCTTGATGGTGGAAGGTGTCCATGGACGGTTCGCTTCTTGGTGGTAGGGCTTATTGGATGGCTCGCCTAATGGTGGTAGGGGACAATGGATGGCTCGCTTGATGGTGGTAGGGATCCATGGATGGCCGGCTTGATGGTGGTAGGAGATCCATGGATGGTTCGCTTGATGGTGGTGGTGGTCCATGGATGTCTTGCTTGATGGTGGTAGGGTTTCATGGATGGCTCGCTTGATGGTGGTAGTGGTACATGGATGGCCAGCTTGATGGCGGTAAGGATCCTTGAATGGTTCGCTTGATGTTGGTAGCGGTCCATGGATGGCTCGCTTGATGGTGGTGGGTGTCCATGCAAGGCTCGCTTGATGGTGGTAGGTGTCCATGCAAGGTTCGCTTCATGGTGGTGAGTGTCCATGGATGGTTCGCTTGATGTTGGTAGCGGTCCATGGATGGCTTGCTTGATGGTGGTGGGGGTCCATGGATGGCAGGCTTGATGGTGGTGGGGGTCCATGGATGGCTCGCTTAATGGTGGTAGGGATTCATGGACCCCACTCTTGATGGTGGTAGGGTTTCATGGATGGCTCGCTTGTTGGTGGTGGGGTTCCATGGATGGTGCTATTGATGCTGGTAGTGGTCCATGGATGGTTTAATTGTTGGTGGGAGCAGTCGATGGATGGCCAGCTTGATGGTGGTGGTGGTCGATGGATGGCTCGCCTGATGGTTGTAGTGGATCATGCATGGTTCGCTTGATGTTTGTAGGGGTCCATGGATGGTTCGCTTGATTGTGGTAGGGGTCGATTGATGGCTCGCTTGATGGCCGTGGGGGTCCATGTATGGCTCGCTTGACGGTGGTAAGGATCCATGGATGGCTCGCTTGATGGTGGCGTGTGTCCATGGATGGCTCGCTTGATGGTGGCAGTGGTCCATGCATGGCTCGCTTGAATGTGGTGAGGGTCCATGGATGGCTCGCTTATTGGTGGTGGGGGTTCATGGATTGATTGCTTGATGGTGGTGGGGCCCATGGATTGTTCTCTTGATGGTGGTAGGGGCCCATGGATGGCTCGCTTGGTCGGGGTAAGGGTTCATGGATGGTCAGCTTGATGGTGGTAAGGGTTCATGGATGGCCAGCTTGATGGTTGTAGGGGTTCATGGATGGCCAGCTTGATGGTGGTAGGGGTTCATGGATGGCTCTCTTGATGCTTGTAGGGGTTCATGGATGGTTCGATTGATGATGGTAGGTGTCCATGGATGGCTCGCTTGATGCTGGTAGCGGTCCATGGATGGCCAGCTTGATAATGGTAGGGGAATCATGATTGGCTAGCTTGATGGTGGCAGGGGTCCATGGATGTTTCGTTTTGATGGTGGTAGGTGTCCATGGATGGTTCAATTGATGTTTGTGAAGGCCCATCGATGGCTCGCTAGATGGTGGTGGGGGTCCATGGAAGGCCAGCTTAATGGTTGTAGGGAATCCATGAATGGCTCGCTTGATGGTGTTAGAGGTCCATGGATGACTCGATTGTGATGGTGGTATGTGTCCATGGATGGCTCGCTTGATGGCGGTGGGGATCCATGGTTTTTTCGCTTGATGGTGGAAGGTGTCCATGGACGGTTCGCTTCACGGTGGTAGGGTTTATTGGATGGCTCGCTTGATGGTGGTAGGGGCCCATGGATAGCTCGCTTGATGGTGGTAGGGGTACATGGATGGCCAGCTTCACGGCAGTAAGAATCCTTGGATGGCTCGCTTGATGTTGGTGGGTGTCCATGGATGGCTCGCTTGATTGTTCTAGGGGTTCGTGGATGGCCAGCTTAATGGTGGAAGGTGTCCATGGATAGTTCGATTGATGGTGGTAGTGGTACATAGATGGCCAGCTTGATGGTTGTAGGGGTCCATAGATAGCTCGCTTGATGATGCTGTGAGTCCATGGATGTTTCGCTTGATGGTGGTGGAAGTCAATGGATTGTTCGCTTGATTGTGGTAGGGGTTCGTGGATGACTCGCTTGATGGTGGTGGGGATCCAATAATGGCTCGCTTGATGGTGGTGAGGGTCCATGTATAGTTCGCTTGATGGTGGTGGGGTTCCATGGATGCCTCGCTTATTGGTGGTGGGTGTCCATGGATGACCAGCTTAATGGTGGTGGGGGATCATGGATGGCCAGCCTGATGGTGGTGTGGGTCCATGGATGGCTCGCTTGATGGTGCTACGGGTCCATGGATGGCCAGTTTGATGGTGGTGGGGGTTCATGGATTGATTGCTTGATGATGTTGGGGTCCATGGATGACTCACTTGATAGTGTTGGGGTCCCATGGATGTCTCGCTTGATTGTTGTAGGTGACCATGGATGGCCAGTTTGATGATGGTAGTCGATCCATGGATGACTCGCTTAATGGTGGTAGGGGTTCATGGACCCCACTCTTGATGGTGGTAGGTGTTCATTGTTGGCTCGCTTGATGGTTGTAGGGGTCCATGGATAGCTCGCTTGATGATGCTGTGAGTCCATGGATGTTTCGCTTGATGGTGGTGGAAGTCAATGGATTGTTCGCTTGATGGTGGTGGGGGTCCATGGTTGGATCGCTTGATGGTGCTGGTGTCCCATGGATGGTTCACTTGAGGGTGGTAGGGTTTCATGGATGCCTCGCTTGATGCTGGTAAGTGTCCATGGATGGCCAGCTTCATTGTGGTGTGGGTACGTGGATGGCCAGCTTAATGGTGGAAGGTGTCCATGGATAGTTCGATTGATGGTGGTAGGGGTCCATGGATGTTTCGACTGATGCTGGTAGGTCTTATAGGATGGCTAGCTTGATGGTTGTGGGGGTCCATGGATAGCTCGGTTGATAATGCTGTGGGTCCATTGATGTATCGCTTGATGTTGGTGGGTGTCCATGGATGGCCAGCATGATGGTGGCGGGGGTCCATGGATGATTCGCTTCATGATGGTAAGGGTCCTTGGATGGTTCGCTTGATGATGGTAGGGGTCCATGGATGGCTCGCTTGATGGCGGTGGGGGTCCATCGATGCCTCGCTTGATGGCGGTAGGGGTCCATCGATGCCTCGCTTGATGGCGGTGGGGGTCCATCGATGCCTCGCTTGATGGTGGCAGTGGTCCATGGATGGCTCGCTTATTGGTGGTGGGGGTTCATTGATTGATTGCTTGATGTTGGTGGGGCCCATGGATTGTTCTCTTGATGGTGGTAGGGGTCCATGGAATTCTCACTTGATAGTGTTGGGGGCCCATGGATGGCTCTCTTGATGCTTGTAGGGGTTCATGGATGCTTCGATTGATGATGGTAAGTGTCCATGGATGGCTCGCTTGATACTAGTAGCGGTCCATGGATGGCCAGCTTGATAATGGTAGGGGAACCATGATTGGCTAGCTTGATGGTGGCAGGGGTCCATAAATGGTTCGATTGATGGTGGTAGGGGTCCATGGATGGTTCGCTTGATGGCGGTGGGGATCCATGGTTTTTTCGCTTGATGGTGGAAGGTGGTGGTGGGGGTCCATGGAAGGCCAGCTTGATGGTTGTATGAATCCATGAATGGCTCGCTTGATGGTGTTAGAGGTCCATGGATGACTCGATTGTGATGGTGGTATGGGTCCATGGATGGCTCGCTTGATGGCGGTAGGGATCCATGGTTTTTTCGCTTGATGGTGGAAGGTGTCCATGGATGGCTCGCCTGATGGTGGTAGGGGTAGATGGATGGCCAGCTTCATGGCGGTAAGAATCCTTGGATGGTTCGCTTGATGTTGGTAGGGGTCCGTGGATGGCTCGCTTGATGGTGGTAGGGGTTCATGCATGGCTCGCTTGATGCTGTTAGGGGTTCATGGATGGCCAGCTTGATGGTCGTGGGGGTCTATGGATGGCCAGCTTGATGGTGGTGGATGTCCATGGATTGTTCGCTTGATGGTGGTGGCGATCCATGGATGGCTCGCTTGATGGTCGTTGGGGTCCATGAATGGCTCGCTTGATGGTGGTAGGGGTCCATGGATGGTACACTTGATTGTTGTAGGGGTCCATGGATGGCCAGTATGATGATGGTCGGGGAACCATGGATGGCTCGCTTGATGGTGGGAAGGTCCATGGATGGCCATCTGGATGGTGGTAAGGATCCATAGCTGGTTCTCTTGATGGTGATAGATGTGCATGGATGACTCGCTTGATGGCCGTGGGTGTCCATGTATGTTTCGCTTGATGGTGGTAGGGCTTATTGGATGGCTCGTTTGATGGTGGTAGGGGTTCATGGATGGCCAGCTTGATGGCGGTAAGTATCCATGGATCGTTCGTATGATGGTGGTGTGTGGCCATGGATGGCTCGCTTGATGGTGGTAGGTGTCCATGGATGGCTCACTTGATGGTAGTAGGCGTTAATGGATCGCTCGTTTGATGGTGGTGGGAGTCCATGGATGGTTTGCATGATGATGGTAGGGGTCCATGGATTGTTCGATTGATTATGGTGGGGGACTATCGATGGATCGCTTGATGGTGGTAGAGGTCCATGTATGGATCGCTTGATGGTGGTGGGGGTCCATGGGTGGCTCGCTTGATGATGGTAGAGGTGCATGGATGACCAGCTTGGTGGTGGTGGGGGACCATGGGTGGCAATCTTGATCGTGGTGGGAGTGCATGAATGGCTCGCTTGATGGTGGTAGGGGTCCATGGCTGTATCACTTGATGGTGGTAGGGGCTCCGCGATGGCTCGCTTGTTGGTGGTAGGGGTCCATGGATGGTTCGCTAGATGGTGGTAGGGGTTCGTGGATGGCTCGCTTGATGGTGGTAGGGGTTGATGGATTGCTCGCTTGATGGTGGTAGTGGTCCATAGATGGCCAGCTTGATGGCGGTACGTATCAATGGATGGTACGCTTGATGGTGGTGGGGGTCCATGGATGGCTCTCTTGATGGTGGTAGGGGTTCGTGGATGGCTCGCTTGATGGTGGCAAGGGTTCATGGATGGTTCCCTTGATGGTGGTGGGCGTCCATGGATGGTTCGCTTGCTGGTGGTAGGGGTTCGTGGATGGCTATCTTGATGGTGGTAGGGTTCCATAGATGGTTCACCTAATGGTGGTGCGGGTCCTTGGATGTCTCGCTTTATGGTCGTGGGGGCAAATTGATGGCCCGCTTGATGGCGATAGGGGTACATGGACGGTTCGCTTGATGGTGGTAGTTCATGCATGGCCAGCTTGATGGTGGTGGGGGTCCAAGGTTGGCCAGCTTGATGGTGGTAGGTGTGCATGGATGGTTCGCTTGATGGTGGTAGTGGTCAAAGGATTGCACGTTTAATTGTGGTAGGGGTCCATGGATGTTTCACTTGATGGTTGAGGGAGTCAATGGGTGGTTTGCTTGATGGTGGTGGGGGTCCATGGATGGCTCGCTTGAAGGTGGGAAGGTCCATGAATGGCCAGCTTGATGGTGGTAAGGATTCATAGATGGTTTCCTTGATGGTTTTAGAAGTCCATGGATGACTCGTTTGTGATGGTGGCAGGGGTCCATGGATGGCTCGCTTGATGGCGGTGGTAGTCCATCGTTGCTTCGCTTGATGGTGGAAGGTGTCCATGGACGGTTCGCTTCTTGGTGGTAGGGCTTATTGGATGGCTCGCCTAATGGTGGTAGGGGACAATGGATGGCTCGCTTGATGGTGGTAGGGATCCATGGATGGCCGGCTTGATGGTGGTAGGAGATCCATGGATGGTTCGCTTGATGGTGGTGGTGGTCCATGGATGTCTTGCTTGATGGTGGTAGGGTTTCATGGATGGCTCGCTTGATGGTGGTAGTGGTACATGGATGGCCAGCTTGATGGCGGTAAGGATCCTTGAATGGTTCGCTTGATGTTGGTAGCGGTCCATGGATGGCTCGCTTGATGGTGGTGGGTGTCCATGCAAGGCTCGCTTGATGGTGGTAGGTGTCCATGCAAGGTTCGCTTCATGGTGGTGAGTGTCCATGGATGGTTCGCTTGATGTTGGTAGCGGTCCATGGATGGCTTGCTTGATGGTGGTGGGGGTCCATGGATGGCAGGCTTGATGGTGGTGGGGGTCCATGGATGGCTCGCTTAATGGTGGTAGGGATTCATGGACCCCACTCTTGATGGTGGTAGGGTTTCATGGATGGCTCGCTTGTTGGTGGTGGGGTTCCATGGATGGTGCTATTGATGCTGGTAGTGGTCCATGGATGGTTTAATTGTTGGTGGGAGCAGTCGATGGATGGCCAGCTTGATGGTGGTGGTGGTCGATGGATGGCTCGCCTGATGGTTGTAGTGGATCATGCATGGTTCGCTTGATGTTTGTAGGGGTCCATGGATGGTTCGCTTGATTGTGGTAGGGGTCGATTGATGGCTCGCTTGATGGCCGTGGGGGTCCATGTATGGCTCGCTTGACGGTGGTAAGGATCCATGGATGGCTCGCTTGATGGTGGCGTGTGTCCATGGATGGCTCGCTTGATGGTGGCAGTGGTCCATGCATGGCTCGCTTGAATGTGGTGAGGGTCCATGGATGGCTCGCTTATTGGTGGTGGGGGTTCATGGATTGATTGCTTGATGGTGGTGGGGCCCATGGATTGTTCTCTTGATGGTGGTAGGGGCCCATGGATGGCTCGCTTGGTCGGGGTAAGGGTTCATGGATGGTCAGCTTGATGGTGGTAAGGGTTCATGGATGGCCAGCTTGATGGTTGTAGGGGTTCATGGATGGCCAGCTTGATGGTGGTAGGGGTTCATGGATGGCTCTCTTGATGCTTGTAGGGGTTCATGGATGGTTCGATTGATGATGGTAGGTGTCCATGGATGGCTCGCTTGATGCTGGTAGCGGTCCATGGATGGCCAGCTTGATAATGGTAGGGGAATCATGATTGGCTAGCTTGATGGTGGCAGGGGTCCATGGATGTTTCGTTTTGATGGTGGTAGGTGTCCATGGATGGTTCAATTGATGTTTGTGAAGGCCCATCGATGGCTCGCTAGATGGTGGTGGGGGTCCATGGAAGGCCAGCTTAATGGTTGTAGGGAATCCATGAATGGCTCGCTTGATGGTGTTAGAGGTCCATGGATGACTCGATTGTGATGGTGGTATGTGTCCATGGATGGCTCGCTTGATGGCGGTGGGGATCCATGGTTTTTTCGCTTGATGGTGGAAGGTGTCCATGGACGGTTCGCTTCACGGTGGTAGGGTTTATTGGATGGCTCGCTTGATGGTGGTAGGGGCCCATGGATAGCTCGCTTGATGGTGGTAGGGGTACATGGATGGCCAGCTTCACGGCAGTAAGAATCCTTGGATGGCTCGCTTGATGTTGGTGGGTGTCCATGGATGGCTCGCTTGATTGTTCTAGGGGTTCGTGGATGGCCAGCTTAATGGTGGAAGGTGTCCATGGATAGTTCGATTGATGGTGGTAGTGGTACATAGATGGCCAGCTTGATGGTTGTAGGGGTCCATAGATAGCTCGCTTGATGATGCTGTGAGTCCATGGATGTTTCGCTTGATGGTGGTGGAAGTCAATGGATTGTTCGCTTGATTGTGGTAGGGGTTCGTGGATGACTCGCTTGATGGTGGTGGGGATCCAATAATGGCTCGCTTGATGGTGGTGAGGGTCCATGTATAGTTCGCTTGATGGTGGTGGGGTTCCATGGATGCCTCGCTTATTGGTGGTGGGTGTCCATGGATGACCAGCTTAATGGTGGTGGGGGATCATGGATGGCCAGCCTGATGGTGGTGTGGGTCCATGGATGGCTCGCTTGATGGTGCTACGGGTCCATGGATGGCCAGTTTGATGGTGGTGGGGGTTCATGGATTGATTGCTTGATGATGTTGGGGTCCATGGATGACTCACTTGATAGTGTTGGGGTCCCATGGATGTCTCGCTTGATTGTTGTAGGTGACCATGGATGGCCAGTTTGATGATGGTAGTCGATCCATGGATGACTCGCTTAATGGTGGTAGGGGTTCATGGACCCCACTCTTGATGGTGGTAGGTGTTCATTGTTGGCTCGCTTGATGGTTGTAGGGGTCCATGGATAGCTCGCTTGATGATGCTGTGAGTCCATGGATGTTTCGCTTGATGGTGGTGGAAGTCAATGGATTGTTCGCTTGATGGTGGTGGGGGTCCATGGTTGGATCGCTTGATGGTGCTGGTGTCCCATGGATGGTTCACTTGAGGGTGGTAGGGTTTCATGGATGCCTCGCTTGATGCTGGTAAGTGTCCATGGATGGCCAGCTTCATTGTGGTGTGGGTACGTGGATGGCCAGCTTAATGGTGGAAGGTGTCCATGGATAGTTCGATTGATGGTGGTAGGGGTCCATGGATGTTTCGACTGATGCTGGTAGGTCTTATAGGATGGCTAGCTTGATGGTTGTGGGGGTCCATGGATAGCTCGGTTGATAATGCTGTGGGTCCATTGATGTATCGCTTGATGTTGGTGGGTGTCCATGGATGGCCAGCATGATGGTGGCGGGGGTCCATGGATGATTCGCTTCATGATGGTAAGGGTCCTTGGATGGTTCGCTTGATGATGGTAGGGGTCCATGGATGGCTCGCTTGATGGCGGTGGGGGTCCATCGATGCCTCGCTTGATGGCGGTAGGGGTCCATCGATGCCTCGCTTGATGGCGGTGGGGGTCCATCGATGCCTCGCTTGATGGTGGCAGTGGTCCATGGATGGCTCGCTTATTGGTGGTGGGGGTTCATTGATTGATTGCTTGATGTTGGTGGGGCCCATGGATTGTTCTCTTGATGGTGGTAGGGGTCCATGGAATTCTCACTTGATAGTGTTGGGGGCCCATGGATGGCTCTCTTGATGCTTGTAGGGGTTCATGGATGCTTCGATTGATGATGGTAAGTGTCCATGGATGGCTCGCTTGATACTAGTAGCGGTCCATGGATGGCCAGCTTGATAATGGTAGGGGAACCATGATTGGCTAGCTTGATGGTGGCAGGGGTCCATAAATGGTTCGATTGATGGTGGTAGGGGTCCATGGATGGTTCGCTTGATGGCGGTGGGGATCCATGGTTTTTTCGCTTGATGGTGGAAGGTGGTGGTGGGGGTCCATGGAAGGCCAGCTTGATGGTTGTATGAATCCATGAATGGCTCGCTTGATGGTGTTAGAGGTCCATGGATGACTCGATTGTGATGGTGGTATGGGTCCATGGATGGCTCGCTTGATGGCGGTAGGGATCCATGGTTTTTTCGCTTGATGGTGGAAGGTGTCCATGGATGGCTCGCCTGATGGTGGTAGGGGTAGATGGATGGCCAGCTTCATGGCGGTAAGAATCCTTGGATGGTTCGCTTGATGTTGGTAGGGGTCCGTGGATGGCTCGCTTGATGGTGGTAGGGGTTCATGCATGGCTCGCTTGATGCTGTTAGGGGTTCATGGATGGCCAGCTTGATGGTCGTGGGGGTCTATGGATGGCCAGCTTGATGGTGGTGGATGTCCATGGATTGTTCGCTTGATGGTGGTGGCGATCCATGGATGGCTCGCTTGATGGTCGTTGGGGTCCATGAATGGCTCGCTTGATGGTGGTAGGGGTCCATGGATGGTACACTTGATTGTTGTAGGGGTCCATGGATGGCCAGTATGATGATGGTCGGGGATCCATGGATGACTCGCTTAATGGTGGTATGGGTTCACGGACGCATCGCTTGATGGTGGTAGTGGTTCATGGATAGTTCGCTTGATGGTGGTGCGGGCCCATGAATGGCTCGTTTGATGCTGGTTTGGGTTCATGGATGGCCAGCTTGATGGTCTTGGGTGTCCATGGATGGCTCGCTTGATGGTGGTAGGGATCCATGGATGGCCGGCTTGATGGTGGTAGGAGATCCATGGATGGTTCGCTCGATGGTGGTGGTGGTCCATGGATATCTTGCTTGATGGTGGTAGGGTTTCATGGATGGCTCGCTTGATGGTGGTAGTGGTACATGGATGGCCAGCTTGATGGCGGTAAGGATCCTTGAATGGTTCGCTTGATGTTGGTAGCGGTCCATGGATGGCTCGCTTGATGGTGGTGGGTGTCCATGCAAGGCTCGCTTGATGGTGGTAGGTGTCCATGCAAGGCTCGCTTGATGGTGGTAGGTGTCCATGCAAGGTTCGCTTGATGGTGGTAGGGTCCATGGGATGACACACTTGATGGTGTTGGGGGCCCATGGTTGGCTCGCCTGATGGTGGTGGAGGCCCATGGATGGCTCGCTTGACGGTGGTGAGTGTCCATGGATGGTTCGCTTGATGTTGGTAGCGGTCAATGGATTTTTCGCTTGATGGTGCTACGAGTGCATGGATGGCTCGCTTGACAGTGGTGGGGGTCCATGGTTGGCTTGCTTGATGGTGGTGCGGGTCCATGGATGGCTCGCTTGATGGTCGTCGGGGTCCATGAATGGCTCGCTTTATGGTGGTAGGGGTTCATGGATGGCTCGCATGATGGTGGTATGGGTCCTTGCATTGTTCGCTTGATGGTGGTAGGGTCCATGGGATGACACACTTGATGGTGTTGGGGGCCCATGGTTGGCTCGCCTGATGGTGGTGGAGGCCCATGGATGGCTCGCTTGACGGTGGTGAGGGTCCATGGATGGCTCGCTTGACGGTGGTAAGGATCCATGGATGGCTCGCTTGATGGTGTTAGTGGTCCATGCATGGCTCGCTTGAATGTGGTGGGGGTCCATGGATGCCTCACTTGATGGTGGTGGGGGTCCATGGATGGCTCGCTTATTGGAGCTGGGGGTTCATGGATTGATTGCTTGATGGTGGTGTGGTCCATAGATTGTTCGCTTGATGGTGGTAGGGGTCCATGGAATACTCACTTGATAGTTTTGGGGTCCCATGAATGGCCAGCTTGATGGTTGTAAGGGTTCATGGATGGGCAGCTTGATGGTGGTAGGGGTTCATCGATGGCTCGCTTGCTGGTTTTAGGAATCCTTGGATGGCTCGCTTGATTATGGTGGGGGTCCATGGATGGCTCGATTGATGGTGGTAGGGGTCCATGGATGACTCTCTTGATGGTGGTGGGGGTCCATGGATGGCTCGCTTGATGGTGGTAGGAGATCCATGGATGGTTCGCTCGATGGTGGTGGTGGTCCATGGATGTCTTGCTTGAAGGTGGTAGGGTTTCATGGATGGCTCGCTTGATGGTGGTAGTGGTACATGGATGGCCAGCTTGATGGCGGTAAGGATCCTTGAATGGTTCGCTTGATGTTGGTAGCGGTCCATGGATGGCTCGCTTGATGGTGGTGGGTGTCCATGCAAGGCTCGCTTCATGGTGGTGAGTGTCCATGGATGGTTCGCTTGATGTTGGTAGCGGTCCATGGATTTTTCGCTTGATGGTGCTACGAGTGCATGGATGGCTCGCTTGATGGTGGTTGGGTCCATGGATGGCTCGATTGATGGTGGTAGGGGTCCATGGATGGCCAGCTTGATGGTGGTAGGGGTCGATTGATGGCTCGCTTGAAGGTCGTGGGTGTCCATGGATGGCTCGCTTATTGGTGGTGGGGGTTCATGGATTGATTGATTGCTTGATTGTGGTGGGGTCCATGGATGACTCACTTGATAGCGTTGGTGGCCAAGGATGGCTCGCTTGATTGTTGTAGGGGTCCATGGATGGCCAGTTTGATGACGGTAGGGGATCCATGGATGACTCGCTTAATGGTGGTAGGGTTTCATGGATGGCTCGCTTGATGGTGGCAGTGGTCCAATGATGGCTCGCCTGATGGTGGTGTGGGCCCATGGATGGCCAGCTTGATGGTTGTAGGGCTTCATGTTTGGCCAGCTTGTTGTTGGTAGGGGTTCATGGATGCCTCCATTGATGGTGGTCCGGGTCCATGGATGCTTCGCTTATTGGTGGTGGGTGTCCATGGATGGCCAGCTTGATGGTCGTGTGGGACCATGGATGGCTCGCTTGATGGTGGTGGGGGTTCATGGATTGATTGCTTGATGGTGGTGGGGCCCATGGATTGTTCTCTTGATGGTGGTAGGGGCCCATGGAATTCTCACTTGATAGTGTTGGGGGCCCATGGATGGCTTGCTTGAACGTGTTGGGGTCCCATGGATGGCCAGCTTGATGGTGCTGTGGGTCCATGGATGGCTCGCTTGGTCGGGGTAAGGGTTCATGGATGGTCAGCTTGATGGTGGTAAGGGTTCATGGATGGCCAGCTTGATGGTGGTAGGGGTTCATGGATGGCTCTCTTGATGCTTGTAGGGGTTCATGGATGGCTCGCTTGATGCTGGTAGCGGTCCATGGATGGCCAGCTTGATAATGGTAGGGGAACCATGATTGGCTAGCTTGATGGTGGCAGGGGTCCATGGATGTTTCGCTTGATGGTGTTAGGGGTCCATGGATGGTTCAATTGATGTTTGTGGAGGCCTATCGATGGCTCGCTAGATGGTGGTGGGGGTCCATGGAAGGCCAGCTTGATGGTTGTAGGGAATCCATGAATCGCTCGCTTGATAGTGTTAGAGGTCCATGGATGACTCGATTGTGATGGTGGTATGTGTCCATGGATGGCTCGCTTGATGGCGGTGGGGAACCATGGTTTTTTCGCTTGATGGTGGAAGGTGTCCATGACGGTTCGCTTCACGGTGGTAGGGTTTATTGGATGGCTCGCTTGATGGTGCTACGGGTCCATGGATGGCCAGCTTGATGGTTGTAGGGCTTCATGTTTGGCCAGCTTGTTGTTGGTAGGGGTTCATGGATGCCTCCATTGATGGTGGTCCGGGTCCAAGGATGCCTCGCTTATTGGTGGTGGGTGTCCATGGATAGCCAGCTTGATGGTCGTGTGGGACCATGGATGGCTCGCTTGATGGTGCTACGGGTCCATGGATGGCTCGCTTGATAGTGGTGGGGGTCCAAGGATGTCATGCTTGATGGTGGTAGGGGTCCATGGATAGCTAGCATGGTGGTGGCATGGGTCCATGGATGGTTCGCTTGATAGTGGTAGGGTTTCATGGATAGCTCTATTGATGGTGGTCGGGCTCCATGGATGCCTCGCTTATTGGTGGTGGGTGTCCATGGATGGCCTGCTTGATGGAGGTGGGGGTCCATGGATGGCCAGCCTGATGGTGGTGTGGGTCCATGAATGGCTCGCTTGACGGTGCTACGGGTCCATGGATGGCTCGATTGATGGTGGTAGGGGTCCATGGCCAGCTTGATAGTGATGGGGGTTCATGGATTGATTGCTTTATTGTGGTGGGGTCCATGGATGACTCACTTGATAGTTCGCTTCATTGTGGTGGTGGTCCGTGGATGGCCAGCTTAATGGTGGAAGGTGTCCCTGGATAGTTCGATTGATGGTGGTAGGGGTCCATGGATGGTTCGCTTGATGGTGATGGGAGTCAATGGATGGTTCGCTTGATGGTGGTGGGATTCAATGGATGGTTCGCTTGATGGTGGTGGGAGTCCATCGTTGTTTCGCTTGATGGTGGAAGGTGTCCATGGATGGCTCGCTTGGTCGGGGTAAGGGTTCATGGATGGTCAGCTTGATGGTGGTAAGGGTTCATGGATGGCCAGCTTGATGGTGGTAGGGGTTCATGGATGGCTCTCTTGATGCTTGTAGGGGTTCATGGATGGCTCGCTTGTTGGTGGTGGGGGTCCATGGCTGGTGCTATTGATGGTGGTAGGGGTCCATGGATGGTTTACTTGTTGGTGGGAGCGGTCTATGGATGGCCAGCTTGATGGTGGTGGTGGTCGATGGATGACTCGCCTGATGGTTGTAGTGGATCATGCATGGTTCGCTTGATGTTTGTAGGGGTCAATGGATGGCTAGCCTGATGGTAGTAGGGGATCATGGATGGCTCGCCTGATGGCTGTAGGGGTCCATGGATGGCTCTCCTGATGGTGGTAGGGGTCCATGGATGGCCAGCTTGATAATGGTAGGGGAACCATGATTGGTTCGTTTGACGGTGGTGTGGGTCCATGGATGGCCAGCTTGATGGTGGTAGGGGTCGATTGATGGCTCGCTTGATGGTCGTGGGGGTCCATGGATGGCTCGCTTGATGGTGGTGGGTGTCCATGGATGGCTCACTTGACGATGGTGGGGGTCCATGGATGGCTCGCTTGACGGTGGTAAGGATCCATGGATGGCTCGCTTGATGGTGGCGTGTGTCCATGGATGGCTCGCTTATTGGCGGTGGGGATCCATGCATGGCTCGCTTGAATGTGGTGAGGGTCCATGGATGGCTCGCTTATTGGTGGTGGGGGTTCATGGATTGATTGCTTGATGGTGGTGGGGCCCATGGATTGTTCTCTTGATGGTGGTAGGGGCCCATGGAATTCTCACTTGATAGTGTTGGGGGCCCATGGATGGCTTGCTTGAACGTGTTGGGGTCCCATGGATGGCCAGCTTGATGGTGCTGTGGGTCCATGGATGGCTCGCTTGGTCGGGGTAAGGGTTCATGGATGGTCAGCTTGATGGTGGTAAGGGTTCATGGATGGCCAGCTTGATGGTGGTAGGGGTTCATGGATGGCTCTCTTGATGCTTGTAGGGGTTCATGGATGGCTCGCTTGATGCTGGTAGCGGTCCATGGATGGCCAGCTTGATAATGGTAAGGGAACCATGATTGGCTAGCTTGATGGTGGCAGGGGTCCATGGATGTTTCGCTTGATGGTGTAGGGATCCATGGATGGTTCAATTGATGTTTGTGGAGGCCTATCGATGGCTCGCTAGATGGTGGTGTGGGTCCATGGAAGGCCAGCTTGATGGTTGTAGGGAATCCATGAATGGCTCGCTTGATAGTGTTAGAGGTCCATGGATGACTCGATTGTGATGGTGGTATGTGTCCATGGATGGCTCGCTTGATGGCGGTGGGGATCCATGGTTTTTTCGCTTGATGGTGGAAGGTGTCCATGACGGTTCGCTTCACGGTGGTAGGGTTTATTGGATGGCTCGCTTGATGGTGGTAGGGGCCCATGGATGGCTCGCTTGATGGTGCTACGGGTCCATGGATGGCCAGCTTGATGGTGGTGGGGGTTCATGGATTGATTGCTTGATGATGTTGGGGTCCATGGATGACTCACTTGATAGTGTTGGGGTCCCATGGATGTCTCGCTTGATTGTTGTAGGTGACCATGGATGGCTCGCTTGATGGTGGTAGGGGCCCATGGATGGCTCGCTTGATGGTGGTAGGGGCCCATGGATGGCTCGCTTGATGGTGGTAGGGGCCCATGGATGGCTCGCTTGATGGTGGTAGGGGTACATGGATGGCCAGCTTCACGGCGGTAAGAATCCGTGGATGGCTCGCTTGATGGTGGTGGGTGTCCATGGATGGCTCGCTTGATTGTTCTAGGGGTTCGTGGATGGTTCGCTTGATAGTGTTGGTGGCCCATTGCTGGCTCGCTTGATTGTTGTAGGTGCCCATGAATGGCCAGTTTGATGATTTTAGGGGATCCATGGATGACTCGCTTAATGGTGGTAGGGGTTCATGGATTGCCAGCTTAATGCTGGAAGGTGTCCATGGATAGTTCGATTGATGGTGGTAGGGGTCCATGGATGGCTCGCTTGATGGTGGTAGTGGTACATGGATGGCCAGCTTGATGGTTGTAGGGGTCCATGGATAGCTCGCTTGATGATGCTGTGAGTCCATGGATGTTTCGCTTGATGGTGGTGGAAGTCAATGGATGGCTCGCTTGATGGTGGTAGGGGTTCGTGGATGACTCGCTTGATGGTGGTAGGGGTTCATGGATGGTTCGCTTGATGGTGGTGAGGGTCCGTGTATAGATCGCTTGATGGTGGTGGGGTTCCATGGATGCCTCGCTTATTGGTGGTGGGTGTCCATGGATGGCCAGCTTAATGGTGGTGGGGGATCATGGATGGCCAGCCTGATGGTGGTGTGGGTCCATGGATGGCTCGCTTGATGGTGGTGGGGGTTCATGGATTGATTGCTTGATGATGTTGGGGTCCATGGATGACTCACTTGATAGTGTTGGGGTCCCATGGATGTCTCGCTTGATTGTTGTAGGTGACCATGGATGGCCAGTTTGATGATGGTAGTCGATCCATGGATGACTCGCTTAATGGTGGTAGGGGTTCATGGACTCCACTCTTGATGGTGGTAGGTGGTTGGCTCGCTTGATGGTGGTCGGGTTTCATGGATGGATCGCTTGATGGTGGTAAGGGTCCATGGATGGCCAGCTTCATTGTGGTGGGGGTCCGTGGATGGCCAGCTTAATGGTGGAAGGTGACCATGGATAGTTCGATTGATGGTGGTAGAGGTCCATGGACGGTTCGCTTGATGATGGTATGTCTTATAGGATGGCTCGCTTGATGGTTGTAGGGGTCCATGGTTGGATCGCTTGATGGTGCTGGGGGTCCATGGATGGTTCACTTGAGGGTTGTAGGGGTTCATGGACTGCACTCTTGATGGTGGTAGGTGTTCATGGTTGGCTCGCTTGATGGTGGTAGGGTTTCATGGATGGATCGCTTGATGGTGGTAAGGGTCCATGGATGGCCAGCTTCATTGTGGTGGGGGTCCGTGAATGGCCAGCTTAATGGTGGAAGGTGACCATGGATAGTTCGATTGATGGTGGTAGGGGTCCATGGACGGTTCGCTTGATGGTGGTATGTCTTATAGGATGCCTCGCTTGATGGTTGTAGGGGTCCATGGATAGCTCGCTTGATGATGCTGTGAGTCCATGGATGTTTCGCTTGATGGTGGTGGAAGTCAATGGATTGTTCGCTTGATGGTGCTGGGGGTCCATGGTTGGATCGCTTGATGGTGCTGGGGGTCCATGGATGGTTCACTTGAGGGTGGTAGGGTTTCATGGATGCCTCGCTTGATGCTGGTAAGTGTCCATGGATGGCCAGCTTCATTGTGGTGTGGGTACGTGGATGGCCAGCTTAATGGTGGAAGGTGTCCATGGATAGTTCGATTGATGGTGGTAGGGGTCCATGGATGGTTCGACTGATGCTGGTAGGACTTATAGGATGGCTAGCTTGATGGTTGTGGGGGTCCATGGATAGCTCGGTTGATAATGCTGTGGGTCCATTGATGTTTCGCTTGATGTTGGTGGGTGTCCATGGATGGCTCGCTTGATGGTGATAGGGTGTCCATGGATGGCCAGCATGATGCTTGTAGGGGTCCATGGATGATTCGCTTCATGATGGTAAGGGTCCTTGGATGGTTCGCTTGATGATTGTAGGGGTCCATGGATGGCTCGCTTGATGGCTGTGGGGTCCATCGATGCCTCGCTTGATGGTGGCAGGGGTCCATGGATGGCTCGCTTATTGGTGGTGGGGGTTCATTGATTCTTTGCTTGATGTTGGTGGGGCCCATGGATTGTTCTCTTGATGGTGGTAGGGGTCCATGGAATTCTCACCTGACAGTATTGGGGGCCCATGGATGGCTCTCTTGATGCTTGTAGGGGTTCATGGATGGTTCGATTGATGATGGTAAGTGTCCATGGATGGCTCGCTTGATACTGGTAGTGGTCCAAGGATGGCCAGCTTGATAATGGTAAGGGAACCATGATTGGCTAGCTTGATGGTGGTAGGGGTCCATGGATGTTTCGATTGATGGTGGTAGGGGTCCATGGATGGTTCAATTGATGTTTGTGGAGGCCCATCGATGGGGGTCCATGGAAGGTCAGCTTGATGGTTGTAGGGAATCCATGAATGGCTCGCTTGATGGTGTTAGAGGTCCATGGATGACTCGCTTGATGGCGGTGGGGATCCATGGTTTTTTCGCCTGATGGTGGAAGGTGTCCATGGACGGTTCGCTTCACGGTGGTAGGGCTTATTGGATGGCTCGCTTGATGGTGGTAGGGGCCCGTGGATGGCTCGCCTGATGGTGTTAGGGGTACATGGATGGCCAGCTTCATGGCGGTAAGAATCCTTGGATGGCTCGCTTGATGGTGGTAGGGGTTCATGCATGGCTCGCTTGATGCTGTTAGGGGTTCATGGATGGCCAGCTTGATGGTCGTGGGGGTCTATGGATGGCCAGCTTGATGGTGGTGGATGTCCATGGATTGTTCGCTTGATGGTGGAGGGTTCCATGGATGACACACTTGATGGTGTTGAGGGCCCATGGATGGCTCGCCTGATGTTGGTGGTGGACCATGGATGGCCAGCTTGATAATGGTAGGGGAACCATGACTGGCTCGCTTGACGGTGGTGGGGGTCCATGGATGGCCATCTTGATGGTGGTTGGGGTTCATGGATGGTTCGCTTGATTGTTGTAGGGGTCCATGGATGCCCAGCATGAAGGTGGTGGGGGTCCATGGAAGATTCGCTTAAACGTGTTGGGGGTCCATGGATGGCTCGCTTAAACGTGTTGGGGGTCCATGGATGGCTCGCTTGATGGCACGCTTGATGGTGGTGCGTTTCCATGGATGGCTCGCTTGATGGTGGTAGGGGTTCATGGATGGCCAGCTTGATGGTGTTGGAGGTTCATGGATTGATTGCTTGATGATGTTGGGGTCCATGGATGACTCACTTGATAGTGTTTGGGTCCCATGGATGTCTCGCTTGATTGTTGTAGGGGTCCATGGATGGCCAGTTTGATGATGGTAGGCGATCCATGGATGACTCGCTTAATGGTGGTAGGGATTCATGGACCCCACTCTTGATGGTGGTAGGGTTTCATGGATGGCTCGCTTGTTGGTGGTGGGGGTCCATGGATGGTGCTATTGATGGTGGTAGGGGTCCATGGATGGTTTACTTGTTGGTGGGAGCGGTCTATGGATGGCCAGCTTGATGGTGGTGGTAGTCGATGGATGGCTCACCTGATGGTTGCAGTGGATCATGCATGGTTTGCTTGATGTTTGTAGGGGTCCATGGATGGCTAGCCTGATGGTAGTAGGGGATCATGGATGGCTCGCCTGATGGCTGTAGGGATCCATGGATGGCTCTCCTGATGGTGGTAGGGGTCCATGGATGGCCAGCTTGATAATGGTAGGGGAACCATGATTGGTTCGTTTGACGGTGGTGGGGGTCCATGGATGGCCAGCTTGATGGTGGTAGGGGTCCATGGATGGCTCGCTTGATGGTGGTGGGTGTCCATGGATGGCTCACTTGATGATGGTGGGGGTCCATGGATGGCTCGCTTGACGGTGGTAAGGATCCATGGATGGCTCGCTTGATGGTGGCGTGTGTCCATGGATGGCTCGCTTGATGGTGGTAGTGGTCCATGCATGGCTCGCTTGAATGTGGTGAGGGTCCATGGATGGCTCGCTTATTGGTGGTGGGGGTTCATGGATTGATTGCTTGATGGTGGTGGGGCCCATGGATTGTTCTCTTGATGGTGGTAGGGGCCCATGGAATTCTCACTTGATAGTGTTGGGGGCCCATGGATGGCTTGCTTGAACGTGTTGGGGTTCCATGGATGGCCAGCTTGATGGTGCTGTGGGTCCATGGATGGCTCGCTTGGTCGGGGTAAGGGTTCATGGATGGTCAGCTTGATGGTGGTAAGGGTTCATGGATGGCCAGCTTGATGGTGGTAGGGGTTCATGGATGGCTCTCTTGATGCTTGTAGGGGTTCATGGATGGCTCGCTTGATGCTGGTAGCGGTCCATGGATGGCCAGCTTGATAATGGTAGGGGAACCATGATTGGCTAGCTTGATGGTGGCAGGGGTCCATGGATGTTTCCCTTGATGGTGTAGGGGTCCATGGATCGTTCAATTGATGTTTGTGGAGGCCTATCGATGGCTCGCTAGATTGTGGTGGGGGTCCATGGAAGGCCAGCTTGATGGTTGTAGGGAATCCATGAATGGCTCGCTTGATAGTGTTAGAGGTCCATGGATGACTCGATTGTGATGGTGGTGGGGATCCATGGTTTTTTCGCTTGATGGTGGAAGGTGTCCATGACGGTTCGCTTCACGGTGGTAGGGTTTATTGGATGGCTCGCTTGATGGTGGTAGGGGCCCATGGATGGCTCGCTTGATGGTGCTACGGGTCCATGGATAGCCAGCTTGATGGTGGTGGGGGTTCATGGATTGATTGCTTGATGATGTTGGGGTCCATGGATGACTCACTTGATAGTGTTGGGGTCCCATGGATGTCTCGCTTGATTGTTGTAGGTGACCATGGATGGCTCGCTTGATGGTGGTAGGGGCCCATGGATGGCTCGCTTGATGGTGGTAGGGGCCCATGGATGGCTCGCTTGATGGTGGTAGGGGTCCATGGATGGCTCGCTTGATGGTGGTAGGGGCCCAAGGATGGCTCGCTTGATGGTGGTAGGGGCCCATGGATGGCTCGCTTGATGGTGGTAGGGGTACATGGATGGCCAGCTTCACGGCGGTAAGAATCCTTGGATGGTTCGCTTGATGTTGGTAGGGGTCCGTGGATGGCTCGCTTGATGGTGGTGGGTGTCCATGGATGGCTCGCTTGATTGTTCTAGGGGTTCGTGGATGGTTCGCTTGGTAGTGTTGGTGGCCCATTGCTGGCTCGCTTGATTGTTGTAGGTGCCCATGAATGGCCAGTTTGATGATTTTAGGGGATCCATGGATGACTCGCTTAATGGTGGTAGGGGTTCATGGATGGCCAGCTTAATGCTGGAAGGTGTCCATGGATAGTTCGATTGATGGTGGTAGGGGTCCATGGATGGCTCGCTTGATGGTGGTAGTGGTACATGGATGGCCAGCTTGATGGTTGTAGGGGTCCATGGATAGCTCGCTTGATGATGCTGTGAGTCCATGGATGTTTCGCTTGATGGTGGTGGAAGTCAATGGATTGTTCGCTTGATGGTGGTGGGTGTCCATGGATGGCTCGCTTGATGGTGGTAGGGGTTCGTGGAAGACTCGCTTGATGGTGGTAGGGGTTCATGGATGGTTCGCTTGATGGTGGTGAGGGTCCGTGTATAGATCGCTTGATGGTGGTGGGGTTCCATGGATGCCTCGCTTATTGGTGGTGGGTGTCCATGGATGGCCAGCTTAATGGTGGTGGGGGATCATGGATGGCCAGCCTGATGGTGTTGTGGGTCCATGGATGGCTCGCTTGATGGTGGTGGGAGTTCATGGATTGATTGCTTGATGATGTTGGGGTCCATGGATGACTCACTTGATAGTGTTGGGGTCCCATGGATGTCTCCCTTGATTGTTGTAGGTGACCATGGTTGGCCAGTTTGATGATGGTAGTCGATCCATGGATGACTCGCTTAATGGTGGTAGGGGTTCATGGACTCCACTCTTGATGGTGGTAGGTGGTTGGCTCGCTTGATGGTGGTCGGGTTTCATGGATGGATCGCTTGATGGTGGTAAGGGTCCATGGATGGCCAGCTTAATGGTGGTGGGGGATCATGGATGGCCAGCCTGATGGTGGTGTGGGTCCATGGATGGCTCGCTTGATGGTGGTGGGGGTTCATGGATTGATTGCTTGATGATGTTGGGGTCCATGGATGACTCACTTGATAGTGTTGGGGTCCCATGGATGTCTCGCTTGATTGTTGTAGGTGACCATGGATGGCCAGTTTGATGATGGTAGTCGATCCATGGATGACTCGCTTAATGGTGGTAGGGGTTCATGGACTCCACTCTTGATGGTGGTAGGTGGTTGGCTCGCTTGATGGTGGTCGGGTTTCATGGATGGATCGCTTGATGGTGGTAAGGGTCCATGGATGGCCAGCTTCATTGTGGTGGGGGTCCGTGGATGGCCAGCTTAATGGTGGAAGGTGACCATGGATAGTTCGATTGATGGTGGTAGAGGTCCATGGACGGTTCGCTTGATGATGGTATGTCTTATAGGATGGCTCGCTTGATGGTTGTAGGGGTCCATGGTTGGATCGCTTGATGGTGCTGGGGGTCCATGGATGGTTCACTTGAGGTTTGTAGGGGTTCATGGACTGCACTCTTGATGGTGGTAGGTGTTCATGGATGACTCGCTTAATGGTGGTAGGGGTTCATGGATGGCCAGCTTAATGCTGGAAGTTGTCCATGGATAGTTCGATTGATGGTGGTAGGGGTCCATGGATGGCTCGCTTGATGGTGGTAGTGGTACATGGATGGCCAACTTGATGGTTGTAGGGGTCCATGGATAGCTCGCTTGATGATGCTGTGAGTCCATGGATGTTTCGCTTGATGGTGGTGGAAGTCAATGGATTGTTCGCTTGATGGTGGTGGGTGTCCATGGTTGGATCGCTTGATGGTGCTGGGCGTCCATGGATGGTTCACTTGAGGGTGGTAGGGTTTCATGGATGCCTCGCTTGATGCTGGTAAGTGTCCATGGATGGCCAGCTTCATTGTGGTGTGGGTACGTGGATGGCCAGCTTAATGGTGGAAGGTGTCCATGGATAGTTCGATTGATGGTGGTAGGGGTCCATGGATGGTTCGACTGATGCTGGTAGGTCTTATAGGATGGCTAGCTTGATGGTTGTGGGGGTCCATGAATAGCTCGGTTGATAATGCTGTGGGTCCATTGATGTTTCGCTTGATGTTGGTGGGTGTCCATGGATGGCTCGCTTGATGGTGATAGGGTGTCCATGGATGGCCAGCATGATGCTTGTAGGGGTCCATGGATGATTCGCTTCATGATGGTAAGGGTCCTTGGATGGTTCGCTTGATGATGGTAGGGGTCCATGGATGGCTCGCTTGATGGCTGTGCGGTCCATCGATGCCTCGCTTGATGGTGGCAGGGGTCCATGGATGGCTCGCTTATTGGTGGTGGGGGTTCATTGATTCTTTGCTTGATGTTGGTGGGGCCCATGGATTGTTCTCTTGATGGTGGTAGGGGTCCATGGAATTCTCACCTGATAGTATTGGGGGCCCATGGATGGCTCTCTTGATGCTTGTAGGGGTTCATGGATGGTTCGATTGATGATGGTAAGTGTCCATGGATGGCTCGCTTGATACTGGTAGTGGTCCAAGGATGGCCAGCTTGATAATGGTAAGGGAACCATGATTGGCTAGCTTGATGGTGGTAGGGGTCCATGGATGTTTCGATTGATGGTGGTAGGGGTCCATGGATGGTTCAATTGATGTTTGTGGAGGCCCATCGATGGCTCGCTAGATGGTGGTGGGGGTCCATGGAAGGTCAGCTTGATGGTTGTAGGGAATCCATGAATGGCTCGCTTGATGGTGTTAGAGGTCCATGGATGACTCGCTTGATGGCGGCGGGGATCCATGGTTTTTTCGCCTGATGGTGGAAGGTGTCCATGGACGGTTCGCTTCACGGTGGTAGGGCTTATTGGATGGCTCGCTTGATGGTGGTAGGGGCCCATGGATGGCTCGCCTGATGGTGTTAGGGGTACATGGATGGCCAGCTTCATGGTCGTGGGGGTCTATGGATGGCCAGCTTGATGGTGGTGGATGTCCATGGATTGTTCGCTTGATGTTGGTGGTGGACCATGGATGGCCAGCTTGATAATGGTAGGGGAACCATGACTGGCTCGCTTGACGGTGGTGGGGGTCCATGGATGGCCAGCTTGATGGTGGTGGGGGTCCATGGATGATTCGCTTAAACGTGTTGGGGGTCCATGGATGGCTCGCTTAAACGTGTTGGGGGTCCATGGATGGCTCGCTTGATGGCACGCTTGATGGTGGTGGGTTTCCATGGATGGCTCGCTTGATGGTGGTAGGGGTTCATGCTTGGCTCGCTTGATGCTGTTAGGGGTTCATGGATGGCCAGCTTGATGGTCGTGGGGGTCTATTGATGGCCAGCTTGATGGTGGTGGATGTCTATGGATTGTTTGCTTGATGGTCGTTGGGGTCCATGAATGGCTCGCTTGATGCTGGTAGGGGTTCATGGATGGTTCGCTTGATTGTTGTACGGGTCCATGGATGGCCAGTATGATGATGGTCGGGGATCCATGGATGACTCGCTTAATGGTGGTATGGGTTCACGGTCGCCTCGCTTGATGGTGGTAGGGGTTCATGGATAGTTCGCTTGATGGTGGTGCGGGCCCATGAATGGCTCGCTTGATGCTGGTTGGTGTTCATGGATGGCCAGCTTGATGGTGGTGGGGATCCATAGATGGCTCGCTTGATGGTCGTTGGGGTCCATGAATGGCTCGCCTGATGTTGGTGGTGGCCCATGGATGGCCAGCTTGATGGCGGTCGAGGTCCATTCATGGCCAGCTTGATGGTGGTAGGGGTCCATGGATGGCCAGCTTGATAATGGTAGGGGAACCATGACTGGCTCGCTTGACGGTGGTGGGGGTCCATGGATAGCCAGCTTGATGGTGGTTGGGGTTCATGGATGGTTCGCTTGATTGTTGTAGGGGTCCATGGATGGCCAGTATGATGATGGTAGGGGATCCATGGATGACTCGCTTAATGGTGGTAGGGGTTCATCGTCGCCCCGCTTGAGGGTGGTAGGAGTTCATGGATGGCTCGCTTAATGGTGGTGGGGTGAATGGATGGTTCGCTTGATGGTTGTAGGGGTCCATGGATGCCCAGCATGATGGTGGTGGGGGTCCATGGATGGCTCGCTTAAACGTGTTGTGGGTCCATGGATGGCTCGCTTGATGGTGGTAGGGGTGCATAGATGGCACGCTTGATGGTGGTGGGTTTCCATGGATGGCTCGCTTGATGGTGGTAGGGGTCCGTGTATGGTTCGCTTGATGGTGGTAGTGGTTCCTGGATTTTTCGCTTGATGGTGGTGGGTGTCCATGGACGGCTCGCTGATGGTGTTGGGGGTCCATGGATGGCTCGATTGATGGTGGTCGGGTTCCATGGATGCCTCGCTTATTGGTGGCGGTTGCTCATGGATGCCCAGCTTAATGGTGGTGGGGGTCCATGGATGACGCACTTGATAGTGTTGGGGGGCCATGGATGTCTCGCTTGATTGTTGTAGGGGTCCATGGATGGCTCGCTTGATGGTAGTAGGGGTTCATGGATGGCTCGCCTGATGGCTGTAGGGGTCCATGGATGGTTCGCTTGCTTGTGGTAAGGGTCCATGGATGGCCAGCTTGATGGCGGTCGATGTCCATTGATGGCCAGCTTGATGGTTGTGTCGGCCTATCGATGGTTCTCTTGATGATGGTAGGTGTCCATGGATGGCTCTCTCGATGGTGGTAGGGTTCCATGGATGGCCAGCTTGATAATGGTAGGGGAAACATGATTGGCTCCCTTGACGGTGGTGGGGGTTCATGGATGGCTAGCTTGATGGTAGTTGGGGTTCATGGATGGTTGGCTTGATTGTTGTAGGGGTCCATGGATGGCCAATATGATGATGGTAGGGGATCCATGGATGACTCGTTTAATGGTGGTAGGGGTTCATGGACGCCTCGCTTGAGGGTGGAAGGGGTTCATGGATGGCTCGCTTAATGGTGGTGGGGGTGAATGGATGTTTCGCTTGATGGTTGTAGGGGTCCATTGATGGTTCACTTGATGGTGATCGGGGTCCATGGATGGCCAGCTTGATGGTGGTGGGGGTCCATGGATGATTCGCTTAAACGTGTTGGGGGTCCATGGATGGCTCGCTTGATGGTGGTAGGGGTCCACAGATGGTACGCTTGATGGTGATAGGGTGTCCATGGATGGCCAGCATGATGGTGGCGGGGGTCCATGGATGATTCGCTTCATGATGGTTAGGGTCCTTGGATGGTTCGCTTGATGATGTCAGGGGTCCATGGATGGCTCGCTTGATGGCGGTGGGGGTCCATCGATGCCTCGTTTGATGGTGGCAGTGGTCCATGGATGGCTCGCTTATTGGTGGTGGGGGTTCATTGATTGATTGCTTGATGTTGGTGGGGCCCATGGATTGTTCTCTTGATGGTGGTAGGGGTCCATGGAATTCTCACTTGATAGTGTTGGTGGCCCATGGATGGCTCTCTTGATGCTTGTAGGGGTCCATGGATGATTCGCTTGATGATGGTAAGGGTCCTTGGATGGTTCGCTTGATGATGTCAGGGGTCCATGGATGGCTCGCTTGATGGCGGTGGGGGTCCATCGATGCCTCGCTTGATGGCGGTGGGGGTCCATCTATGCCTCGCTTGATGGTGGCAGTGGTCCCTGGATGGCTCGCTTATTGGTGATGGGGGTTCATTGATTGATTGCTTGATGTAGGTGGGGCCCATGGATTGTTCTCTTGATGGTGGTAGGGGTCCATGGAATTCTCACTTGATAGTGTTGGGGGCCCATGGATGGCTCTCTTGATGCTTGTAGGGGTTCATGGATGGTTCGATTGATGATGGTAAGTGTCCATGGATGGCTCGCTTGATACTGGTAGCGGTCCAAGGATGGCCAGCTTGATAATGGTAGGGGAACCATGATTGGCTAGCTTGATGGTGGCAGGGGTCCATAAATGGTTCGATTGATGGTGGTAGGGGTCCATGGATGGTTCGCTTGATGGCGGTGGGGATCCATGGTTTTTTCGCTTGATGGTGGAAGGTGATGGTGGGGGTCCATGGAAGGCCAGCTTGATGGTTGTATGAATCAATGAATGGCTCGCTTGATGGTGTTAGAGGTCCATGGATGACTCGATTGTGATGGTGGTATGGGTCCATGGATGGCTCGCTTGTTGGCGGTAGGGATCCATGGTTTTTTCGCTTGATGGTGGAAGGTGTCCATGGATGGCTCGCCTGATGGTGGTAGGGGTACATGGATGGCCAGCTTCATGGCGGTAAGAATCCTTGGATGGTTCGCTTGATGTTGGTAGGGGTCCGTGGATGGCTCGCTTGATGCTGTTAGGGGTTCATGGATGGCCAGCTTGATGGTCGTGGGGGTCTATGGATGGCCAGCTTGATGGTGGTGTATGTCCATGGATGGCTCGCTTGATGGTCGTTGGGGTCCATGAATGGCTCGCTTGATGCTGGTAGGGGTTCATGGATGGTTCGCTTGATTGTTGTAGGGGTCCATGGATGGCCAGTATGATGATGGTCGGGGATCCATGGATGACTCGCTTAATGGTGGTATGGGTTCACGGACGCCTCGCTTGATGGTGGTAGGGGTTCATGGATGGTTCGCTTGATTGTTGTAGGGGTCCATGGATGGCCAGTATGATGATGGTAGGGGATCCATGGATGACTCGCTTAATGGTGGTAGGGGTTCATCGTCGCCCCGCTTGAGGGTGGTAGGAGTTCATGGATGGCTCGCTTAATGGTGGTGGGGTGAATGGATGGTTCGCTTGATTGTGGTAAGGGTCCATGGATGGCCAGCTTGATGGCGGTCGAGGTCCATTGATGGCCAGCTTGATGGTTGTGTCGGTCTATCGATGGTTCTCTTGATGATGGTAGGTGTCCATGGATGGCTCTCTCGATGGTGGTAGGGTTCCATGGATGGCCAGCTTGATAATGGTAGGGGAAACATGATTGGCTCGCTTGACGGTGGTGGGGTTTCATGGATGGCCAGCTTGATGGTAGTTGGGGTTCATGGATGGTTGGCTTGATTGTTGTAGGGGTCCATGGATGGCCAATATGATGATGGTAGGGGATCCATGGATGACTCGCTTAATGGTGGTTGGGGTTCATGGACGCCTCGCTTAAGGTTGGAAGGGGTTCATGGATGGCTCGCTTAATTGTGGTGGGGGTGAATGGATGGTTCGCTTGATGGTTGTAGGGGTCCATTGATGGTTCACTTGATGGTGATCGGGGTCCATGGATGGCCAGCTTGATGGTGGTGGGTGTCCATGGATGATTCGCTTAAACGTGTTAGGGGGTCCATGGATGGCTCGCTTGATGGTGGTAGGGGTCCATAGATGGTACGCTTGATGGTGGTGGGGGTCCATGGATGATTCGCTTGATGGTGGTAAGGGTCCATAGATGGTTCGCTTGATGATGGTAGGGGTCCATGGATAGCCAGATTGATGGCGATCGAGGTCCATTCATGGCCAGCTTGATGGTGGTAGGGGACCATCCATGGATGGCCAGCTTCATAATGGTAGGGGAACCATGACTGGCTCGCTTGACGGTGGTGGGGGTCCATGGATGGCCAGCTTGATGGTGGTTGGGGTTCATGGATGGTTCGCTTGATTGTTGTAGGGGTCCATGGATGGCCAGTATGATGATGGTAGGGGATCCATGGATGACTCGCTTAATGGTGGTAGGGGTTCATCGTCGCCCCGCTTGAGGGTGGTAGGAGTTCATGGATGGCTCGCTTAATGGTGGTGGGGTGAATGGATGGTTCGCTTGATGGTTGTAGGGGTCCATGGATGCCCAGCATGATGGTGGTGGGGGTCCATGGATGGCTCGCTTAAACGTGTTGTGGGTCCATGGATGGCTCGCTTGATGGTGGTAGGGGTACATAGATGGCACGCTTGATGGTGGTGGGTTTCCATGGATGGCTCGCTTGATGGTGGTAGGGGTCCGTGTATGGTTCGCTTGATGGTGGTAGTGGTTCCTGGATTTTTCGCTTGATGGTGGTGGGTGTCCATGGACGGCTCGCTGATGGTGTTGGGGGTCCATGGATGGCTCGATTGATGGTGGTCGGGTTCCATGGATGCCTCGCTTATTGGTGGCGGTTGCTCATGGATGCCCAGCTTAATGGTGGTGGGGGTCCATGGATGACGCACTTGATAGTGTTGGGGGGCCATGGATGGCTCGCTTGATGGTAGTAGGGGTTCATGGATGGCTCGCCTGATGGCTGTAGGGGTCCATGGATGGTTCGCTTGCTTGTGGTAAGGGTCCATGGATGGCCAGCTTGATGGCGGACGATGTCCATTGATGGCCAGCTTGATGGTTGTGTCGGTCTATCGATGGTTCTCTTGATGATGGTAGGTGTCCATGGATGGCTCTCTCGATGGTGGTAGGGTTCCATGGATGGCCAGCTTGATAATGGTAGGGGAAACATGATTGGCTCCCTTGACGGTGGTGGGGGTTCATGGATGGCTAGCTTGATGGTAGTTGGGGTTCATGGATGGTTGGCTTGATTGTTGTAGGGGTCCATGGATGGCCAATATGATGATGGTAGGGGATCCATGGATGACTCGTTTAATGGTGGTAGGGGTTCATGGACGCCTCGCTTGAGGGTGGAAGGGGTTCATGGATGGCTCGCTTAATGGTGGTGGGGGTGAATGGATGTTTCGCTTGATGGTTGTAGGGGTCCATTGATGGTTCACTTGATGGTGATCGGGGTCCATGGATGGCCAGCTTGATGGTGGTGGGGGTCCATGGATGATTCGCTTAAACGTGTTGGGGGTCCATGGATGATTCGCTTCATGATGGTAAGGGTCCTTGGATGGTTCGCTTGATGATGTCAGGGGTCCATGGATGGCTCGCTTGATGGCGGTGGGGGTCCATCGATGCCTCGCTTGATGGTGGCAGTGGTCCATGGATGGCTCGCTTATTGGTGGTGGGGGTTCATTGATTGATTGCTTGATGTTGGTGGGGCCCATGGATTGTTCTCTTGATGGTGGTAGGGGTCCATGGAATTCTCACTTGATAGTGTTGGGGGCCCATGGATGGCTCTCTTGATGCTTGTAGGGGTCCATGGATGATTCGCTTGATGATGGTAAGGGTCCTTGGATGGTTCGCTTGATGATGTCAGGGGTCCATGGATGGCTCGCTTGATGGCGGTGGGGGTCCATCGATGCCTCGCTTGATGGCGGTGGGGGTCCATCGATGCCTCGCTTGATGGTGGCAGTGGTCCCTGGATGGCTCGCTTATTGATGATGGGGGTTCATTGATTGATTGCTTGATGTTGGTGGGGCCCATGGATTGTTCTCTTGATGGTGGTAGGGGTCCATGGAATTCTCACTTGATAGTGTTGGGGGCCCATGGATGGCTCTCTTGATGCTTGTAGGGGTTCATGGATGGTTCGATTGATGATGGTAAGTGTCCATGGATGGCTCGCTTGATACTGGTAGCGGTCCAAGGATGGCCAGCTTGATAATGGTAGGGGAACCATGATTGGCTAGCTTGATGGTGGCAGGGGTCCATAAATGGTTCGATTGATGGTGGTAGGGGTCCATGGATGGTTCGCTTGATGGCGGTGGGGATCCATGGTTTTTTCGCTTGATGGTGGAAGGTGATGGTGGGGGTCCATGGAAGGCCAGCTTGATGGTTGTATGAATCCATGAATGGCTCGCTTGATGGTGTTAGAGGTCCATGGATGACTCGATTGTGATGGTGGTATGGGTCCATGGATGGCTCGCTTGTTGGCGGTAGGGATCCATGGTTTTTTCGCTTGATGGTGGAAGGTGTCCATGGATGGCTCGCCTGATGGTGGTAGGGGTACATGGATGGCCAGCTTCATGGCGGTAAGAATCCTTGGATGGTTCGCTTGATGTTGGTAGGGGTCCGTGGATGGCTCGCTTGATGCTGTTAGGGGTTCATGGATGGCCAGCTTGATGGTCGTGGGGGTCTATGGATGGCCAGCTTGATGGTGGTGTATGTCCATGGATGGCTCGCTTGATGGTCGTTGGGGTCCATGAATGGCTCGCTTGATGCTGGTAGGGGTTCATGGATGGTTCGCTTGATTGTTGTAGGGGTCCATGGATGGCCAGTATGATGATGGTCGGGGATCCATGGATGACTCGCTTAATGGTGGTATGGGTTCACGGACGCCTCGCTTGATGGTGGTAGGGGTTCATGGATAGTTCGCTTGATGGTGGTGCGGGCCCATGAATGGCTCGCTTGATGCTGGTTGGTGTTCATGGATGGCCAGCTTGATGGTGGTGGGGATCCATAGATGGCTCGCTTGATGGTCGTTGGGGTTCATGAATGGCTCGCTTGATGGTGGTAGGGGTTCATGGATGGTTCGCTTGATTGTTGTAAGGGTCCATGGATGGCCATATGATGATGGTCGGGGATCCATGGATGACTCGCTTAATGGTGGTATGGATTCACGGACGCATCGCTTGATGGTGGTAGGGGTTCATTGATGGCTCGCTTGATGGTCTTCGGGGTCCATGAATGGCTCGCTTTATGATGGTAGGGGTTCATGGATGGCTCGCATGATGGTGGTAGGGTTCCATGGGATGACACACTTGATGGTGTTGGGAGCCCATGGTTGGCTCGCCTGATGGTGGTGGAGGCCCATGGATGGCTCGCTTGACGGTGGTGAGGGTCCATGGATGGCTCGCTTGACGGTGGTAAGGATCCATGGATGGATCGCTTGATGGTGGTGTGTGTCCATGGATGGCTCGCTTGATGGTGGTAGTGGTCCATGCATGGCTCGCTTGAATGTGGTGGGGGTCCATGGATGGCTCGCTTATTGGTGCTGGGGGTTCATGGATTGATTGCTTGATGGTGGTGGGGTCCATGGATTGTTCGCTTGATGGTGGTAGGGGTCCATGGAATACTCACTTCATAGTTTTGGGGTCCCATGGATGGCCAGCTTGATGGTTGTAAGGGTTCATTGATGGGCAGCTTGATGGTGGTAGGGGTTCATCGATGGTTCGCTTGCTGGTTTTAGGAATCCTTGGATGGCTCGCTTGATTATGGTGGGGGTCCATGGATGGCTCGCTTATTGGTGGTGGGGGTTCATTGATTGATTGCTTGATGTTGGTGGGGCCCATGGCTTGTTCTCTTGATGGTGGTAGGGGTCCATGGAATTCTCACTTGATAGTGTTGGGGGCCCATGGATGGCTCTCTTGATGCTTGTAGGGGTCCATGGATGATTCGCTTGATGATGGTAAGGGTCCTTGGATGGTTCGCTTGATGATGTCAGGGGTCCATGGATGGCTCGCTTGATGTCGGTGGGGGTCCATCGATGCCTCGCTTGATGGCGGTGGGGGTCCATCGATGCCTCGCTTGATGGTGGCAGTGGTCCATGGATGGCTCGCTTATTGGTGGTGGGGGTTCATTGATTGATTGCTTGATGTTGGTGGGGCCCATGGATTGTTCTCTTGATGGTGGTAGGGGTCCATGGAATTCTCACTTGATAGTGTTGGGGGCCCATGGATGGCTCTCTTGATGCTTGTAGGGGTTCATGGATGGTTCGATTGATGATGGTAAGTGACCATGGATGGTTCGCTTGATGGCGGTGGGGATCCATGGTTTTTTCGCTTGATGGTGGAAGGTGATGGTGGGAGTCCATGGAAGGCCAGCTTGATGGTTGTATGAATCCATGAATGGCTCGCTTGATGGTGTTAGAGGTCCATGGATGACTCGATTGTGATGGTGGTATGGGTCCATGGATGGCTCGCTTGTTGGCGGTAGGGATCCATGGTTTTTTCGCTTGATGGTGGAAGGTGTCCATGGATGGCTCGCCTGATGGTGGTAGGGGTACATGGATGGCCAGCTTCATGGCGGTAAGAATCCTTGGATGGTTCGCTTGATGTTGGTAGGGGTCCGTGGATGGCTCGCTTGATGGTGGTAGGGATTCATGCATGGCTCGCTTGATGCTGTTAGGGGTTCATGGATGGCCAGCTTGATGGTCGTGGGGGTCTATGGATGGCCAGCTTGATGGTGGTGGATGTCCATGGATGGCTCGCTTGATGGTCGTTGGGGTCCATGAATGGCTCGCTTGATGCTGGTAGGGGTTCATGGATGGTTCGCTTGATTGTTGTAGGGGTCCATGGATGGCCAGTATGATGATGGTCCGGGATCCATGGATGACTCGCTTAATGGTGGTATGGGTTCACGGACGCCTCGCTTGATGGTGGTAGGGGTTCATGGATAGTTCGCTTGATGGTGGTGCGGGCCCATGAATGGCTCGCTTGATGCTGGTTGGTGTTCATGGATGGCCAGCTTGATGGTGGTGGGGATCCATAGATGGCTCGCTTGATGGTAGTTGGGGTCCATGAATGGCTCGCTTGATGGTGGTAGGGGTTCATGGATGGTTCGCTTGATTGTTGTAGGGGTCCATGGATGGCCATATGATGATGGTCGGGGATCCATGGATGACTCGCTTAATGGTGGTATGGGTTCACGGACGCATCGCTTGATGGTGGTAGGGGTTCATGGATAGTTCGCTTGATGGTGGTGCGGGCCCATGAATGGCTCGCTTGATGCTGGTTTGGGTTCATGGATGGCCAGCTTGATGGTCGTGGGTGTCCATGGATGGCCAGCTTGATGGTGGTGGATGTCCATGGATGGTTCGCTTGATGGTGGTAGGGGTTCATTGATGGCTCGCTTGATGGTCGTCGGGGTCCATGAATGGCTCGCTTTATGATGGTAGGGGTTCATGGATGGCTCGCATGATGGTGGTAGGGTTCCATGGGATGACACACTTGATGGTGTTGGGAGCCCATGGTTGGCTCGCCTGATGGTGGTGGAGGCCCATGGATGGCTCGCTTGACGGTGGTGAGGGTCCATGGATGGCTCGCTTGATGGTGGTAGGGGTCCACAGATGGTACGCTTGATGGTGATAGGGTGTCCATGGATGGCTCGCTTGATGGTGGTAGTGGTCCATGCATGGCTCGCTTGAATGTGGTGGGGGTCCATGGATGCCTCGCTTGATGGTGGTGGGGGTCCATGGATGGCTCGCTTATTGGTGCTGGGGGTTCATGGATTGATTGCTTGATGGTGGTGGGGTCCATGGATTGTTCGCTTGATGGTGGTAGGGGTCCATGGAATACTCACTTCATAGTTTTGGGGTCCCATGGATGGCCAGCTTGATGGTTGTAAGGGTTCATGGATGGGCAGCTTGATGGTGGTAGGGGGTCATCGATGGTTCGCTTGATGGTTTTAGGAATCCTTGGATGGCTCGCTTGATTATGGTGGGGGTCCATGGATGGCTCGATTGATGGTGGTAGGGGTCCATGGATGACTCTCTTGATGGTGGTGGGGGTCCATGGATGGCTCGCTTGATGGTGGGGAGGTCCATGGATGGCCGGCTTGATGGTGGTAGGAGATCCATGGATGGTTCGCTCGATGGTGGTAAGGATTCATAGATGGTTTCCTTGATGGTGTTAGAGGTCCATGGATGACTCGTTTGTGATGGTGGCAGGGGTCCATGGATGGCTCGCTTGATGGCGGTGGGAGTCCATCGTTGTTTCGCTTGATGGTGTAAGGTGACCATGGACGGTTCGCTTCTTGGTGGTAGGGCTTATTGGATGGCTCGCCTGATGGTGGTAGTGGTACATGGATGGTTCGCTTGATGGTGGTAAGGATCCATGGATGGCCGGCTTGATGGTGGTAGGAGATCCATGGATGGTTCGCTCGATGGTGGTGGTGGTCCATGGATGTCTTGCTTGATGGTGGTAGGGTTTCATGGATGGCTCGCTTGATGGTGGTAGTGGTACATGGATGGCCAGCTTGATGGCGGTAAGGATCCTTGAATGGTTCGCTTGATGTTGGTAGCGGTCCATGGATGGCTCGCTTGATGGTGGTGGGTGTCCATGCAAGGCTCGCTTGATGGTGGTAGGTGTCCATGCAAGGTTCGCTTCATGGTGGTGAGTGTCCATGGATGGTTCGCTTGATGTTGGTAGCGGTCCATGGATTTTTCGCTTGATGGTGCTACGAGTGCATGGATGGCTCGCTTGACAGTGGTGGGGGTCCATGGATGGCTTGCTTGACCGTGGTGCGGGTCCATGGATGGCTCGCTTGATGGTCGTCGGGGTCCATGAATGGCTCGCTTTATGGTGGTAGGGGTTCATGGATGGCTCGCATGATGGTGGTATGGGTCCTTGCATTGTTCGCTTGATGGTGGTAGGGTCCATGGGATGACACACTTGATGGTGTTGGGGGCCCATGGTTGGCTCGCCTGATGGTGGTGGAGGCCCATGGATGGCTCGCTTGACGGTGGTGAGGGTCCATGGATGGCTCGCTTGACGGTGGTAAGGATCCATGGATGGCTCGCTTGATGGTGGTGAGTGTCCATGGATAGCTCGCTTGATGGAGTTAGTGGTCCATGCATGGCTCGCTTGAATGTGGTGGGGGTCCATGGATGCCTCACTTGATGGTGGTGGGGGTCCATGGATGGCTCGCTTATTGGAGCTGGGGGTTCATGGATTGATTGCTTGATGGTGGTGTGGTCCATAGATTGTTCGCTTGATGGTGGTAGGGGTCCATGGAATACTCACTTGATAGTTTTGGGGTCCCATGAATGGCCAGCTTGATGGTTGTAAGGGTTCATGGATGGGCAGCTTGATGGTGGTAGGGGTTCATCGATGGCTCGCTTGCTGGTTTTAGGAATCCTTGGATGGCTCGCTTGATGGTGGTGGGGGTCCATGGATGGCTCGCTTGATGGTGGGGAGGTCCATGGATGGCCGGCTTGATGGTGGTAGGAGATCCATGGATGGTTCGCTCGATGGTGGTGGTGGTCCATGGATGTCTTGCTTGAAGGTGGTACGGTTTCATGGATGGCTCGCTTGATGGTGGTAGTGGTACATGGATGGCCAGCATGATGGCGGTAAGGATCCTTGAATGGTTCGCTTGATGTTGGTAGCGGTCCATGGATGGCTCGCTTGATGGTGGTGGGTGTCCATGCAAGGCTCGCTTCATGGTGGTGAGTGTCCATGGATGGTTCGCTTGATGTTGGTAGCGGTCCATGGATTTTTCGCTTGATGGTGCTACGAGTGCATGGATGGCTCGCTTGATGGTGGTTGGGTCCATGGATGGCTCGATTGATGGTGGTAGGGGTCCATGGTTGGCCAGCTTGATGGTGGTAGGTGTCGATTGATGGCTCGCTTGAAGATCGTGGGGGTCCATGGATGGCTCGCTTATTGGTGGTGGGGGTTCATGGATTGATTGCTTGATTGTGGTGGGGTCCATGGATGACTCACTTGATAGTGTTGGTGGCCAAGGATGGCTCGCTTGATTGTTGTAGGGGTCCATGGATGGCCAGTTTGATGACGGTAGGGGATCCATGGATGACTCGCTTAATGGTGGTAGGGTTTCATGGATGGCTCGCTTGATGGTGGCAGTGGTCCAATGATGGCTCGCCTGATGGTGGTGGGGGCCCATGGATGGCCAGCTTGATGGTTGTAGGGCTTCATGTTTGGCCAGCTTGTTGTTGGTAGGGGTTCATGGATGCCTCCATTGATGGTGGTCCGGGTCCATGGATGCTTCGCTTATTGGTGGTGGGTGTCCATGGATGGCCAGCTTGATGGTCGTGTGGGACCATGGATGGCTCGCTTGATGGTGCTACGGGTCCATGGATGGCTCGCTTGATAGTGGTGGGGGTCCAAGGATGTCATGCTTGATGGTGGTAGGGGTCAATGGATAGCTAGCATGGTGGTGGCAGGGGTCCATGGATGGTTCGCATCATAGTGGTAGGGTTTCATGGATAGCTCTATTGATGGTGGTCGGGCTCCATGGATGCCTCGCTTATTGGTGGTGGGTGTCCATGGATGGCCTGCTTGATGGAGGTGGGGGTCCATGGATGGCCAGCCTGATGGTGGTGTGGGTCCATGGATGGCTCGCTTGACGGTGCTACGAGTCCATGGATGGCTCGATTGATGGTGGTAGGGGTCCATGGCCAGCTTGATAGTGGTGGGGGTTCATGGATTGATTGCTTTATTGTGGTGGGGTCCATGGATGACTCACTTGATAGTTCGCTTCATTGTGGTGGTGGTCCGTGGATGGCCAGCTTAATGGTGGAAGGTGTCCCTGGATAGTTGGATTGATGGTGGTAGGGGTCCATGGATGGTTCGCTTGATGGTGGTGGGAGTCAATGGATGGTTCGCTTGATGGTGGTGGGATTCAATGGATGGTTCGCTTGATGGTGGTGGGAGTCCATCGTTGTTTCGCTTGATGGTGGAAGGTGTCCATGGACGGTTCCCTTCTTGGTGGTAGGGCTTATTGGATGGCTCGCCTGATGGTTGTAGGGGACAATGGATGGCTCGCTTGATGGTGGTAGGGATCCATGGATGGCCGGCTTGATGGTGGTAGGAGATCCATGGATGGTTCGCTCGATGGTGGTGGTGGTCCATGGATGTCTTGCTTGATGGTGGTAGGGTTTCATGGATGGCTCGCTTGATGGTGGTAGTGGTACATGGATGGCCAGCTTGATGGCGGTAAGGATCCTTGAATGGTTCGCTTGATGTTGGTAGCGGTCCATGGATGGCTCGCTTGATGGTGGTGGGTGTCCATGTAAGGCTCGCTTGATGTTGGTAGGTGTCCATGCAAGGTTCGCTTCATGGTGGTGAGTATCCATGGATGGTTCGCTTGATGTTGGTAGCGGTCCATGGATTTTTCGCTTGATGGTGCTACGAGTGCATGGATGGCTCGCTTGACAGTGGTGGGGGTCCATGGATGGCTTGCTTGATGGTGGTGGGGGTCCATGGATGGCTTGCTTGATGGTGGTGGGGGTCCATGGATGGCAGGCTTGATGGTGGTGGGGTCCATGCATGGCTCGCCTGATGTTGGTGGGGTCCATGGATGGCTCGATTGATAGTGGTAGGGTTTCATGGATAGCTCTATTGATGGTGGTCGGGCTCCATGGATGCCTCGCTTATTGGTGGTGGGTGTCCATGGATGTCCTGCTTGATGGAGGTGGGGTTCCATGGATGGCCAGCCTGATGGTGGTGTGGGTCCATGGATGGCTCGCTTGACGGTGCTACGGGTCCATGGATGGCCAGCTTGATGGTGTTGGGGGTTCATGGATTGATTGCTTGATGATGTTGAGGTCCATGGATGACTCACTTGATAGTGTTTGGGTCCCATGGATGTCTCGCTTGATTGTTGTAGGGGTCCATGGATGGCCAGTTTGATGATGGTAGGCGATCCATGGATGACTCGCTTAATGGTGGTAGGGATTCATGGACCCCACTCTTGATGGTGGTAGGGTTTCATGGATGGCTCGCTTGTTGGTGGTGGGGGTCCATGGATGGTGCTATTGATGGTGGTAGGGGTCCATGGATGGTTTACTTGTTGGTGGGAGCGGTCTATGGATGGCCAGCTTGATGGTGGTGGTGGTCGATGGATGGCTCGCCTGATGGTTGTAGTGGATCAAGCATGGTTCGCTTGATGTTTGTAGGGGTCCATGGATGGCTAGCCTGATGGTAGTAGGGGATCATGGATGGCTCGCCTGATGGCTGTAGGGGTCCATGGATGGTTCGCTTGATGGTGGTAGGGGTCCATTGATGGCCAGCTTGATGGTGGTGTCGGTCTATAGATGGTTCGCTTGATGATAGTAGTTGTCCATGGATGGCTCTCCTGATGGTGGTAGCGGTCCATCGATGGCCAGCTTGATAATGGTAGGGGAACCATGATTGGTGTTTGACGGTGGTGGGGGTCCATGGATGGCCAGCTTGATGGTGGTAGGGGTCGATTGATGGCTCGCTTGATGGTCGTGGGGGTCCATGGATGGCCGGCTTGATGGTGGTAGGAGATCCATGGATGGTTCGCTCGATGGTGGTGGTGGTCCATGGATGTCTTGCTTGATGGTGGTAGGGTTTCATGGATGGCTCGCTTGATGGTGGTAGTGGTACATGGATGGCCAGCTTGATGGCGGTAAGGATCCTTGAATGGTTCGCTTGATGTTGGTAGCGGTCCATGGATGGCTCGCTTGATGGTGGTGGGTGTCCATGTAAGGCTCGCTTGATGTTGGTAGGTGTCCATGCAAGGTTCGCTTCATGGTGGTGAGTATCCATGGATGGTTCGCTTGATGTTGGTAGCGGTCCATGGATTTTTCGCTTGATGGTGCTACGAGTGCATGGATGGCTCGCTTGACAGTGGTGGGGGTCCATGGATGGCTTGCTTGATGGTGGTGGGGGTCCATGGATGGCTTGCTTGATGGTGGTGGGGGTCCATGGATGGCAGGCTTGATGGTGGTGGGGTCCATGCATGGCTCGCCTGATGTTGGTGGGGTCCATGGATGGCTCGATTGATAGTGGTAGGGTTTCATGGATAGCTCTATTGATGGTGGTCGGGCTCCATGGATGCCTCGCTTATTGGTGGTGGGTGTCCATGGATGTCCTGCTTGATGGAGGTGGGGTTCCATGGATGGCCAGCCTGATGGTGGTGTGGGTCCATGGATGGCTCGCTTGACGGTGCTACGGGTCCATGGATGGCCAGCTTGATGGTGTTGGGGGTTCATGGATTGATTGCTTGATGATGTTGAGGTCCATGGATGACTCACTTGATAGTGTTTGGGTCCCATGGATGTCTCGCTTGATTGTTGTAGGGGTCCATGGATGGCTAGCCTGATGGTAGTAGGGGATCATGGATGGCTCGCCTGATGGCTGTAGGGGTCCATGGATGGTTCGCTTGATGGTGGTAGGGGTCCATTGATGGCCAGCTTGATGGTGGTGTCGGTCTATAGATGGTTCGCTTGATGATAGTAGTTGTCCATGGATGGCTCTCCTGATGGTGGTAGCGGTCCATCGATGGCCAGCTTGATAATGGTAGGGGAACCATGATTGGTGTTTGACGGTGGTGGGGGTCCATGGATGGCCAGCTTGATGGTGGTAGGGGTCGATTGATGGCTCGCTTGATGGTCGTGGGGGTCCATGGATGGCTCGCTTGATGGTGGTGGGTGTCCATGGATGGCTCACTTGATGATGGTGGGGGTCCATGCATGGCTCGCTTGAATGTGGTGAGGGTCCATGGATGGCTCGCTTATTGGTGGTGGGGGTTCATGGATTGATTGCTTGATGGTGGTGGGGCCCATGGATTGTTCTCTTGATGGTGGTAGGGGCCCATGGAATTCTCACTTGATAGTGTTGGGGGCCCATGGATGGCTTGCTTGAACGTGTTGGGGTCACATGGATGGCCAGCTTGATGGTGCTGTGGGTCCACGGATGGCTCGCTTGGTCGGGGTAAGGGTTCATGGATGGTCAGCTTGATGGTGGTAAGGGTTAATGGATGGCCAGCTTGATGGTTGTAGGGGTTCATGGATGGCCAGCTTGATGGTGGTAGGGGTTCATGGATGGCTCTCTTGATGCTTGTAGGGGTTCATGGATGGCTCGCTTGATGCTGGTAGCGGTCCATGGATGGCCAGGTTGATAATGGTAGGGGAACCATGATTGGTGTTTGACGGTGGTGGGGGTCCATGGATGGCTCGCTTGATAGTGTTAGAGGTCCATGGATGACTCGATTGTGATGGTGGTATGTGTCCATGGATGGCTCGCTTGATGGCGGTGGGGATCCATGGTTTTTTCGCTTGATGGTGGAAGGTGTCCATGACGGTTCGCTTCACGGTGGTAGGGTTTATTGGATGGCTCGCTTGATGGTGGTAGGGGCCCATGAATGGCTCGCTTGATGGTGCTACGGGTCCATGGATGGCCAGGTTGATGGTGGTGGGGGTTCATGGATTGATTGCTTGATGATGTTGGGGTCCATGGATGACTGACTTGATAGTGTTGGGGTCCCATGGATGTCTCGCTTGATTGTTGTAGGTGAACATGGATGGCTCGCTTGATGGTGGTAGGGGCCCATGGATGGCTCGCTTGATGGTGGTAGGGGTACATGGATGGCCAGCTTCACTGCGGTAAGAATCCTTGGATGGTTCGCTTGATGTTGGTAGGGGTCCGTGGATGGTTCGCTTGATGGTGGTGGGTGTCCATGGATGGCTCGCTTGATTGTTCTAGGGGTTCGTGGATGGTTCGCTTGATAGTGTTGGTGGCCCATTGCTGGCTCGCTTGATTGTAGTAGGGGCCCATGAATGGCCAGTTTGATGATTTTAGGGGATTCATGGAAGACTCGCTTAATGGTGGTAGGGGTTCATAGACCCACTCTTGATGGTGGTAGGTCTTCATGGATGGCCAGCTTAATGGTGGAAGGTGTCCATGGATAGTTCGATTGATGGTGGTAGGGGTCCATGGATGGCTCGCTTGATGGTGGTAGTGGTACATGGATGGCCAGCTTGATGGTTGTAGTGGTCCATGGATGGCTCGCTTGATGGTGGTGGGGGTTCATGGATTGATTGCTTGATGATGTTGGGGTCCATGGATGACTCACTTGATAGTGTTGGGGTCCCATGGATGTCTCGCTTGATTGTTGTAGGTGACCATGGATGGCCAGTTTGATGATGGTAGTCGATCCATGGATGACTCGCTTAATGGTGGTAGGGGTTCATGGACTGCACTCTTGATGGTGGTAGGTGTTCATGGATGGCTCGCTTGATACTGGTAGCGGTCCATGGATGGCCAGCTTGATAATGGTAGGGGAACCATGATTGGCTAGCTTGATGGTGGTAGGGGTCCATGGATGTTTCGATTGATGGTGGTAGGGGTCCATGGATGGTTCAATTGATGTTTGTGGAGGCCCATCGATGGCTCGCTAGATGGTGGTGGGGGTCCATGGAAGGCCAGCTTGATGGTTGTAGGGAATCCATGAATGGCTCGCTTGATGGTGTTAGAGGTCCATGGATGACTCGATTGTGATGGTGGTATGGGTCCATGGATGGCTCGCTTGATGGCGGTGGGGATCCATGGCTTTTTCGCCTGATGGTGGAAGGTGTCCATGGACGGTTCGCTTCACGGTGGTAGGGCTTATTGGATGGCTCGCTTGATGGTGGTAGGGGCCCATGGATGGCTCGCCTGATGGTGGTAGGGGTACATGGATGGCCAGCTTCATGGCGGTAAGAATCCTTGGATGGTTCGCTTGATGTTGGTAGGGGTCCGTGGATGGCTCGCTTGATGGTGATAGGGATTCATGCATGGCTCGATTGATGCTGTTAGGGGTTCATGGATGGCCAGCTTGATGGCGGTCGAGGTCCATTCATGGCCAGCTTGATGGTGGTAGGTGTCCATGGATGGCCAGCTTGATAATGGTAGGGGAACCATGACTGGCTCGCTTGACGGTGGTGGGGGTCCATGGATGGCCAGCTTGATGGTGGTTGGGGTTCATGGATGGTTCGCTTGATTGTTGTAGGGATCCATGGATGGCCAGTATGATGATGGTAGGGGATCCATGGATGACTCGCTTAATGGTGGTAGGGGTTCATCGTCGCCCCGCTTGAGGGTGGTAGGAGTTCATGGATGGCTCGCTTAATGGTGGTGGGGTGAATGGATGGTTCGCTTGATGGTTGTAGTGGTCCATGGATGCACAGCATGATGGTGGTGGGGGTCCATGGATGATTCGCTTAAACGCGTTGGGGGTCCATGGATGGCTCGCTTAAACGTGTTGGGGGTCCATGGATGGCTCGCTTGATGGTGGTAGGGGTCCATAGATGGCACGCTTGATGGTGGTGGGTTTCCATGGATGGCTCGCTTGATGGTGGTAGGGGTTCGTGGATGGCTCGCTTGATGTTGGTAGGGGTTCATGGATGGTTAGTTTGATGGTGGTGAGGGTCCGTGGATGGTTCGCTTGATGGTGGTAGTGGTTCCTGGATTTTTCGCTTGATGGTGGTGGGTGTCCATGGATGGCTCGCTTGATGGTGGTGGGGGTCCATGGATGGCTCGGTTGATGGTGGTCGGGTTCCATGGATGCCTCGCTTATTGGTGGCGGTTGCTCATGGATGCCCAGCTTGATGGTGGTAGGGTTCCATGGATGACACACTTGATGGTGTTGAGGGACCATGGATGGCTCGCCGGATGTTGGTGGTGGCCCATGGATGGCCAGCTTGATGGCGGTCGAGGTCCATTAATGGCCAGCTTGATGGTGGTAGGCGTCCATGGATGGCCAGCTTGATAATGGTAGGGGAACCATGACTGGCTCGCTTAACGGTGGTGGGGGTCCATTGATGGCCAGCTTGATGGTGGTTGGGGTTCATGGATGGTTCGCTTGAATGTTGTAGGGGTCCATGGATGGCCAGTATGATGATGGTAGGGGATCCATGGATGACTCGCTTAATGGTGGTAGGGGTTCATCGTCGCCCCGCTTGAGGGTGGTAGGAGTTCATGGATGGCTCGCTTAATGGTGGTGGGGTGAATGGATGGTTTGCTTGATGGTTGTAGGGGTCCATGGATGCCCAGCATGAAGGTAGTGGGGGTCCATGGATGATTCGCTTAAACGTGTTGGGGGTCCATGGATGGCTCGCTTAAACGTGTTGGGGGCCCATGGATGGCTCGCTTGATGGTGGTAGGGGTCCATAGATGGCACGCTTGATGGTGGTGGGTTTCCATGGATGGCTCGCTTGATGGTGGTAGGGGTTCATGCATGGCTCGCTTGATGCTGTTAGGGGTTCATGGATGGCCAGCTTGATGGTCGTGGGGGTCTATGAATGGCCAGCTTGATGGTGGTGGATGTCCATGGATTGTTTGCTTGATGGTCGTTGGGGTCCATGAATGGCTCGCTTGATGGTGGTAGCGGTTCATGGATGGCTAACAGGATGGTGGTATGGGTCCTTGCATTGTTCGCTTGATGGTGGTAGGGGTTCATGGACGCCTCGCTTGAGGGTGGAAGGGGTTCATGGATGGCTCGCTTAATTGTGGTGGGGGTGAATGGATGGTTCGCTTGATGGTTGTAGGGGTCCATTGATGGTTCACTTGATGGTGATCGGGGTCCATGGATGGCCAGCTTGATGGTGGTGGGGGTCCATGGATGATTCGCTTAATCGTGTTGGGGGTCCATGGATGGCTCGCTTGATGGTGGTAGGGGTCCATAGATGGTACGCTTGATGGTGGTGGGGGTCCATGGATGATTCGCTTGATGGTGGTAAGGGTCCATAGATGGTTCGCTTGATGATGGTAGGGGTCCATGGATAGCCAGCTTGATGGCGGTCGAGGTCCATTCATGGCCAGCTTGATGGTGGTAGGGGTCCATGGATGGCCAGCTTGATAATGGTAGGGGAACCATGACTGGCTCGCTTGACGGTGGTGGGGGTCCATGGATGGCCAGCCTGATGGTGGTTGGGGTTCATGGATGGTTCGCTTGATTGTTGTAGGGGTCCATGGATGGCCAGTATGATGATGGTAGGGGATCCATGGATGACTCGCTTAATGGTGGTAGGGGTTCATCGTCGCCCCGCTTGAGGGTGGTAGGAGTTCATGGATGGCTCGCTTAATGGTGGTGGGGTGAATGGATGGTTCGCTTGATGGTTGTAGGGATCCATGGATGCCCAGCATGATGGTGGTGGGGGTCCATGGATGATTCGCTTAAACGTTTTGGGGGTCCATGGATGGCTCGCTTAAACGTGTTGGGGGTCCATGGATGGCTCGCTTGATGGTGGTAGGGGTCCATAGATGGCACGCTTGATGGTGGTGGGTTTCCATGGATGGCTCGCTTGATGGTGGTAGGGGTTCATGCATGGCTCGCTTGATGCTGTTAGGGGTTCATGGATGGCCAGCTTGATGGTGGTGGATGTCCATGGATTGTTTGCTTGATGGTGGTAGGGGTTCATTGATGGCTCGCTTGATGGTGGTGGGGATCCATGGATGGCTCGCTTGATGGTCGTTGGGGTCCATGAATGGCTCGCTTGATGGTGGTAGCGGTTCATGGATGGCTACCAGGATGGTGGTATGGGTCCTTGCATTGTTCGCTTGATGGTGGTAGGGTTCCATGGATGACACACTTGATGGTGTTGAGGGCCCATGGATGGCTCACCTGATGCTGGTGGTGGCCCATGGATGGCCAGCTTGATGGCGGTCGAGGTCCATTAATGGCCAGCTTGATGGTGGTAGGGGTCCATGGATGGCCAGCTTGTTAATGGTAGGGGAACCATGACTGGCTCGCTTGACGGTGGTGGGGGTCCATGGATGGCCAGCTTGATGGTGGTTGGAGTTCATGGATGGTTCGCTTGATTGTTGTAGGCGTCCATGGATGGCCAGTATGATGATGGTAGGGGATCCATGGATGACTCGCTTAATGGTGGTAGGGGTTCATCGTCGCCCCGCTTGAGGGTGGTAGGAGTTCATGGATGGCTCGCTTAATGGTGGTGGGGTGAATGGATGGTTCGCTTGATGGTTGTAGGGGTCCATGGATGCCCAGCATGATGGTGGTGGGGGTCCATGGATGATTCGCTTAAACGTGTTGGGGGTCCATGGATGGCTCGCTTAAACGTGTTGGGGGTCCATGGATGGCTCGCTTGATGGTGGTCGGGTTCCATGGATGCCTCGCTTATTGGTGGTGGTTGCTCCTGGATGCCCAGCTTAATGGTGGTGGGGGTCCATGGATGACTCACTTGATAGTGTTGGGGGGCCATGGATGTCTCGCTTGATTGTTGTAGGGGTCCATGGATGGCTCGCTTGATGGTAGTAGGGGTTCATTGATGGCTCGCCTGATAGCTGTAGGGGTCCATGGATGGTTCGCTTGATTGTGGTAAGGGTCCATGGATGGCCAGCTTGATAGCGGTCGAGGTCCATTGATGGCCAGCTTGATGGTTGTGTCGGTCTATCGATGGTTCTCTTGATGATGGTAGGTGTCCATGGATGGCCCTCTCGATGGTGGTAGGCTTCCACGGATGGCCAGCTTGATAATGGTAGGGGAAACATGATTGGCTCGCTTGACGGTGGTGGGGGTTCATGGATGGCCAGCTTGATGGTAGTTGGGTTTCATGGATGGTTGGCTTGATTGTTGTAGGGGTCCATGGATGGCCAATATGATGATGGTAGGGGATCCATGGATGACTCGCTTAATGGTGGTAGGGGTTCATGCATGGCTCGCTTGATGCTGTTAGAGGTTCATGGATGGCCAGCTTGATGGTCGTGGGGGTCTATGGATGGCCAGCTTGATGGTGGTGGATGTCCATTGATTGTTCGCTTGATGGTGGTAGGGGTTCATTGATGGCTCGCTTGATCGTGCTGGGGATCCATGGATGGCTCGCTTGCTGGTCGTTGGGGTCCATGAATGGCTCGCTTGATGGTGGTAGCGGTTCATGGATGGCTACCAGGATGGTGGTATGGGTCCTTGCATTGTTCGCTTGATGGTGGTAGGGTTCCATGGATGGCTCGCCTGATGTTGGTGGTGGCCCATGGATGGCCAGCTTGATGGCGGTCGAGGTCCATTAATGGCCAGCTTGATGGTGGTAGGGGTCCATGGATGGCCAGCTTGATAATGGTAGGGGAACCATGACTGGCTCGCTTGACGGTGGTGGTTGCTCATGGATGCCCAGCTTAATGGTGGTGGGGGTCCATGGATTACTCACTTGATAGTGTTGGGGGCCCATGGATGTCGCGCTTGATTGTTGTAGGGGTCCATGGATGGCTCGCTTGATAGTAGTAGGGGTTCATGGATGGCTCGCCTGATGGCTGTAGGGGTCCATGGATGGTTCGCTTGATTGTGGTAAGGATCCATGGATGGCCAGCTTGATGGCGGTCGAGGTCCATTGATGGCCAGCTTGATGGTTGTGTCGGTCTATCGATGGTTCTCTTGATGATGGTAGGTGTCCATGGATGGCTCTCTCGATGGTGGTAGGGTTCCATGGATGGCCAGCTTGATAATGGTAGGGGAAACATGATTGGCTCGCTTGACGGTGGTGGGGGTCCATGGATGGCCAGCTTGATGGTAGTTGGGGTTCATGGATGGTTCGCTTGATTGTTGTAGGGGTCCATGGATGTTTCGATTGATGGTGGTAGGGGTCCATGGATGGTTCAATTGATGTTTGTGGAGGCCCATCGATGGCTCGCTAGATGGTGGTGGGGGTCCATGGAAGGCCAGCTTGATGGTTGTAGGGAATCCATGAATGGCTCGCTTGATGGTGTTAGAGGTCCATGGATGACTCGATTGTGATGGTGGTATGGGTCCATGGATGGCTCGCTTGATGGCGGTGGGGATCCATGGCTTTTTCGCCTGATGGTGGAAGGTGTCCATGGACGGTTCGCTTCACGGTGGTAGGGCTTATTGGATGGCTCGCTTGATGGTGGTAGGGGCCCATGGATGGCTCGCCTGATGGTGGTAGGGGTACATGGATGGCCAGCTTCATGGCGGTAAGAATCCTTGGATGGTTCGCTTGATGTTGGTAGGGGTCCGTGGATGGCTCGCTTGATGGTGATAGGGATTCATGCATGGCTCGATTGATGCTGTTAGGGGTTCATGGATGGCCAGCTTGATGGCGGTCGAGGTCCATTCATGGCCAGCTTGATGGTGGTAGGTGTCCATGGATGGCCAGCTTGATAATGGTAGGGGAACCATGACTGGCTCGCTTGACGGTGGTGGGGGTCCATGGATGGCCAGCTTGATGGTGGTTGGGGTTCATGGATGGTTCGCTTGATTGTTGTAGGGATCCATGGATGGCCAGTATGATGATGGTAGGGGATCCATGGATGACTCGCTTAATGGTGGTAGGGGTTCATCGTCGCCCCGCTTGAGGGTGGTAGGAGTTCATGGATGGCTCGCTTAATGGTGGTGGGGTGAATGGATGGTTCGCTTGATGGTTGTAGTGGTCCATGGATGCACAGCATGATGGTGGTGGGGGTCCATGGATGATTCGCTTAAACGCGTTGGGGGTCCATGGATGGCTCGCTTAAACGTGTTGGGGGTCCATGGATGGCTCGCTTGATGGTGGTAGGGGTCCATAGATGGCACGCTTGATGGTGGTGGGTTTCCATGGATGGCTCGCTTGATGGTGGTAGGGGTTCGTGGATGGCTCGCTTGATGTTGGTAGGGGTTCATGGATGGTTAGTTTGATGGTGCTGAGGGTCCGTGGATGGTTCGCTTGATGGTGGTAGTGGTTCCTGGATTTTTCGCTTGATGGTGGTGGGTGTCCATGGATGGCTCGCTTGATGGTGGTGGGGGTCCATGGATGGCTCGGTTGATGGTGGTCGGGTTCCATGGATGCCTCGCTTATTGGTGGCGGTTGCTCATGGATGCCCAGCTTGATGGTGGTAGGGTTCCATGGATGACACACTTGATGGTGTTGAGGGACCATGGATGGCTCGCCGGATGTTGGTGGTGGCCCATGGATGGCCAGCTTGATGGCGGTCGAGGTCCATTAATGGCCAGCTTGATGGTGGTAGGCGTCCATGGATGGCCAGCTTGATAATGGTAGGGGAACCATGACTGGCTCGCTTAACGGTGGTGGGGGTCCATTGATGGCCAGCTTGATGGTGGTTGGGGTTCATGGATGGTTCGCTTGAATGTTGTAGGGGTCCATGGATGGCCAGTATGATGATGGTAGGGGATCCATGGATGACTCGCTTAATGGTGGTAGGGGTTCATCCTCGCCCCGCTTGAGGGTGGTAGGAGTTCATGGATGGCTCGCTTAATGGTGGTGGGGTGAATGGATGGTTTGCTTGATGGTTGTAGGGGTCCATGGATGCCCAGCATGAAGGTAGTGGGGGTCCATGGATGATTCGCTTAAACGTGTTGGGGGTCCATGGATGGCTCGCTTAAACGTGTTGGGGGCCCATGGATGGCTCGCTTGATGGTGGTAGGGGTCCATAGATGGCACGCTTGATGGTGGTGGGTTTCCATGGATGGCTCGCTTGATGGTGGTAGGGGTTCATGCATGGCTCGCTTGATGCTGTTAGGGGTTCATGGATGGCCAGCTTGATGGTCGTGGGGGTCTATGGATGGCCAGCTTGATGGTGGTGGATGTCCATGGATTGTTTGCTTGATGGTCGTTGGGGTCCATGAATGGCTCGCTTGATGGTGGTAGCGGTTCATGGATGGCTAACAGGATGGTGGTATGGGTCCTTGCATTGTTCGCTTGATGGTGGTAGGGGTTCATGGACGCCTCGCTTGAGGGTGGAAGGGGTTCATGGATGGCTCGCTTAATTGTGGTGGGGGTGAATGGATGGTTCGCTTGATGGTTGTAGGGGTCCATTGATGGTTCACTTGATGGTGATCGGGGTCCATGGATGGCCAGCTTGATGGTGGTGGGGGTCCATGGATGATTCGCTTAATCGTGTTGGGGGTCCATGGATGGCTCGCTTGATGGTGGTAGGGGTCCATAGATGGTACGCTTGATGGTGGTGGGGGTCCATGGATGATTCGCTTGATGGTGGTAAGGGTCCATAGATGGTTCGCTTGATGATGGTAGGGGTCCATGGATAGCCAGCTTGATGGCGGTCGAGGTCCATTCATGGCCAGCTTGATGGTGGTAGGGGTCCATGGATGGCCAGCTTGATAATGGTAGGGGAACCATGACTGGCTCGCTTGACGGTGGTGGGGGTCCATGGATGGCCAGCCTGATGGTGGTTGGGGTTCATGGATGGTTCGCTTGATTGTTGTAGGGGTCCATGGATGGCCAGTATGATGATGGTAGGGGATCCATGGATGACTCGCTTAATGGTGGTAGGGGTTCATCGTCGCCCCGCTTGAGGGTGGTAGGAGTTCATGGATGGCTCGCTTAATGGTGGTGGGGTGAATGGATGGTTCGCTTGATGGTTGTAGGGATCCATGGATGCCCAGCATGATGGTGGTGGGGGTCCATGGATGATTCGCTTAAACGTTTTGGGGGTCCATGGATGGCTCGCTTAAACGTGTTGGGGGTCCATGGATGGCTCGCTTGATGGTGGTAGGGGTCCATAGATGGCACGCTTGATGGTGGTGGGTTTCCATGGATGGCTCGCTTGATGGTGGTAGGGGTTCATGCATGGCTCGCTTGATGCTGTTAGGGGTTCATGGATGGCCAGCTTGATGGTGGTGGATGTCCATGGATTGTTTGCTTGATGGTGGTAGGGGTTCATTGATGGCTCGCTTGATGGTGGTGGGGATCCATGGATGGCTCGCTTGATGGTCGTTGGGGTCCATGAATGGCTCGCTTGATGGTGGTAGCGGTTCATGGATGGCTACCAGGATGGTGGTATGGGTCCTTGCATTGTTCGCTTGATGGTGGTAGGGTTCCATGGATGACACACTTGATGGTGTTGAGGGCCCATGGATGGCTCACCTGATGCTGGTGGTGGCCCATGGATGGCCAGCTTGATGGCGGTCGAGGTCCATTAATGGCCAGCTTGATGGTGGTAGGGGTCCATGGATGGCCAGCTTGTTAATGGTAGGGGAACCATGACTGGCTCGCTTGACGGTGGTGGGGGTCCATGGATGGCCAGCTTGATGGTGGTTGGAGTTCATGGATGGTTCGCTTGATTGTTGTAGGCGTCCATGGATGGCCAGTATGATGATGGTAGGGGATCCATGGATGACTCGCTTAATGGTGGTAGGGGTTCATCGTCGCCCCGCTTGAGGGTGGTAGGAGTTCATGGATGGCTCGCTTAATGGTGGTGGGGTGAATGGATGGTTCGCTTGATGGTTGTAGGGGTCCATGGATGCCCAGCATGATGGTGGTGGGGGTCCATGGATGATTCGCTTAAACGTGTTGGGGGTCCATGGATGGCTCGCTTAAACGTGTTGGGGGTCCATGGATGGCTCGCTTGATGGTGGTCGGGTTCCATGGATGCCTCGCTTATTGGTGGTGGTTGCTCCTGGATGCCCAGCTTAATGGTGGTGGGGGTCCATGGATGACTCACTTGATAGTGTTGGGGGGCCATGGATGTCTCGCTTGATTGTTGTAGGGGTCCATGGATGGCTCGCTTGATGGTAGTAGGGGTTCATTGATGGCTCGCCTGATAGCTGTAGGGGTCCATGGATGGTTCGCTTGATTGTGGTAAGGGTCCATGGATGGCCAGCTTGATAGCGGTCGAGGTCCATTGATGGCCAGCTTGATGGTTGTGTCGGTCTATCGATGGTTCTCTTGATGATGGTAGGTGTCCATGGATGGCTCTCTCGATGGTGGTAGGGTTCCATGGATGGCCAGCTTGATAATGGTAGGGGAAACATGATTGGCTCGCTTGACGGTGGTGGGGGTCCATGGATGGCCAGCTTGATGGTAGTTGGGGTTCATGGATGGTTCGCTTGATTGTTGTAGGGGTCCATGGATGGCCAATATGATGATGGTAGGGGATCCATGGATGGCTCGCTTAATGGTGGTGGGGTGAATGGATGGTTCGCTTGATGGTTGTAGGGGTCCATGGATGCCCAGCATGATGGTGGTGGGGGTCCATGGATGATTCGCTTAAACGTGTTGGTGGTCCATGGATGGCTCGTTTAAACGATCTGGGGGTTCATGGATGGCTCGCTTGATGGTGGTAGGGTTCCATAGATGGCACGCTTGATGGTGGTGGGTTTACATGGATGGCTCGCTTGATGGTGGTAGGGGTTCATGCATTGCTCGCTTGATGCTGTTAGGGGTTCATGGATGGCCAGATTGATGGTCGTGGGGGTCTATGGATGGCCAGCTTGATGGTGGTGGATGTCCATGGATTGTTCGCTTGATGGTGGTAGGGGTTCATTGATGGCTCGCTTGATGGTGTTGGGGATCCATGGATGGCACGCTTGATGGTCGTTGGGGTCCATGAATGGCTCGCTTGATGGTGGTAGCGGTCCATGGACGGCTACCAGGATGGTGGTATGGGTCCATGGACGGCACGCTTGGTGGTGGTGAGGGTACATGGATGGTTCGCTTGATCGTGGTAGGGATTCCTGGATTTTTCGCTAGATGGTGGTGGGTGTCCATGGATGGCTCGCTTGATGGTGGTGGGGGTCCATGGATGGCTCGATTGATGGTGGTCGGGTTCCATGGATGCCTCGCTTATTGGTGGTGGCTGTCAATGGATGGCCAGCTTGATGATGGTAGGGGATCCATGGATGGCTCGCTTGATGGTGCTACGGGTCCATGGATGGCTCGATTGATGGTGGTGAGGTTTCATGGATTGACTGCTTGATGATGTTGGGGTCCATGGATGACTCTCTTGATAGTGTTTGGGGCCCATGGATGCCTAGCTTCATTGTTGTAGGGGTCCATGGATGGCCAGTTTGATGATGGTAGGGGATCCATGGATGTCTCGCTTAATGGTGGTAGGGGTTCATGGACCCCACTCTTGATGGTGGTAGGGGTTCATGGATGGCTCCCTTGATGGTGGTGGGGGTCCATGGATGGTGCTATTGATGGTGGTAGGGGTCCATGGATGGTTTACTTGTTGGTGGGAGCGGTCTATGGATGGCCAGCTTGATGGTGGTGGTGGTCGATGGATGGTTCGCCTGACGGTTGTAGGGGATCATGCATGGTTCGCTTGATGTTTGTAGGGGTTCATGGATGGCTCACTTGTTGGTGGTGGGGGTCCATGGATGGTGCTATTGATGGTGGTAGGGGTCCATGGATGGTTTACTTGTTGGTGGGAGCGGTCTATGGATGGCCAGCTTGACGGTGGTGGTGGTCGATGGACGGCTCGCCTGATGGTTGTAGGGGATCATGCATGGTTCGCTTGATGTTTGTAGGGGTTCATGTATGGCTCGCTTGTTGGTGGTAGGGGTCCATGGATGGCTCGCTTGATGGTGGTAGGGGTACATGGATGGCCAGCTTCACGGCGGTAAGAATCCTTGGATGGTTCGCTTGATGTTGGTAGGGGTCCGTGGATGGTTCGCTTGATGGCGGTGGGGATCCATGGTTTTTTCGCTTGATGGTGGAAGGTGTCCATGGATGGCTCGCTTGATGGTGGTGGGGGTCCATGGATGGCTCGATTGATGGTGGTCGTGTTCCATGGATGCCATGCTTATTGGTGGTGGTTGCTCATGGATGCCCAGCTTAATGGTGGTGGGGGTCCATGGATGACTCACTTGATAGTGTTGGGGGCCCATGGATGGCTCGCTTGATGGTGGTAGGGGTACATGGATGGCCAGCTTCACGGCGGTAAGAATCCTTGGATGGCTCGCTTGATGGTGCTATGGGTGCATGGATGGCTCGATTGATGGTGGTGAGCTTTCATGGATTGACTGCTTGATGATGTTGGGGTCCATGGATGACTCACTTGATTGTTGTAGGGGTCCATGGATGGCCAGTTTGATGATGGTAAGGGATCCATGGATGTCTCGCTTAATGGTGGTAGGGGTTCATGGACCCCACTCTTGATGGTGATAGGGGTTCATGGATGGCTCCCTTGATGGTGGTGGGGGTCCATGGATGGTGCTATTGATGGTGGTAGGGGTCCATGGATGGCTTACTTGTTGGTGGGAGCGGTCTATGGATGGCCAGCTTGATGGTGGTGGTGGTCGATGGATGGTTCGCCTGACGGTTGTAGGGGATCATGCATGGTTCGCTTGATGTTTGTAGGGGTTCATGGATGGCTCACTTGTTGGTGGTGGGGGTCCATGGATGGTGCTATTGATAGTGGTAGGGGTCCATGGATGGTTTACTTGTTGGTGGGATCGGTCTATGGATGGCCAGCTTGACGGTGGTGGTGGTCGATGGATGGTTCGCCTGACGGTAGTAGGGGATCATGCATGGTTCGCTTGATGTTTCTACGGGTTCATGGATGGCTCACTTGTTGGTGGTGGGGGTCCATGGATGGTGCTATTGATGGTGGTAGGGGTCCATGGATGGTTTACTTGTTGGTGGGATCGGTCTATGGATGGCCAGCTTGACGGTGGTGGTGGTCGATGGATAGCTCGCCTGATGGTTGTAGGGGATCATGCATGGTTCGCTTGATGTTTGTAGGGGTCCATGTATGGCACGCTTGTTGGTGGTAGGGGTCCATGGGTGGTTCGCTTGATGGTGGAAGGTGTCCATGGATGGCTCGCTTGATGGTGGTGGGGGTCCATGGATGGCTCGATTGATGGTGGTCGGGTTCCATGGATGCCTCGCTTATTGGTGGTGGTTGCTCTTGGATGCCCAGCTTAATGGTGGTGGGGGTCCATGGATTACTCACTTGATAGTGTTGGGGGCTCATGGATGTCTCGCTTGATTGTTGTAGGGGTCCATGGATGGCTCGCTTGATGGTAGTAGGGGTTCATGGATGGCTCGCCTGATGGCTGTAGGGGTCCATGGATGGTTCGCTTGATTGTGGCAAGGGTCCATGGATGGCCAGCTTGATGGCGGTCGAGGTCCATTGAAGGCCAGCTTGATGGTTGTGTCGGTCTATCGATGGTTCTCTTGATGATGGTAGGTGTCCATGGATGGCTCGCTTAATGGTGGTAGGGGTTCATGGACGCCTCGCTTGAAGGTGGAATGGGTTTATGGATGGCTCGCTTAATGGTGGTGGGGGTGAATGGATGGTTCGCTTGATGGTTGTAGGGGTCCATGCATGGTTCACTTGATGGTGGTGGGGGTCCATGGATGGCCAGCTTGATGGTGGTGGGGGTCCATGGATGATTCGCTTAAACGTGTTGGGGGTCCATGGATGGCTCGCTTGATGGTGGTAGGGGTCCACAGATGGCACGCTTGATGGTGGTGGGGGTCCATGGATGATTCGCTTGATGGTGGTAGGGGTTCCTGGATTTTTCGCTAGATGGTGGTGGGTGTCCATGGATGGCTCGCTTGATGGTGGTTGGGGTCCATGGATGACTCACTTGATAGTGTTGGGGGGCCATGGATGTCTCGCTTGATTGTTGTAGGTGTCCATGGATGGCTCGCTTGATGGTAGTAGGGGTTCATGGATTGCTCGCCTGATGGCTGTAGGGGTCCATGGATGGTTCGCTTGATTGTGGTAAGGGTCCATGGATGGCCAGCTTGATAATGGTAGGGGAAACATGATTGGCTCGCTTGACGGTGGTGTGGGTCCATGGATGGCCAGCTTGATGGTAGTTGGGGTTCATGGATGGTTGGCTTGATTGTTGTAGGGGTCCATGGATGGCCAATATGATGATGGTAGGGGATCCATGGATGACTCGCTTAATGGTGGTAGGGGCTCATGGACGCCACGCTTGAGGTTGGAAGGGGTTCATGGATGGCTCGCTTAATGGTGGTGGGGGTGAATGGATGGTTCGCCTGATTGTTGTAGGGGTCCATGGATGGCCAATATGATGATGGTAGGGGATCCATGGATGACTCGCTTAATGGTGGTAGGGGCTCATGGACGCCTCGCTTGAGGTTGGAAGGGGTTCATGGATGGCTCGCTTAATGGTGGTGGGGGTGAATTAATGGTTCGCCTGATGGTTGTAGGGGTCCATGGATGGTTCACTTGATGGTGGTGGGGGTCCATGGATGGCCAGCTTGATGGTGGTGGGGGTCCATGGATGATTCGCTTAAACGTGTTGGGGGTCCATGGATGGCTCGCTTGATGGTGGTAGTGGTCCATAGATGGCACGCTTGATGGTGGTAAGGGTCCATAGATGATTCACTTGATGATGGTAGGGGTCCATGGATAGCTCGCTTGATGGCGGTGGGGGTCCATTGATGCCTCGCTTGATTGAGGCAGGAGTACACAGATGGCTTGCTTGATGGTGGTAGGGGTCCATGGATGTTTCGCTTGAACGTGTTGGGGGTCCATGGATGGCTCGCTTGATAGTGGTAGGGGTCCATAGATCGCACGCTTGATGGTGGTTGGGGTCCATGGATGACTCACTTGATAGTGTTGGGGGGCCATGGATGTCTCGCTTGATTGTTGTAGGGGTCCATGGATGGCTCGCTTGATGGTAGTAGGGGTTCATGGATGGCTCGCCTGATGGCTGTAGGGGTCCATGGATGGTTCGCTTGATTGTGGTAAGGGTCCATGGATGGCCAGCTTGATGGCGGTCGAGGTCCATTGATGGCCAGCTTGATGGTTGTGTCGGTCTATCGATGGTTCTCTTGATGATGGTAGGTGTCCATGGATGGCCCTATCGATGGTGGTAGGCTTCCACGGATGGCCAGCTTGATAATGTTAGGGGAAACATGATTGGCTCGCTTGACGGTGGTGGGGGTCCATGGATGGCCAGCTTGATGGTAGTTGGGGTTCATGGATGGTTGGCTTGATGTAGGAAGGTGTCCATGGATGGCTCGCTTGATGGTGGTGGGGGTCCATGGATGGCTCGATTGATAGTGTTGGGGGGCCATGGATGTCTCGCTTGATTGTTGTAGGTGTCCATGGATGGCTCGCTTGATGGTAGTAGGGGTTCATGGATGGCTCGCCTGATGGCTGTAGGGGTCCATGGATGGTTCGCTTGATTGTGGTAAGGATCCATGGATGGCCAGCTTGATGGCGGTCGAGGTCCATTGATGGACAGCTTGATGGTTGTGTCGATCTATCGATGGTTCTCTTGATGATGGTAAGTGTCCATGGATGGCTCTCTCGATGGTGGTAGGGTTCCATGGATGGCCAGCTTGATAATGGTAGGGGAAACATGATTGGCTCGCTTGACGGTGGTGTGGGTCCATGGATGGCCAGCTTGATGGTAGTTGGGGTTCATGGATGGTTCGCTTGATTGTTGTAGGGGTCCATGGATGGCCAATATGATGATGGTAGGGGATCCATGGATGACTCGCTTAATGGTGGTAGGGGTTCATGGACGCCTCGCTTGAGGGTGGAAGGGGTTCATGGATGGCTCGCTTAATGGTGGTGGGGGTGAATGGATGGTTCGCTTGATGGTTGTAGGGGTCCATGGATGGTTCACTTGATGGTGGTGGTGGTCCATGGATGGCCAGCTTGATGGTGGTGGGGGTCCATGGATGATTCGCTTAAACGTGTTGGGGGTCCATGGATGGTTCGCTTGATGGTGGTAGGGGTCCATAGATGACACGCTTGATGGTGGTGGGGGTCCATGGATGATTCGCTTGATGGTGATAAGGGTCCATAGATGGTTCGCTTGATGATGGTAGGGGTCCATGGATAGCTCGCTTGTTGGCGGTGGGGGTCCATTGATGCCTCGCTTGATTGTGGCAGGAGTACACAGATGGCTTGCTTGATGGTGGTAGGGGTCCATGGATGTTTCGCTTGAACGTGTTGGGGGTCCATGGATGGCTCGCTTGGTGGTGGTGGGTGTCCCTGGATGGCTCGCTTGATGGTGGTTGGGGTCCATGGATGGCTCGCTTGATGGTGGTGGGGGTCCATGGATGGCTCGATTGATGGTGGTCGGGTTCAATGGATGCCTCGCTTATTGGTGGTGGCTGTCCATGGATGGCCAGCTTAATGGTGGTGGCGGTCCATGGATGGCCAGCCTGACGGTGGTGTGGGTCCATGGATGGCTCGCTTGATGGTGCTATGGGTGCATGGATGGCTCGATTGATGGTGGTGAGGTTTCATGGATTGACTGCTTGATGATGTTGGGGTCCATGGATGACTCACTTGATAGTGTTTGGGGCCCATGGATGCCTCGCTTGATTGTTGTAGGGGTCCATGGATGGCCAGTTTGATGATGGTAAGGGATCCATGGATGTCTCGCTTAATGGTGGTAGGGGTTCATGGACCCCACTCTTGATGGTGATAGGGGTTCATGGATGGCTCCCTTGATGGTGGTGGGGGTCCATGGATGGTGCTATTGATGGTGGTAGGGGTCCATGGATGGCTTACTTGTTGGTGGGAGCGGTCTATGGATGGCCAGCTTGATGGTGGTGGTGGTCGATGGATGGTTCGCCTGACGGTTGTAGGGGATCATGCATGGTTCGCTTGATGTTTGTAGGGGTTCATGGATGGCTCACTTGTTGGTGGTGGGGGTCCATGGATGGTGCTATTGATGGTGGTAGGGGTCCATGGATGGTTTACTTGTTGGTGGGATCGGTCTATGGATGGCCAGCTTGATGGTGGTGGGGGTCCATGGATGATTCGCTTAAACGTGTTGGGGGTCCATGGATGGCTCGCTTGATGGTGGTAGTGGTCCATAGATGGCACGCTTGATGGTGGTAAGGGTCCATAGATGATTCACTTGATGATGGTAGGGGTCCATGGATAGCTCGCTTGATGGCGGTGGGGGTCCATTGATGCCTCGCTTGATTGAGGCAGGAGTACACAGATGGCTTGCTTGATGGTGGTAGGGGTCCATGGATGTTTCGCTTGAACGTGTTGGGGGTCCATGGATGGCTCGCTTGGTGGTGGTGGGTGTCCCTGGATGGCTCGCTTGATGGTGGTTGGGGTCCATGGATGGCTCGCTTGATGGTGGTGGGGGTCCATGGATGGCTCGATTGATGGTGGTCGGGTTCAATGGATGCCTCGCTTATTGGTGGTGGCTGTCCATGGATGGCCAGCTTAATGGTGGTGGCGGTCCATGGATGGCCAGCCTGACGGTGGTGTGGGTCCATGGATGGCTCGCTTGATGGTGCTATGGGTGCATGGATGGCTCGATTGATGGTGGTGAGGTTTCATGGATTGACTGCTTGATGATGTTGGGGTCCATGGATGACTCACTTGATAGTGTTTGGGGCCCATGGATGCCTCGCTTGATTGTTGTAGGGGTCCATGGATGGCCAGTTTGATGATGGTAAGGGATCCATGGATGTCTCGCTTAATGGTGGTAGGGGTTCATGGACCCCACTCTTGATGGTGATAGGGGTTCATGGATGGCTCCCTTGATGGTGGTGGGGGTCCATGGATGGTGCTATTGATGGTGGTAGGGGTCCATGGATGGCTTACTTGTTGGTGGGAGCGGTCTATGGATGGCCAGCTTGATGGTGGTGGTGGTCGATGGATGGTTCGCCTGACGGTTGTAGGGGATCATGCATGGTTCGCTTGATGTTTGTAGGGGTTCATGGATGGCTCACTTGTTGGTGGTGGGGGTCCATGGATGGTGCTATTGATGGTGGTAGGGGTCCATGGATGGTTTACTTGTTGGTGGGATCGGTCTATGGATGGCCAGCTTGATGGTGGTGGGGGTCCATGGATGATTCGCTTAAACGTGTTGGGGGTCCATGGATGGCTCGCTTGATGGTGGTAGTGGTCCATAGATGGCACGCTTGATGGTGGTAAGGGTCCATAGATGATTCACTTGATGATGGTAGGGGTCCATGGATAGCTCGCTTGATGGCGGTGGGGGTCCATTGATGCCTCGCTTGATTGAGGCAGGAGTACACAGATGGCTTGCTTGATGGTGGTAGGGGTCCATGGATGTTTCGCTTGAACGTGTTGGGGGTCCATGGATGGCTCGCTTGATAGTGGTAGGGGTCCATAGATCGCACGCTTGATGGTGGTTGGGGTCCATGGATGACTCACTTGATAGTGTTGGGGGGCCATGGATGTCTCGCTTGATTGTTGTAGGGGTCCATGGATGGCTCGCTTGATGGTAGTAGGGGTTCATGGATGGCTCGCCTGATGGCTGTAGGGGTCCATGGATGGTTCGCTTGATTGTGGTAAGGGTCCATGGATGGCCAGCTTGATGGCGGTCGAGGTCCATTGATGGCCAGCTTGATGGTTGTGTCGGTCTATCGATGGTTCTCTTGATGATGGTAGGTGTCCATGGATGGCCCTATCGATGGTGGTAGGCTTCCACGGATGGCCAGCTTGATAATGTTAGGGGAAACATGATTGGCTCGCTTGACGGTGGTGGGGGTCCATGGATGGCCAGCTTGATGGTAGTTGGGGTTCATGGATGGTTGGCTTGATGTAGGAAGGTGTCCATGGATGGCTCGCTTGATGGTGGTGGGGGTCCATGGATGGCTCGATTGATAGTGTTGGGGGGCCATGGATGTCTCGCTTGATTGTTGTAGGTGTCCATGGATGGCTCGCTTGATGGTAGTAGGGGTTCATGGATGGCTCGCCTGATGGCTGTAGGGGTCCATGGATGGTTCGCTTGATTGTGGTAAGGATCCATGGATGGCCAGCTTGATGGCGGTCGAGGTCCATTGATGGACAGCTTGATGGTTGTGTCGATCTATCGATGGTTCTCTTGATGATGGTAAGTGTCCATGGATGGCTCTCTCGATGGTGGTAGGGTTCCATGGATGGCCAGCTTGATAATGGTAGGGGAAACATGATTGGCTCGCTTGACGGTGGTGTGGGTCCATGGATGGCCAGCTTGATGGTAGTTGGGGTTCATGGATGGTTCGCTTGATTGTTGTAGGGGTCCATGGATGGCCAGTTTGATGATGGTAAGGGATCCATGGATGTCTCGCTTAATGGTGGTAGGGGTTCATGGACCCCACTCTTGATGGTGATAGGGGTTCATGGATGGCTCCCTTGATGGTGGTGGGGGTCCATGGATGGTGCTATTGATGGTGGTAGGGGTCCATGGATGGCTTACTTGTTGGTGGGAGCGGTCTATGGATGGCCAGCTTGATGGTGGTGGTGGTCGATGGATGGTTCGCCTGACGGTTGTAGGGGATCATGCATGGTTCGCTTGATGTTTGTAGGGGTTCATGGATGGCTCACTTGTTGGTGGTGGGGGTCCATGGATGGTGCTATTGATGGTGGTAGGGGTCCATGGATGGTTTACTTGTTGGTGGGATCGGTCTATGGATGGCCAGCTTGATGGTGGTGGGGGTCCATGGATGATTCGCTTAAACGTGTTGGGGGTCCATGGATGGCTCGCTTGATGGTGGTAGTGGTCCATAGATGGCACGCTTGATGGTGGTAAGGGTCCATAGATGATTCACTTGATGATGGTAGGGGTCCATGGATAGCTCGCTTGATGGCGGTGGGGGTCCATTGATGCCTCGCTTGATTGAGGCAGGAGTACACAGATGGCTTGCTTGATGGTGGTAGGGGTCCATGGATGTTTCGCTTGAACGTGTTGGGGGTCCATGGATGGCTCGCTTGGTGGTGGTGGGTGTCCCTGGATGGCTCGCTTGATGGTGGTTGGGGTCCATGGATGGCTCGCTTGATGGTGGTGGGGGTCCATGGATGGCTCGATTGATGGTGGTCGGGTTCAATGGATGCCTCGCTTATTGGTGGTGGCTGTCCATGGATGGCCAGCTTAATGGTGGTGGCGGTCCATGGATGGCCAGCCTGACGGTGGTGTGGGTCCATGGATGGCTCGCTTGATGGTGCTATGGGTGCATGGATGGCTCGATTGATGGTGGTGAGGTTTCATGGATTGACTGCTTGATGATGTTGGGGTCCATGGATGACTCACTTGATAGTGTTTGGGGCCCATGGATGCCTCGCTTGATTGTTGTAGGGGTCCATGGATGGCCAGTTTGATGATGGTAAGGGATCCATGGATGTCTCGCTTAATGGTGGTAGGGGTTCATGGACCCCACTCTTGATGGTGATAGGGGTTCATGGATGGCTCCCTTGATGGTGGTGGGGGTCCATGGATGGTGCTATTGATGGTGGTAGGGGTCCATGGATGGCTTACTTGTTGGTGGGAGCGGTCTATGGATGGCCAGCTTGATGGTGGTGGTGGTCGATGGATGGTTCGCCTGACGGTTGTAGGGGATCATGCATGGTTCGCTTGATGTTTGTAGGGGTTCATGGATGGCTCACTTGTTGGTGGTGGGGGTCCATGGATGGTGCTATTGATGGTGGTAGGGGTCCATGGATGGTTTACTTGTTGGTGGGATCGGTCTATGGATGGCCAGCTTGATGGTGGTGGGGGTCCATGGATGATTCGCTTAAACGTGTTGGGGGTCCATGGATGGCTCGCTTGATGGTGGTAGTGGTCCATAGATGGCACGCTTGATGGTGGTAAGGGTCCATAGATGATTCACTTGATGATGGTAGGGGTCCATGGATAGCTCGCTTGATGGCGGTGGGGGTCCATTGATGCCTCGCTTGATTGAGGCAGGAGTACACAGATGGCTTGCTTGATGGTGGTAGGGGTCCATGGATGTTTCGCTTGAACGTGTTGGGGGTCCATGGATGGCTCGCTTGATAGTGGTAGGGGTCCATAGATCGCACGCTTGATGGTGGTTGGGGTCCATGGATGACTCACTTGATAGTGTTGGGGGGCCATGGATGTCTCGCTTGATTGTTGTAGGGGTCCATGGATGGCTCGCTTGATGGTAGTAGGGGTTCATGGATGGCTCGCCTGATGGCTGTAGGGGTCCATGGATGGTTCGCTTGATTGTGGTAAGGGTCCATGGATGGCCAGCTTGATGGCGGTCGAGGTCCATTGATGGCCAGCTTGATGGTTGTGTCGGTCTATCGATGGTTCTCTTGATGATGGTAGGTGTCCATGGATGGCCCTATCGATGGTGGTAGGCTTCCACGGATGGCCAGCTTGATAATGTTAGGGGAAACATGATTGGCTCGCTTGACGGTGGTGGGGGTCCATGGATGGCCAGCTTGATGGTAGTTGGGGTTCATGGATGGTTGGCTTGATGTAGGAAGGTGTCCATGGATGGCTCGCTTGATGGTGGTGGGGGTCCATGGATGGCTCGATTGATAGTGTTGGGGGGCCATGGATGTCTCGCTTGATTGTTGTAGGTGTCCATGGATGGCTCGCTTGATGGTAGTAGGGGTTCATGGATGGCTCGCCTGATGGCTGTAGGGGTCCATGGATGGTTCGCTTGATTGTGGTAAGGATCCATGGATGGCCAGCTTGATGGCGGTCGAGGTCCATTGATGGACAGCTTGATGGTTGTGTCGATCTATCGATGGTTCTCTTGATGATGGTAAGTGTCCATGGATGGCTCTCTCGATGGTGGTAGGGTTCCATGGATGGCCAGCTTGATAATGGTAGGGGAAACATGATTGGCTCGCTTGACGGTGGTGTGGGTCCATGGATGGCCAGCTTGATGGTAGTTGGGGTTCATGGATGGTTCGCTTGATTGTTGTAGGGGTCCATGGATGGCCAATATGATGATGGTAGGGGATCCATGGATGACTCGCTTAATGGTGGTAGGGGTTCATGGACGCCTCGCTTGAGGGTGGAAGGGGTTCATGGATGGCTCGCTTAATGGTGGTGGGGGTGAATGGATGGTTCGCTTGATGGTTGTAGGGGTCCATGGATGGTTCACTTGATGGTGGTGGTGGTCCATGGATGGCCAGCTTGATGGTGGTGGGGGTCCATGGATGATTCGCTTAAACGTGTTGGGGGTCCATGGATGGTTCGCTTGATGGTGGTAGGGGTCCATAGATGACACGCTTGATGGTGGTGGGGGTCCATGGATGATTCGCTTGATGGTGATAAGGGTCCATAGATGGTTCGCTTGATGATGGTAGGGGTCCATGGATAGCTCGCTTGTTGGCGGTGGGGGTCCATTGATGCCTCGCTTGATTGTGGCAGGAGTACACAGATGGCTTGCTTGATGGTGGTAGGGGTCCATGGATGTTTCGCTTGAACGTGTTGGGGGTCCATGGATGGCTCGCTTGGTGGTGGTGGGTGTCCCTGGATGGCTCGCTTGATGGTGGTTGGGGTCCATGGATGGCTCGCTTGATGGTGGTGGGGGTCCATGGATGGCTCGATTGATGGTCGTCGGGTTCCATGGATGCCTCGCTTATTGGTGGTGGCTGTCCATGGATGGCCAGCTTAATGGTGGTGGCGGTCCATGGATGGCCAGCCTGACGGTGGTGTGGGTCCATGGATGGCTCGCTTGATGGTGCTATGGGTGCATGGATGGCTCGATTGATGGTGGTGAGGTTTCATGGATTGACTGCTTGATGATGTTGGGGTCCATGGATGACTCACTTGATAGTGTTTGGGGCCCATGGATGCCTCGCTTGATTGTTGTAGGGGTCCATGGATGGCCAGTTTGATGATGGTAAGGGATCCATGGATGTCTCGCTTAATGGTGGTAGGGGTTCATGGACCCCACTCTTGATGGTGATAGGGGTTCATGGATGGCTCCCTTGATGGTGGTGGGGGTCCATGGATGGTGCTATTGATGGTGGTAGGGGTCCATGGATGGCTTACTTGTTGGTGGGAGCGGTCTATGGATGGCCAGCTTGATGGTGGTGGTGGTCGATGGATGGTTCGCCTGACGGTTGTAGGGGATCATGCATGGTTCGCTTGATGTTTGTAGGGGTTCATGGATGGCTCACTTGTTGGTGGTGGGGGTCCATGGATGGTGCTATTGATGGTGGTAGGGGTCCATGGATGGTTTACTTGTTGGTGGGATCGGTCTATGGATGGCCAGCTTGACGGTGGTGGTGGTCGATGGATGGTTCGCCTGACGGTTGTAGGGGATCATGCATGGTTCGCTTGATGTTTGTACGGGTTCATGGATGGCTCACCTGTTGGTGGTGGGGGTCCATGGATGGTGCTATTGATGGTGGTAGGGGTCCATGGATGGTTTACTTGTTGGTGGGATCGGTCTATGGATGGCCAGCTTGACGGTGGTGGTGGTCGATGGATAGCTCGCCTGATGGTTGTAGGGGATCATGCATGGTTCGCTTGATGTTTGTAGGGGTTCATGTATGGCACGCTTGTTGGTGGTAGGGGTCCATGGATGGTTCGCTTGATGGTGGAAGGTGTCCATGGATGGCTCGCTTGATGGTGGTGGGGGTCCATGGATGGCTCGATTGATGGTCGTCGGGTTCCATGGATGCCTCGCTTATTGGTGGTGGTTGCTCTTGGATGCCCAGCTTAATGGTGGTGGGGGTCCATGGATTACTCACTTGATAGTGTTGGGGGCTCATGGATATCTCGCTTGATTGTTGTAGGGGTCCATGGATGGCTCGCTTGATGGTAGTAGGGGTTCATGGATGGCTCGCCTGGTGGCTGTAAGGGTCCATGGATGGTTCGCTTGATTGTGGCAAGGGTCCATGGATGGCCAGCTTGATGGCGGTCGAGGTCCATTGAAGGCCAGCTTGATGGTTGTGTCGGTCTATCGATGGTTCTCTTGATGATGGTAGGTGTCCATGGATGGCTCGCTTAATGGTGGTAGGGGTTCATGGACGCCTCGCTTGAAGGTGGAATGGGTTTATGGATGGCTCGCTTAATGGTGGTGGGGGTGAATGGATGGTTCGCTTGATGGTTGTAGGGGTCTATGCATGGTTCACTTGATGGTGGTGGGGGTCCATGGATGGCCAGCTTGATGGTGGTGGGGGTCCATGGATGATTCGCTTAAACGTGTTGGGGGTCCATGGATGGCTCGCTTGATGGTGGTAGGGGTCCACAGATGGCACGCTTGATGGTGGTGGGGGTCCATGGATGATTCGCTTGATGGTGGTAGGGGTTCCTGGATTTTTCGCTAGATGGTGGTGGGTGTCCATGGATGGCTCGCTTGATGGTGGTTGGGGTCCATGGATGACTCACTTGATAGTGTTGGGGGGCCATGGATGTCTCGCTTGATTGTTGTAGGTGTCCATGGATGGCTCGCTTGATGGTAGTAGGGGTTCATGGATTGCTCGCCTGATGGCTGTAGGGGTCCATGGATGGTTCGCTTGATTGTGGTAAGGGTCCATGGATGGCCAGCTTGATGGCGGTCGAGGTCCATTGATGGCCAGCTTGATGGTTGTGTCGGTCTATCGATGGTTCTCTTGATGATGGTAGGTGTCCATGGATGTCTCTCTCGATGGTGGTAGGGTTCCATGGATGGCCAGCTTGATAATGGTAGGGGAAACATGATTGGCTCGCTTGACGGTGGTGTGGGTCCATGGATGGCCAGCTTGATGGTAGTTGGGGTGAATGGATGGTTCGCCTGATTGTTGTAGGGGTCCATGGATGGCCAATATGATGATGGTAGGGGATCCATGGATGACTCGCTTAATGGTGGTAGGGGCTCATGGACGCCTCGCTTGAGGTTGGAAGGGGTTCATGGATGGCTCGCTTAATGGTGGTGGGGGTGAATGGATGGTTCGCCTGATGGTTGTAGGGGTCCATGGATTGTTCACTTGATGGTGGTGGGGGTCCATGGATGGCCAGCTTGATGGTGGTGGGGGTCCATGGATGATTCGCTTAAACGTGTTGGGGGTCCATGGATGGCTCGCTTGATGGTGGTAGGGGTCCACAGATGGCACGCTTGATGGTGGTGGGGGTCCATGGATGATTCGCTTGATGGTGGTAGGGGTTCCTGGATTTTTCGCTAGATGGTGGTGGGTGTCCATGGATGGCTCGCTTGATGGTGGTTGGGGTCCATGGATGACTCACTTGATAGTGTTGGGGGGCCATGGATGTCTCGCTTGATTGTTGTAGGTGTCCATGGATGGCTCGCTTGATGGTAGTAGGGGTTCATGGATGGCTCGCCTGATGGCTGTAGGGGTCCATGGATGGTTCGCTTGATTGTGGTAAGGGTCCATGGATGGCCAGCTTGATGGCGGTCGAGGTCCATTGATGGCCAGCTTGATGGTTGTGTCGGTCTATCGATGGTTCTCTTGATGATGGTAGGTGTCCATGGATGTCTCTCTCGATGGTGGTAGGGTTCCATGGATGGCCAGCTTGATAATGGTAGGGGAAACATGATTGGCTCGCTTGACGGTGGTGTGGGTCCATGGATGGCCAGCTTGATGGTAGTTGGGGTGAATGGATGGTTCGCCTGATTGTTGTAGGGGTCCATGGATGGCCAATATGATGATGGTAGGGGATCCATGGATGACTCGCTTAATGGTTGTAGGGGCTCATGGACGCCTCGCTTGAGGTTGGAAGGTGTTCATGGATGGCTCGCTTAATGGTGGTGGGGGTGAATGGATGGTTCGCCTGATGGTTGTAGGGGTCCATGGATGGTTCACTTGATGGTGGTGGGGGTCCATGGATGGCCAGCTTGATGGTGGTGGGGGTCCATGGATGATTCGCTTAAACGTGTTGGGGGTCCATGGATGGCTCGCTTGATGCTGGTAGTTGTCCATAGATGGCACGCTTGATGGTGGTGGGGGTTCATGGATGATTCGCTTGATGGTGGTAAGGGTCCATAGATGGTTCGCTTGATGATGGTAGGGGTCCATGGATAGCTCGCTTGATGGCGGTGGGGGTCCATTGATGCCTCGCTTGATTGTGGCAGTACACAGATGGTTCGCTTGATGATGGTAGGGGTCCATGGATAGCTCGCTTGATGGTGGTGGGGGTCCATTGATGGCCAGTTTGATAATGGTCGGGGATCCATGGATGACTCGCTTAATGGTGGTAGGGGTTCATGGACGCCTCGCTTGAAGGTGGAATGGGTTTATGGATGGCTCGCTTAATGGTGGTGGGGGTGAATGGATGGTTCGCTTGATGGTTGTAGGGGTCCATGCATGGTTCACTTGATGGTGGTGGGGGTCCATGGATGGCCAGCTTGATGGTGGTGGGGGTCCATGGATGGCTCGCTTGATGGTGGTAGGGGTCCACAGATGGCACGCTTGATGGTGGTAGGGGTCCATGGATAGCTCGCTTGATGGCGGTGGGGTTCCATTGATGCCTCGCTTGATTGAGGCAGGAGTACACAGATGGCTTGCTTGATGGTGGTAGGGGTCCATGGATGTTTCGCTTGAACGTGTTGGGGGTCCATGGATGGCTCGCTTGATGGTGGTAGGGGTCCATAGATCGCACGCTTGATGGTGGTTGGGGTCCATGGATGACTCACTTGATAGTGTTGGGGGGCCATGGACGTCTCGCTTGATTGTTGTAGGGGTCCATGGATGGCTCGCTTGATGGTAGTAGGGGTTCATGGATGGCTCGCCTGATGGCTGTAGGGGTCCATGGATGGTTCGCTTGATTGTGGTAAGGGTCCATGGATGGCCAGCTTGATGGCGGTCGAGGTCCATTGATGGCCAGCTTGATGGTTGTGTCGGTCTATCGATGGTTCTCTTGATGATGGTAGGTGTCCATGGATGGCCCTCTCGATGGTGGTAGGCTTCCACGGATGGCCAGCTTGATAATGGAAGGGGAAACATGATTGGCTCGCTTGACGGTGGTGGGGGTCCATGGATGGCCAGCTTGATGGTAGTTGGGGTTCATGGATGGTTGGCTTGATTGTTGTAGGGGTCCATAGATGGTTCGCTTGATGATGGTAGGGGTCCATGGATAGCTCGCTTGATGTCGGTGGGGGTCCATTGATGCCTCGCTTGATTGTGGCAGTACACAGATGGTTCGCTTGATGATGGTAGGGGTCCATGGATAGCTCGCTTGATGGTGGTGGGGGTCCATTGATGCCTCGCTTGATTGTGGCAGTACACAGATGGCTCGATTGATGGTGGTCGGGTTCCATGGATGGCCAGTTTGATGATGGTAGGGGATCCATGGATGTTTCGCTTATTGGTGGTGGCTGTCCATGGATGGCCAGCTTGATGGTGGTGGGTTTTCATGGATTGACTGCTTGATGATGTTGGGGTCCATGGATGACTCTCTTGATAGTGTTTGCGGCCCATGGATGCCTCGCTTGATTGTTGTAGGGGTCCATGGATGGCCAGTTTGATGATGGTAGGGGATCCATGGATGTTTCGCTTAATAGTGGTAGGGGTTCATGGATGGCTCCCTTGATGGTGGTGGGGTTCCATGGATGGTGCTATTGATGGTGGTAGGGGTCCATGGATGGTTTACTTGTTGGTGGGAGCGGTCTATGGATGGCCAGCTTGATGGTGGTGGTGGTCGATGGATGGTTCGCCTGACGGTTGTAGGGGATCATGCATGGTTCGCTTGATGTTTGTAGGGGTTCATGGATGTCTCACTTGTTGGTGGTGGGGGTCCATGGATGGTGCTATTGATGGTGGTAGGGGTCCATGGATGGCTTACTTGTTGGTGGGAGCGGTCTATGGATGGCCAGCTTGATGGTGGTGGTGGTCGATGGATGGTTCGCCTGACGGTTGTAGGGGATCATGCATGGTTCGCTTGATGTTTGTAGGGGTTCATGGATGGCTCACTTGTTGGTGGTGTGGGTCCATGGATGGTGCTATTGATGGTGGTAGGGGTCCATGGATGGTTTACTTGTTGGTGGGATCGGTCCATGGATGGCCAGCTTGACGGTGGTGGTGGTCGATGGATGGTTCGCCTGACGGTTGTAGGGGATCATGCATGGTTCGCTTGATGTTTGTACGGGTTCATGGATGGCTCACTTGTTGGTGGTGGGGGCCATGGATGGTGCTATTGATGGTGGTAGGGGTCCATGGATGGTTTACTTGTTGGTGGGATCGGTCTATGGATGGCCAGCTTGACGGTGGTGGTGGTCGATGGATAGCTCGCCTGACGGTTGTAGGGGATCATGCATGGTTCGCTTGATGTTTGTAGGGGTTCATGTATGGCACGCTTGTTGGTGGTAGGGGTCCATGGATGGTTCGCTTGATGGTGGAAGGTGTCCATGGATGGCTCGCTTGATGGTGGTGGGGGTCCATGGATGGCTCGATTGATGGTGGTCGGGTTTCATGGATGCCTCGCTTATTGGTGGTGGTTGCTCTTGGATGCCCAGCTTAATGGTGGTGGGGGTCCATGGATTACTCACTTGATAGTGTTGGGGGCCCATGGATGTCTCGCTTGATTGTTGTAGGGGTCCATGGATGGCTCGCTTGATGGTAGTAGGGGTTCATGGACGCCTCGCTTGAAGGTGGAATGGGTTTATGGATGGCTCGCTTAATGGTGGTGGGGGTGAATGGATGGTTCGCTTGATGGTTGTAGGGGTCCATGCATGGTTCACTTGATGGTGGTGGGGGTCCATGGATGGCCAGCTTGATGGTGGCGGGGGTCCATGGATGATTCGCTTAAACGTGTTGGGGGTCCATGGATGGCTCGCTTGATGGTGGTAGGGGTCCACAGATGACACGCTTGATGGTGGTGGGGGTCCATGGATGATTCGCTTGATGGTGGTAGGGGTTCCTGGATTTTTCGCTAGATGGTGGTGGGTGTCCATGGATGGCTCGCTTGATGGTGGTTGGGGTCCATGGATGACTCACTTGATAGTGTTGGGGGGCCATGGATGTCTCGCTTGATTGTTGTAGGTGTCCATGGATGGCTCGCTTGATGGTAGTAGGGGTTCATGGATTGCTCGCCTGATGGCTGTAGGGGTCCATGGATGGTTCGCTTGATTGTGGTAAGGGTCCATGGATGGCCAGCTTGATGGCGGTCGAGGTCCATTGATGGCCAGCTTGATGGTTGTGTCGGTCTATCGATGGTTCTCTTGATGATGGTAGGTGTCCATGGATGTCTCTCTCGATGGTGGTAGGGTTCCATGGATGGCCAGCTTGATAATGGTAGGGGAAACATGATTGGCTCGCTTGACGGTGGTGTGGGTCCATGGATGGCCAGCTTGATGGTAGTTGGGGTTCATGGATGGTTGGCTTGATTGTTGTAGGGGTCCATGGAAGGCCAATATGATGATGGTAGGGGATCCATGGATGACTCGCTTAATGGTGGTAGGGGCTCATGGACGCCTCGCTTGAGGTTGGAAGGGGTTCATGGATGGCTCGCTTAATGGTGGTGGGGGTGAATGGATGGTTCGCCTGATTGTTGTAGGGGTCCATGGATGGCCAATATGATGATGGTAGGGGATCCATGGATGACTCGCTTAATGGTGGTAGGGGCTCATGGACGCCTCGCTTGAGGTTGGAAGGGGTTCATGGATGGCTCGCTTAATGGTGGTGGGGGTGAATGGATGGTTCGCCTGATGGTTGTAGGGGTCCATGGATGGTTCACTTGATGGTGGTGGGGGTCCATGGATGGCCAGCTTGATGGTGGTGGGGTTCCATGGATGATTCGCTTAAACGTGTTGGGGGTCCATGGATGGCTCGCTTGATGGTGGTAGTGGTCCATAGATGGCACGCTTGATGGTGGTGGGGGTTCATGGATGCCTCGCTTATTGGTGGTGGTTGCTCTTGGATGCCCAGCTTAATGGTGGTGGGGGTCCATGGATTACTCACTTGATAGTGTTGGGGGCCCATGGATATCTCGCTTGATTGTTGTAGGGGTCCATGGATGGCTCGCTTGATGGTAGTAGGGGTTCATGGATGGCTCGCCTGGTGGCTGTAAGGGTCCATGGATGGTTCGCTTGATTGTGGCAAGGGTCCATGGATGGCCAGCTTGATGGCGGTCGAGGTCCATTGAAGGCCAGCTTGATGGTTGTGTCGGTCTATCGATGGTTCTCTTGATGATGGTAGGTGTCCATGGATGGCTCGCTTAATGGTGGTAGGGGTTCATGGACGCCTCGCTTGAAGGTGGAATGGGTTTATGGATGGCTCGCTTAATGGTGGTGGGGGTGAATGGATGGTTCGCTTGATGGTTGTAGGGGTCCATGCATGGTTCACTTGATGGTGGTGGGGGTCCATGGATGGCCAGCTTGATGGTGGTGGGGGTCCATGGATGATTCGCTTAAACGTGTTGGGGGTCCATTGATGGCTCGTTTGATGGTGGTAGGGGTCCACAGATGGCACGCTTGATGGTGGTGGGGGTCCATGGATGATTCGCTTGATGGTGGTAGGGGTTCCTGGATTTTTCGCTAGATGGTGGTGGGTGTCCATGGATGGCTCGCTTGATGGTGGTTGGGGTCCATGGATGACTCACTTGATAGTGTTGGGGGGCCATGGACGTCTCGCTTGATTGTTGTAGGTGTCCATGGATGGCTCGCTTGATGGTAGTAGGGGTTCATGGATTGCTCGCCTGATGGCTATAGGGGTCCATGGATGGTTCGCTTGATTGTGGTAAGGGTCCATGGATGGCCAGCTTGATGGCGGTCGAGGTCCATTGATGTCCAGCTTGATGGTTGTGTCGGTCTATCGATGGTTCTCTTGATGATGGTAGGTGTCCATGGATGTCTCTCTCGATGGTGGTAGGGTTCCATGGATGGCCAGCTTGATAATGGTAGGGGAAACATGATTGGCTCGCTTGACGGTGGTGTGGGTCCATGGATGGCCAGCTTGATGGTAGTTGGGGTTCCTGGATGGTTGGCTTGATTGTTGTAGGGGTCCATGGATGGCCAATATGATGATGGTAGGGGATCCATGGATGACTCGCTTAATGGTGGTAGGGGCTCATGGACGCCTCGCTTGAGGTTGGAAGGGGTTCATGGATGGCTCGCTTAATGGTGGTGGGGGTGAATGGATGGTTCGCCTGATTGTTGTAGGGGTCCATGGATGGCCAATATGATGATGGTAGGGTATCCATGGATGACTCGCTTAATGGTGGTAGGGGCTCATGGACGCCTCGCTTGAGGTTGGAAGTGGTTCATGGATGGCCCGCTTAATGGTGGTGGGGGTGAATGGATGGTTCGCCTGATGGTTGTAGGGGTCCATGGATGGTTCACTTGATGGTGGTGGGGGTCCATGGATGGCCAGCTTGATGGTGGTGGGGGTCCATGGATGATTCGCTTAAACGTGTTGGGGGTCTATGGATGGCTCGCTTGATGGTGGTAGTGGTCCATAGATGGCACGCTTGATGGTGGTGGGGGTTCATGGATGATTCGCTTGATGGTGGTAAGGGTCCATAGATGGTTCGCTTGATGATGGTAGGGGTCCATGGATAGCTCGCTTGATGGTGGTGGGGGTCCATTGATGCCTCGCTTGATTGTGGCAGTACACAGATGGCTCGATTGATGGTGGTCGGGTTCCATGGATGGCCAGTTTGATAATGGTCGGGGATCCATGGATGACTCGCTTAATGGTGGTAGGGGTTCATGGACGCCTCGCTTGAAGGTGGAATGGGTTTATGGATGGCTCGCTTAATGGTGGTGGGGGTGAATGGATGGTTCGCTTGATGGTTGTAGGGGTCCATGCATGGTTCACTTGATGGTGGTGGGGGTCCATGGATGGCCAGCTTGATGGTGGTGGGGGTCCATGGATGATTCGCTTAAACGTGTTGGGGGTCCATGGATGGCTCGCTTGATGGTGGTAGGGGTCCACAGATGGCACGCTTGATGGTGGTAGGGGTCCATGGATAGCTCGCTTGATGGCGGTGGGGGTCCATTGATGCCTCGCTTGATTGAGGCAGGAGTACACAGATGGCTTGCTTGATGGTGGTAGGGGTCCATGGATGTTTCGCTTGAACGTGTTGGGGGTCCATGGATGGCTCGCTTGATGGTGGTAGTGGTCCATAGATCGCACGCTTGATGGTGGTTGGGGTCCATGGATGACTCACTTGATAGTGTTGGGGGGCCATGGATGTCTCGCTTGATTGTTGTAGGGGTCCATGGATGGCTCGCTTGATGGTAGTAGGGGTTCATGGATGGCTCGCCTGATGGCTGTAGGGGTCCATGGATGGTTCGCTTGATTGTGGTAAGGGTCCATGGATGGCCAGCTTGATGGCGGTCGAGGTCCATTGATGGCCAGCTTGATGGTTGTGTCGGTCTATCGATGGTTCTCTTGATGATGGTAGGTGTCCATGGATGGCCCTCTCGATGGTGGTAGGCTTCCACGGATGGCCAGCTTGATAATGGTAGGGGAAACATGATTGGCTCGCTTGACGGTGGTGGGGGTCCATGGATGGCCAGCTTGATGGTAGTTGGGGTTCATGGATGGTTGGCTTGATTGTTGTAGGGGTCCATAGATGGTTCGCTTGATGATGGTAGGGGTCCATGGATAGCTCGCTTGATGGCGGTGGGGGTCCATTGATGCCTCGCTTGATTGTGGCAGTACACAGATGGTTCGCTTGATGATGGTAGGGGTCCATGGATAGCTCGCTTGATGGTGGTGGGGGTCCATTGATGCCTCGCTTGATTGTGGCAGTACACAGATGGCTCGATTGATGGTGGTCGGGTTCCATGGATGGCCAGTTTGATGATGGTAGGGGATCCATGGATGTTTCGCTTATTGGTGGTGGCTGTCCATGGATGGCCAGCTTGATGGTGGTGGGTTTTCATGGATTGACTGCTTGATGATGTTGGGGTCCATGGATGACTCTCTTGATAGTGTTTGGGGCCCATGGATGCCTCGCTTGATTGTTGTAGGGGTCCATGGATAGCCAGTTTGATGATGGTAGGGGATCCATGGATGTTTCGCTTAATAGTGGTAGGGGTTCATGGATGGCTCCCTTGATGGTGGTGGGGTTCCATGGATGGTGCTATTGATGGTGGTAGGGGTCCATGGATGGTTTACTTGTTGGTGGGAGCGGTCTATGGATGGCCAGCGTGATGGTGGTGGTGGTCGATGGATGGTTCGCCTGACGGTTGTAGGGGATCATGCATGGTTCGCTTGATGTTTGTAGGGGTTCATGGATGGCTCACTTGTTGGTGGTGGGGGTCCATGGATGGTGCTATTGATGGTGGTAGGGGTCCATGGATGGTTTACTTGTTGGTGGGAGCGGTCTATGGATGGCCAGCTTGACGGTGGTGGTGGTCGATGGATGGCTCGCCTGATGGTTGTAGGGGATCATGCATGGTTCGCTTGATGTTTGTAGGGGTTCATGTATGGCTCGCTTGATGATGGTAGGGGTCCATGGATAGCTCGCTTGTTGGCGGTGGGGGTCCATTGATGCCTCGCTTGATTGTGGCAGGAGTACACAGATGGCTTGCTTGATGGTGGTAGGGGTCCATGGATGTTTCGCTTGAACGTGTTGGGGGTCCATGAATGGCTCGCTTGATGGTGGTAGGGGTCCATAGATGGCACGCTTGGTGGTGGTGGGTGTCCATGGATGGCTCGCTTGATGGTGGTTGGGGTCCATGGATGGCTCGCTTGATGGTGGTGGGGGTCCATGGATGGCTCGATTGATGGTGGTCGGGTTCCATGGATGCCTCGCTTATTGGTGGTGGCTGTCCATGGATGGCCAGCCTGACGGTGGTGTGGGTCCATGGATGGCTCGCTTGATGGTGCTATGGGTGCATGGATGGCTCGATTGATGGTGGTGAGGTTTCATGGATTGACTGCTTGATGATGTTGGGGTCCATGGATAACTCACTTGATAGTGTTTGGGGCCCATGGATGCCTCGCTTGATTGTTGTAGGGGTCCATGGATGGCCAGTTTGATGATGGTAGGGGATCCATGGATGTTTCGCTTAATGGTGGTAGGTGTTTCATGGATGGCTCCCTTGATGGTGGTGGGGTTCAATGGATGGTGCTATTGATGGTGGTAGGGGTCCATGGATGGCTCGCTTGATGGCGGTGGGGATCCATGGTTTTTTCGCTTGATGGTGGAAGGTGTCCATGGACGGTTCGCTTCACGGTGGTAGGGGTTCATGGATGGCCAGCTTGATGGTCGTGGGGGTCTATGGATGGCCAGCTTGATGGTGGTGGCTGTCCATGGATTGTTCGCTTGATGGTGGTAGGGATTCATTGATGGCTCGCTTGATGGTGCTGGGGATCCATGGATGTCTCGCTTAATGGTGGTAGGGGTTCATGGACCCCACTCTTGATGGTGGTAGGGGTTCATGGATGGCTCCCTTGATTGTGGTGGGGGTCCATGGATGGTGCTATTGATGGTGCTAGGGGTCCATGGATGGTTTACTTGTTGGTGGGAGCGGTCTATGGATGGCCAGCTTGATGGTGGTGGTGGTCGATGGATGGTTCGCCTGACGGTTGTAGGGGATCATGCATGGTTCGCTTGATGTTTGTAGGGGTTCATGGATGGCTCACTTGTTGGTGGTGGGGGTCCATGGATGGTGCTATTGATGGTGGTAGGGGTCCATGGATGGTTTACTTGTTGGTGGGAGCGGTCTATGGATGGCCAGCTTGACGGTGGTGGTGGTCGATGGATGGCTCGCCTGATGGTTGTAGGGGATCATGCATGGTTCGCTTGATGTTTGTAGGGGTTCATGTATGGCTCGCTTGTTGGTGGTAGGGGTCCATGGATGGCTCGCTTGATGGTAGTAGGGGTTCATGGATGGCCAGCTTCATGGCGGTAAAAATCCTTGGATGGTTCGCTTGATGTTGGTAGGGGTCCGTGGATGGCTCGCTTGATGGCGGTGGGGATCCATGGTTTTTTCGCTTGATGGTGGAAGGTGTCCATGGACGGTTCGCTTCACGGTGGTAGGGGTTCATGGATGGCCAGCTTGATGGTCGTGGGGGTCTATGGATGGCCAGCTTGATGGTGGTGGCTGTCCATGGATTGTTCGCTTGATGGTGGTAGGGATTCATTGATGGCTCGCTTGATGGTGCTGGGGATCCATGGATGGCTCGCTTGATGGTCGTTGGGGTCCATGAATGACTCGCTTGATGGTGGTAGCGGTTCATGGATGCCTCCCAGGATGGTGGTATGGGTCCTTGCATTGTTCGCTTGATGGTGGTAGGGTTCCATGGATGATGGTGTTGAAGGCCCATGGATTGCTCGCCTGATGTTGGTGGTGGCCCATGGATGGCCAGCTTGATGGCCATAGGGGGTCCATTAATGGCCAGCTTGATGGTGGTAGGGGTCCATGGATGGCCAGCTTGATAATGGTAGGGGAACCATGACTGGCTCGCTTGACGGTGGTGGGGGTCCATGGATGGCCAGCTTGATGGTGGTTGGGGTCCATGGATGGCCAATATGATGATGGTAGGGGATCCATGGATGACTCGCTTAATGGTGGTAGGGGTTCATCGTCGCCCAGCTTGAGGGTGGTAGGAGTTCATGGATGGCTCGCTTAATGGTGGTGGGGTGAACGGATGGTTCGCTTGATGGTTGTAGGGGTCCATGGATGCCCAGCATGATGGTGGTGGGAGTACATGGATGATTCGCTTAAACGTGTTGGGGGTCCATGGATGGCTCGCTTAAACGTGTTGAGGATCCATGGATGGCTTGCTTGATGGTGGTGGGTTTCCATGGATGGCTCGCTTGATGGTGGTAGGGGTTCATGCATGGCTCGCTTGATGGTCGTGGGGGTCTATGGATGGCCAGCTTGATGGTCGTGGGGGTCTATGGATGGCCAGCTTAATGCTGGTGGGGGTCCATGGATGCCCAGCATGATGGTGGTGGGGTTCCATGGATTATTCACTTGATAGTGGTAAGGGTCCATGGATGGTTCGCTTGATGATGGTAGTTGTCCATGGATGGCTCGCTTGATGGCAGTGGGGGTCCATGGATTGCCAGCTTAATGTTGGTAGGGGTTCATGGATGGTTCACTTGATTGTTGTAGGGGTCCATGGATGGCCAGTATGATGATGGTAGGGGATCCATGGAGGACTCGCTTAATGGTGGTAGGGGTTCATGGATGGCTCACTTAATGGTGGTGGGGTGAATGGATCGTTCGCTTGATGGTGATAGGGGTCCATAGATGGTTCACTTGATGGTGGTGGGGGTCCATGGATGGCCAGCTTGATGGTGGTGGGGGTCCATGGATTGTTCGCTTGATGGCCGTAGGGGGTCCATTAATGGCCAGCTTGATGGTGGTATGGGTCCATGGATGGCCAGCTTGATAATGGTAGGGTAACCATGACTGGCTCACTTGACGGTGGTGGGGGTCCATGGATGGCCAGCTTGATGGTGGTTGGGGTTCATGGATGGCCAGCTTGATGGTCGTGGGGGTCCATGGATTATTCGCTTGATAGTGGTAAGGGTCCATGGATGGTTCGCTTGATGATGGTAGTGGTCCATGGATGGCTCTCTTGATGGCAGTCGGGGTCCATGGATTGCCAGCTTAATGGTGGTAGGGGTTCATGGATGGCCAGTATGATGATGGTAGGGGATCCATGGTGGACTCGCTTAATGGTGGTAGGGGTTCATGGACGCCTCGCTTGAGGGTGGTAGGGGTTCATGGATGGCTCACTTAATGGTGGTGGGGTGAATGGATCGTTCGCTTGATGGTGATAGGGGTCCATGGATGGCCAGCTTGATGGTGGTGGGTGTCCATGGATTGTTCGCTTGATGGCCGTAGGGGGTCCATGGATGGTCAGCTTAATGTTGGTGGGGGTCCATGGATGCCCAGCATGATGGTGGTGGGGGTCCATGGATGATTCTCTTGATAGTGGTAAGGGTCCATGGATGGTTCGCTTGATGATGGTAGTGGTCCATGGATGGCTTGCTTGATGGCAGTGGGGGTCCATCGATGCCTCGCTTGATGGTGGCAGGGCTACCCGGATGGCACCCTTGATGGTGGTAGGTGTCCATGGATGTTTCGCTTGAACGTGTTGGGGGTCCATGGATGGCTCGGTTGATGGTGGTAGGGTTCCATAGATGGTACGCTTGATGGTGGTGGTTGTCCTTGGATGGCCAGCTTAATGGTGGTGGGGTTTCATGGATTGATTGCTTGATGATGTTGGGGTCCATGGATGACTCACTTGATAGTGTTGGGAGCCGATGGATGTCTCGCTTGATTGTTGTAGGGGTCCACGGATGGCCAGTTTGATGATGATAGGGGATCCTTGGATGACTTGCTTAATGGTGGTAGGGGTCCATGGATGGCTTACTTGTTGGTGGGAGCGGTCGATGGATGGCCAGCTTGATGCTGGTGGTGGTCGAGGGATGGCTCGCCTGATGGTTGTAGGGGATCATGCATGGTTCGCTTGATGTTTGTAGGGGTTCATGGATGGCTCAATTGTTGGTGGTAGGGGTCCATGGATGGCTCGCTTGATGGTAGTACGGGTTCATGGATGGCTCGCCTGATGGCTGTAGGGGTCCATGGATGGTTCGCTTGTTGGTGGTAGGGGTCCATGGATGGCCAGATTGAAGGCGGTCCAGGTCCACTGATGGCCAGCTTGATGGTTGTGTCGGTCTATCGATAGTTCGCTTGATGGTGGTAGGGGTTCATGGATGGCTCGTTTGAAGTTGGTAGGGGTTCATGGATGGTTCGCTTGATGGTGGTGAGGATCCGTAGATGGGTCGCTTGATGGTGGTAGGGGTTCCTGGATTATTCGCTTGATGGTGGTGGATGTCCATGGATGGCTCGCTTGATGGTAGTACGGGTTCATGGATGGCTCACCTGATGGCTGTAGGGGTCCATGGATGGTTCACTTGTTGGTGGTAGGGGTCCATGGATGGCCAGATTGATGGCGGTCCATTGATGGCCAGCTTGATGGTTGTGTCGGTCTATCGATAGTTCGCTTGATGGTGGTAGGGGTTCATGGATGGCTCGTTTGAAGTTGGTAGGGGTTCATGGATGGTTCGCTTGATGGTGGTAGGGGTTCCTGGATTATTCGCTTGATGGTGGTGGGTGTCCATGGATGGCTCGCTTGACGGTGGTAGGGGTCCATGGATGGTTCACTTGTTGGTGGTAGGGGTCCATGGATAGCTCGCTTGATGGCGGTGGGGGTCCATTGATGCCTCGCTTGATTGAGGCAGGAGTACACAGATGGCTTGCTTGATGGTGGTAGGGGTCCATGGATGTTTCGCTTGAACGTGTTGGGGGTCCATGGATGGCTCGCTTGATGGTGGTAGTGGTCCATAGATCGCACGCTTGATGGTGGTTGGGGTCCATGGATGACTCACTTGATAGTGTTGGGGGGCCATGGATGTCTCGCTTGATTGTTGTAGGGGTCCATGGATGGCTCGCTTGATGGTAGTAGGGGTTCATGGATGGCTCGCCTGATGGCTGTAGGGGTCCATGGATGGTTCGCTTGATTGTGGTAAGGGTCCATGGATGGCCAGCTTGATGGCGGTCGAGGTCCATTGATGGCCAGCTTGATGGTTGTGTCGGTCTATCGATGGTTCTCTTGATGATGGTAGGTGTCCATGGATGGCCCTCTCGATGGTGGTAGGCTTCCACGGATGGCCAGCTTGATAATGGTAGGGGAAACATGATTGGCTCGCTTGACGGTGGTGGGGGTCCATGGATGGCCAGCTTGATGGTAGTTGGGGTTCATGGATGGTTGGCTTGATTGTTGTAGGGGTCCATAGATGGTTCGCTTGATGATGGTAGGGGTCCATGGATAGCTCGCTTGATGGCGGTGGGGGTCCATTGATGCCTCGCTTGATTGTGGCAGTACACAGATGGTTCGCTTGATGATGGTAGGGGTCCATGGATAGCTCGCTTGATGGTGGTGGGGGTCCATTGATGCCTCGCTTGATTGTGGCAGTACACAGATGGCTCGATTGATGGTGGTCGGGTTCCATGGATGGCCAGTTTGATGATGGTAGGGGATCCATGGATGTTTCGCTTATTGGTGGTGGCTGTCCATGGATGGCCAGCTTGATGGTGGTGGGTTTTCATGGATTGACTGCTTGATGATGTTGGGGTCCATGGATGACTCTCTTGATAGTGTTTGGGGCCCATGGATGCCTCGCTTGATTGTTGTAGGGGTCCATGGATAGCCAGTTTGATGATGGTAGGGGATCCATGGATGTTTCGCTTAATAGTGGTAGGGGTTCATGGATGGCTCCCTTGATGGTGGTGGGGTTCCATGGATGGTGCTATTGATGGTGGTAGGGGTCCATGGATGGTTTACTTGTTGGTGGGAGCGGTCTATGGATGGCCAGCGTGATGGTGGTGGTGGTCGATGGATGGTTCGCCTGACGGTTGTAGGGGATCATGCATGGTTCGCTTGATGTTTGTAGGGGTTCATGGATGGCTCACTTGTTGGTGGTGGGGGTCCATGGATGGTGCTATTGATGGTGGTAGGGGTCCATGGATGGTTTACTTGTTGGTGGGAGCGGTCTATGGATGGCCAGCTTGACGGTGGTGGTGGTCGATGGATGGCTCGCCTGATGGTTGTAGGGGATCATGCATGGTTCGCTTGATGTTTGTAGGGGTTCATGTATGGCTCGCTTGATGATGGTAGGGGTCCATGGATAGCTCGCTTGTTGGCGGTGGGGGTCCATTGATGCCTCGCTTGATTGTGGCAGGAGTACACAGATGGCTTGCTTGATGGTGGTAGGGGTCCATGGATGTTTCGCTTGAACGTGTTGGGGGTCCATGAATGGCTCGCTTGATGGTGGTAGGGGTCCATAGATGGCACGCTTGGTGGTGGTGGGTGTCCATGGATGGCTCGCTTGATGGTGGTTGGGGTCCATGGATGGCTCGCTTGATGGTGGTGGGGGTCCATGGATGGCTCGATTGATGGTGGTCGGGTTCCATGGATGCCTCGCTTATTGGTGGTGGCTGTCCATGGATGGCCAGCCTGACGGTGGTGTGGGTCCATGGATGGCTCGCTTGATGGTGCTATGGGTGCATGGATGGCTCGATTGATGGTGGTGAGGTTTCATGGATTGACTGCTTGATGATGTTGGGGTCCATGGATAACTCACTTGATAGTGTTTGGGGCCCATGGATGCCTCGCTTGATTGTTGTAGGGGTCCATGGATGGCCAGTTTGATGATGGTAGGGGATCCATGGATGTTTCGCTTAATGGTGGTAGGTGTTTCATGGATGGCTCCCTTGATGGTGGTGGGGTTCAATGGATGGTGCTATTGATGGTGGTAGGGGTCCATGGATGGCTCGCTTGATGGCGGTGGGGATCCATGGTTTTTTCGCTTGATGGTGGAAGGTGTCCATGGACGGTTCGCTTCACGGTGGTAGGGGTTCATGGATGGCCAGCTTGATGGTCGTGGGGGTCTATGGATGGCCAGCTTGATGGTGGTGGCTGTCCATGGATTGTTCGCTTGATGGTGGTAGGGATTCATTGATGGCTCGCTTGATGGTGCTGGGGATCCATGGATGTCTCGCTTAATGGTGGTAGGGGTTCATGGACCCCACTCTTGATGGTGGTAGGGGTTCATGGATGGCTCCCTTGATTGTGGTGGGGGTCCATGGATGGTGCTATTGATGGTGCTAGGGGTCCATGGATGGTTTACTTGTTGGTGGGAGCGGTCTATGGATGGCCAGCTTGATGGTGGTGGTGGTCGATGGATGGTTCGCCTGACGGTTGTAGGGGATCATGCATGGTTCGCTTGATGTTTGTAGGGGTTCATGGATGGCTCACTTGTTGGTGGTGGGGGTCCATGGATGGTGCTATTGATGGTGGTAGGGGTCCATGGATGGTTTACTTGTTGGTGGGAGCGGTCTATGGATGGCCAGCTTGACGGTGGTGGTGGTCGATGGATGGCTCGCCTGATGGTTGTAGGGGATCATGCATGGTTCGCTTGATGTTTGTAGGGGTTCATGTATGGCTCGCTTGTTGGTGGTAGGGGTCCATGGATGGCTCGCTTGATGGTAGTAGGGGTTCATGGATGGCCAGCTTCATGGCGGTAAAAATCCTTGGATGGTTCGCTTGATGTTGGTAGGGGTCCGTGGATGGCTCGCTTGATGGCGGTGGGGATCCATGGTTTTTTCGCTTGATGGTGGAAGGTGTCCATGGACGGTTCGCTTCACGGTGGTAGGGGTTCATGGATGGCCAGCTTGATGGTCGTGGGGGTCTATGGATGGCCAGCTTGATGGTGGTGGCTGTCCATGGATTGTTCGCTTGATGGTGGTAGGGATTCATTGATGGCTCGCTTGATGGTGCTGGGGATCCATGGATGGCTCGCTTGATGGTCGTTGGGGTCCATGAATGACTCGCTTGATGGTGGTAGCGGTTCATGGATGCCTCCCAGGATGGTGGTATGGGTCCTTGCATTGTTCGCTTGATGGTGGTAGGGTTCCATGGATGATGGTGTTGAAGGCCCATGGATTGCTCGCCTGATGTTGGTGGTGGCCCATGGATGGCCAGCTTGATGGCCATAGGGGGTCCATTAATGGCCAGCTTGATGGTGGTAGGGGTCCATGGATGGCCAGCTTGATAATGGTAGGGGAACCATGACTGGCTCGCTTGACGGTGGTGGGGGTCCATGGATGGCCAGCTTGATGGTGGTTGGGGTCCATGGATGGCCAATATGATGATGGTAGGGGATCCATGGATGACTCGCTTAATGGTGGTAGGGGTTCATCGTCGCCCAGCTTGAGGGTGGTAGGAGTTCATGGATGGCTCGCTTAATGGTGGTGGGGTGAACGGATGGTTCGCTTGATGGTTGTAGGGGTCCATGGATGCCCAGCATGATGGTGGTGGGAGTACATGGATGATTCGCTTAAACGTGTTGGGGGTCCATGGATGGCTCGCTTAAACGTGTTGAGGATCCATGGATGGCTTGCTTGATGGTGGTGGGTTTCCATGGATGGCTCGCTTGATGGTGGTAGGGGTTCATGCATGGCTCGCTTGATGGTCGTGGGGGTCTATGGATGGCCAGCTTGATGGTCGTGGGGGTCTATGGATGGCCAGCTTAATGCTGGTGGGGGTCCATGGATGCCCAGCATGATGGTGGTGGGGTTCCATGGATTATTCACTTGATAGTGGTAAGGGTCCATGGATGGTTCGCTTGATGATGGTAGTTGTCCATGGATGGCTCGCTTGATGGCAGTGGGGGTCCATGGATTGCCAGCTTAATGTTGGTAGGGGTTCATGGATGGTTCACTTGATTGTTGTAGGGGTCCATGGATGGCCAGTATGATGATGGTAGGGGATCCATGGAGGACTCGCTTAATGGTGGTAGGGGTTCATGGATGGCTCACTTAATGGTGGTGGGGTGAATGGATCGTTCGCTTGATGGTGATAGGGGTCCATAGATGGTTCACTTGATGGTGGTGGGGGTCCATGGATGGCCAGCTTGATGGTGGTGGGGGTCCATGGATTGTTCGCTTGATGGCCGTAGGGGGTCCATTAATGGCCAGCTTGATGGTGGTATGGGTCCATGGATGGCCAGCTTGATAATGGTAGGGTAACCATGACTGGCTCACTTGACGGTGGTGGGGGTCCATGGATGGCCAGCTTGATGGTGGTTGGGGTTCATGGATGGCCAGCTTGATGGTCGTGGGGGTCCATGGATTATTCGCTTGATAGTGGTAAGGGTCCATGGATGGTTCGCTTGATGATGGTAGTGGTCCATGGATGGCTCTCTTGATGGCAGTCGGGGTCCATGGATTGCCAGCTTAATGGTGGTAGGGGTTCATGGATGGCCAGTATGATGATGGTAGGGGATCCATGGTGGACTCGCTTAATGGTGGTAGGGGTTCATGGACGCCTCGCTTGAGGGTGGTAGGGGTTCATGGATGGCTCACTTAATGGTGGTGGGGTGAATGGATCGTTCGCTTGATGGTGATAGGGGTCCATGGATGGCCAGCTTGATGGTGGTGGGTGTCCATGGATTGTTCGCTTGATGGCCGTAGGGGGTCCATGGATGGTCAGCTTAATGTTGGTGGGGGTCCATGGATGCCCAGCATGATGGTGGTGGGGGTCCATGGATGATTCTCTTGATAGTGGTAAGGGTCCATGGATGGTTCGCTTGATGATGGTAGTGGTCCATGGATGGCTTGCTTGATGGCAGTGGGGGTCCATCGATGCCTCGCTTGATGGTGGCAGGGCTACCCGGATGGCACCCTTGATGGTGGTAGGTGTCCATGGATGTTTCGCTTGAACGTGTTGGGGGTCCATGGATGGCTCGGTTGATGGTGGTAGGGTTCCATAGATGGTACGCTTGATGGTGGTGGTTGTCCTTGGATGGCCAGCTTAATGGTGGTGGGGTTTCATGGATTGATTGCTTGATGATGTTGGGGTCCATGGATGACTCACTTGATAGTGTTGGGAGCCGATGGATGTCTCGCTTGATTGTTGTAGGGGTCCACGGATGGCCAGTTTGATGATGATAGGGGATCCTTGGATGACTTGCTTAATGGTGGTAGGGGTCCATGGATGGCTTACTTGTTGGTGGGAGCGGTCGATGGATGGCCAGCTTGATGCTGGTGGTGGTCGAGGGATGGCTCGCCTGATGGTTGTAGGGGATCATGCATGGTTCGCTTGATGTTTGTAGGGGTTCATGGATGGCTCAATTGTTGGTGGTAGGGGTCCATGGATGGCTCGCTTGATGGTAGTACGGGTTCATGGATGGCTCGCCTGATGGCTGTAGGGGTCCATGGATGGTTCGCTTGTTGGTGGTAGGGGTCCATGGATGGCCAGATTGAAGGCGGTCCAGGTCCACTGATGGCCAGCTTGATGGTTGTGTCGGTCTATCGATAGTTCGCTTGATGGTGGTAGGGGTTCATGGATGGCTCGTTTGAAGTTGGTAGGGGTTCATGGATGGTTCGCTTGATGGTGGTGAGGATCCGTAGATGGGTCGCTTGATGGTGGTAGGGGTTCCTGGATTATTCGCTTGATGGTGGTGGATGTCCATGGATGGCTCGCTTGATGGTAGTACGGGTTCATGGATGGCTCACCTGATGGCTGTAGGGGTCCATGGATGGTTCACTTGTTGGTGGTAGGGGTCCATGGATGGCCAGATTGATGGCGGTCCATTGATGGCCAGCTTGATGGTTGTGTCGGTCTATCGATAGTTCGCTTGATGGTGGTAGGGGTTCATGGATGGCTCGTTTGAAGTTGGTAGGGGTTCATGGATGGTTCGCTTGATGGTGGTAGGGGTTCCTGGATTATTCGCTTGATGGTGGTGGGTGTCCATGGATGGCTCGCTTGACGGTGGTAGGGGTCCATGGATGGTTCACTTGTTGGTGGTAGGGGTCCATGGATGGCCAGATTGATGGCGGTCCATTGATGGCCAGCTTGATGGTTGTGTCGGTCTATCGATAGTTCGCTTGATGGTGGTAGTGGTCCATGGATGGTTCGCCTGATGGTGGTGGGGCTCCATGGATGGTTCGCTTGATGGTGGTAGATGACAATAAAAGGTTTGCTTGATGGAGGTGGGTGTCCATGGATGGCTTGCTTGATGGTGGGAGGAGTCGATGGATGGCTTGCCTGATGGTGGTAGCGGTCGATGGATGGCCAGCTTGATGGTGGTGGGGGTCCATGGATCGCTCGCTTGATTTTGGTAGGTGTACATGGATGACTCGCTTGGTCGTGCTGTCGGTCCATGGATGTATTGCTTGATTGTTGTGGGGGCCCATGGATCGATCGATTGATGGTGTTAGGTGTGCATGGATGGTTCGCTTGATGGTGGTAGGGTTCAAAGGATTGCTCGTTTAATGGTGGTAGGTGTCAATGGATTGCTCGTTTAAAGGTTGTAGGGGTCCATGAATGTTTCGCTTGATGGTGGTAGGGGTTCCTGGATTTTTCGCTAGATGGTGGTGGGTGTCCATGGATGGCTCGCTTGATGGTGGTGGGGGTCCATGGATGGCTCGATTGATGGTGGTTGGGTTCCATGGATGCCTCGCTTATTGGTGGTGGCTGTCCATGGATGGCCAGCTTAATGGTGGTGGGGGTCCATGGATGGCCAGCCTGACGGTGGTGTGGGTCCATGGATGGCTCGCTTGATGGTGCTACGGGTCCATGGATGGCTCAATTGATGGTGGTGGGGTTTCATGGATTGACTGCTTGATGATGTTGGGGTCCATGGATGACTCACTTGATAGTGTTTGGGGCCCATGGATGCCTCGCTTGATTGTTGCAGGGGTCCATGGATGGCCAGTTTGATGATGGTAGGGGATCCATGGATGTCTCGCTTAATGGTGGTAGGGGTTCATGGACCCCACTCTTGATGGTGGTAGGGGTTCATGGATGGCTCCCTTGATTGTGGTGGGGGTCCATGGATGGTGCTATTGATGGTGGTAGGGGTCCATGGATGGTTTACTTGTTGGTGGGAGCGGTCTATGGATGGCCAGCTTGATGGTGGTGGTGGTCGATGGATGGCTCGCCTGATGGTTGTAGGGGATCATGCATGGTTCGCTTGATGTTTGTAGGGGTTCATGGATGGCTCGCTTGTTGGTGGTAGGGGTCCATGGATGGCTCGCTTGATTTTGGTAGGTGTACATGGATGACTCGCTTGATCGTGCTGTCGGTCCATGGATGTTTTGCTTGATTGTCGTGGGGGCCCATGGATGGCCCGCTTGATTGTGGTGGGGGTCCATGGATCGATCGATTGATGGTGTTAGGTGTGCATGGATGGTTCGCTTGATGGTGGTAGGGATCAATGGATTGCTCGTTTAATGGTGGTAGGTGTCAATGGATTGCTCATTTAAAGGTTGTAGGGGTCCATGAATGTTTCGCTTGATGGTGGTGGGTGTCAATGAATGGTTTGCTTGATGGTGGTAGGGGTTCATGCATGGTTTGCTTCATGGTGGTGGGGGTCCATGGATGCCTCGCTTGATGGTTCTAGGGGCTCGTGGATGGCTCGAATGATGGTGGTAGTGTTCCATGGATGGCCAACATGATGGTGGTAAGGATCTATGGATGGTTTGCTTGATGGTGGTAGGGGGTCCATGGATGACTCGCTTGATGGTGGTGGGGGTCCATGGATAGCCATCTTGATGGTGGTAGGGGTCCATGCATGGCTCGCTTTAAAGTTGTGGGCGTCCATGGTTGGCTTGCTTGATGGTGCTACGGGTCCATGGAAAGCTCACATGATGGTGGTTGTAGTCCATGGATGTTTCGCTTGATGGTGGTGGGGATCTATATATGGCTCGCTTGATGGTGGTGGGGGTCCATGGATGGCTCGCTTGATGGTGGTGGGGGTTCATGGATGGCTCGCTTGATGGTGGTAGGGGTTCATGGATGGCTCTTTTGATCCTTGTTGTGGTCTATGGATGGCTTGCTTCATGGTGGTGGGGGTCCATGGATGTCTCACTTGATTTTGGTGGGGGTCCATGGCATAAAATCTTTTGGGAATCTCTCTGCGAGAGTAAGTCCAAAGGATGATCAGCATTTGTGGGAGGTAAAAGACCTGTCGATGTATTGATTTGACTGCGTCAAATTTCAAAAATCAAAATTCAAAGTAAGTTTATTATCTAGGACAGTGAGACAGACACGCAGAATATGTAGATGGTTTGATAAACAGATGAATAGATCCATATACCACCTGTGATTTATTTTCTTGTGGGCATGCTCAATACTCCATAATAGCATAATAGCCACAATAGAATCAATGAAAGACCACACCAACTGGAATGTGAGTGGAGAGGAGAGAGTACATGTATAAAGAAGTAAGGGGTGAATTATTATTGACACAGCATACCAAGGTACAGTGAAAAAGTTTGTTGCACATGCCATCCCTACAGATCATTGTTTACAACAGTGCATCAAGATAGTACAAGTGACCTTGCAAAAGTGTTCAATGTGTTAATAATCACTAAAGTCTTTGATAATGTGGATGAGAGTCTAAATCTAAGGGGAACTGATTTAGAATGAAAATGGAAAGATTTGAAAGGGACCCAGAGGGTGGTGAGTACGTGGAATGATCTGCCAGAGGAAGTGGTTGAGACAGGTACATCAGTATTAATCTAAAGAAGCATATGGATAGATATATGGAGCAGTGGGGCTTAAAGGAATATAGTCTGTGCACAGGATATTGGGACTAGCTGGGTGGTCAGCATGGACTTGATGGGCCAAAAGGCCTGTACCATTCTCTATGGTTCAATAACTATGCAGTGGATTAGTGCAGTATTATCCACAGTTTAGGGCTTCTGGCTTAATAAAGAACAGTGTCATACAGTCATAGAGCACTTCACTGTATAAATAGGGCCTTCAGCCCATTTCGTCCATGCCAACCTGATATTCTACCCACACCCGGACAAGATTCCTGCAAACCCTCCCACCAATATATCTGTCCGTCATCACCATCATTATGTGCCATGTCGTATAGATCGAAAGATCTATATGAAAGATCACAGTCTTTCCATGACCATAATCGTTCTTGGCAAATTTTTCGACCCAAAAGTTGTTTGGCATTTCCTTCTTCTGGGCAGTGTCTTTACAAGTCAGATGACTCCAGACATTATCAATACTCTTCAGAGATTGTCTGCCTGGCGTCAGTGGTCGCATAACCAGGTCTTGTGGTATGCACCGACTGCTCGTACGACCATCCACCACCTGCTCCCATGGCTGATCAGGGGGCTAAGCAGGTACTGCACCTTCCCCAAGGGTGACCTGCAGGCTAGTAGAAGGAAGGGGAGCCTTATACCTCCTTTGGTGGAGATAAATTTCCTCCATGTCATCAGCCATCCATACTTCTCCTAAATGTTGTATTTGAGCTCACATCCAGCACTTCCACTGGCAGCTTGAAGAAGTTCCTCTCAGGTTCGCCTTAAACGTTTCACCTTTCACCTTGGGATGACAGTTCAGAGAGAAGTGTCATGAGGTTACCACCCAGGATGAAGGAGAAGAGGTTGGGGCGCCAGAGGGATGCTGCAAGGAGAATTGCATCAAGCCTGATTTGATTTTGTTCTCCACTACAGATTGGTAGGTGAATTGACTGCTGTAAATCACACCTCCACCCTCGTGTTTGTGGCTGAGGAGAAGAATCTGAAGGCAATTGGTGGGAAAATCTCCCTCTTCTTGTTGGGGTCCTTAGCTCCCTGTGGAGCATAGACCATTGATGACTTCCTGTCTCCATTGCCAAAGTCGATAGTATGGTTAGGGTTCATCAATACTTCTGTAATCCATTGTATCCACTGTACAGTGGATTGGCCTATTCAGCCCTGTTGGCCAGCCTTGCCCGTTTCCACCACTCATGATGAGAATGTAAGCTTGGACTTTGAGAAGCTGATGGGAAAGTAGAAAGACTAGTGTGTGCCTTCATCAGTTGGATCACTGAGTGCAGGAGTTAGGACGTCATTACCTAACTATACAAGTCATTAGTAAGAGAACCCTTAAGGTATTAACAAATACTCCAGCAAAAGCCCTTTCCATCATTGACAACATTGGGAAAGTGTGCACTGCCACACGAAAGCAACAGCCATCATCAAGGAACCCCGCGGACCAGGCTGTGCTCTTTTCTCATTACCACCATCAGGAAGGAGGTACAGGAACCTTAGGTCTCAGACGACCTTATTCAGGAACAGTTATTAACCTACAACAATCAGGCTCCTAAAATGATGTGGATAACTTCACTCTCTTCAACTCTGAACTGATTCCACAAGGACTCTACAGCTCATGTTCTCAGTATTACTTGATTATTGTTATATTTATTTTCATTTGCACAGTATGTTTTCTTTTGCACTTTGGTTGCTTGTCAGTCTTTGATTGCGTCCTGATGAAGGGACTCAGCCCAAAACGTCAACTCTTTATTTATTTCCGTAGATGCTGCCTGACCTGCTGAGTCCCTCCAGCATTTTATATGTGCAACTCTTTGTTTGTCTGTAGCGTTTCATTGATTCCATTGTATTTCTCTGTCCTACTGTGAATGCCTGCAAGGAAATGAATCTCCGGGTAATATCTGGTGACGGATAGTCTCTACCAAAGGAGGTGTAAGACACTCCTTCACTCCTCGAGCCTGCAGGTCACCTTGGGCAAAGTGTAGCATACGCTTAGCCCCACCCACCACCCCCCATTATGTGAAGTCATGGGAGCAGGTGGTGGATGGCCGTATAAGCAGACGGTGCATGTCACAAGTCCAGGTTATGTGACCACTAAATCTAGGCAGACAATCTCTGAAGAGTATTGATAATGGCTGGGGTCACCCGTCTTGTAAAGACACTGCCCAGAAAAAGGCAATGGCAGCCCACTTCTGTAGAAAGATTTACCAAGGACAATCAGAGTCATGAGTCCATGATCACCTGCATCACACAACACAGCACACAATGATGATGAAATGTACTGTGATAGTAAATTTACATTGTACTTTGAAGTTTGAGAATTGTGCCCAGTTCTGGCCACCCAGTTATAGGAAGGATGTGATTAAGCTGGAGCGGGTACAGAAAAGTTTCATGAGGATGTTGCCAGGAATGGAGGGCTTGGGTTATAAAGAGTCACTGGGTAGGCTGAAACTTTGTTTCCCTGGATCATAGGCGGTTGAAGGATGGCCTTACAGAGATGTATAAAAACACAAGGGACTGTGTAGCATCACAGTCTTTTATCACAAAGAGATAAAGACCATAAGGCCGTAAGACATGGGAGCAGAATTAGGCCATTTGGCCCATTGAGTCTACTCTGCCATTTCATCATGGCTGAATCTTTTGCCACTACATGGCCCCACTGCCCCGGCCTTCTCCCTATAACCTTTGATGCCATGTCCAATCAAGAACCTATCACTCTCCATCTTAAATACACACAATGAGCTGGCCTCCACAGCTGCCTGTGGTAATAAATTCCACAAATTCACCATCCTCTGCCTAAATAAATTTCTCTGTATCTCTGTTTTAAATGCAAATGCTCTATTTTGAGGCTGTGCCCTTTTGTCCTAGACTCCCCCACCATGGGAAATAGCCTTTCTGCATCTACTCTGTCTTGTCCTTTCAACATTTGAAAGGTTTCAATGAGATCCTGCCTCATTCTTCTAAATTCCAGCAAGTACAGACCCAGAGCTATCAAACATTCCTCATCTGATAATCCTTTCATTCCCGGAATTATCCTTGCAAAGCTTCTCTGAACCCTGTCCAATGCAAGCACATCTTTTCTTAAATGAGAAACTCGAACTGTTCACAATACGCAAGGTGAGGCCTCTCCGGTGCCTCATAAAGCCTTAGCATCACATCCCTGTCTTGTATTCTAGACCTTTTGAATTGAATTGAATATTGCATTTGCCTTCCTCACCACTGACATTTCTACAAGTGAACCTTCAGGGTGTTCCGCACAAGGACTCCCAAGTCCTTTTGCATCTCAGATTTTTGGATTTTCTTCCCATTTAGAAAATAGCCTGCACATTTATTTCTACTACCAAAGTGCATGGCCATGCATTTTCCAACATTGTGTTTCATTTACCACTGTCTTGCCCTTCTCCTAATCTGTCTAAGTCCTTCTGCAGCTTTCCCATTTCCTCAACACGACCTGCCCCTTTGTATCATCTGCAGTCTTGGCAACAAAGCCATATATTCCATCATCTAAATCATTGATATACAGAGTAAAACCACAGGATCTAGATTTAAGGTGAGAGAGAAAAGATTCAAAGGGGTTTGAGGGGGTAGATTTTCATACAGAAGGCAGTGGAGGTATGAAGTGAGCTGACAGAGGAAGTGGTAGAGCTAGGTATGATTAAAACATCTAAAAGATATTTGGCCAGGTTCATGAATATGAAATATTTAGAGGCATATGGACAAAGGCAGGGAAAACTGACTAACTAACTTGGGTTAGCATGAATAAATTGGGCCAAGGGGCCTGTTGCCATGCTGTATAACTCAGTGACTCAATAACCTGGAATCTGGAGCAATGCACAGAATATTGGAGGAACACAGCAGGTCAGGCACTGACTGTGGATGGAAATAGATGGCTGACATTTTTGGCTCAGTCCATTCAGTCCAATAGGCTACACAGGTCAATAAAATGGGTAAGTAGGCTTAAGGAATGCTTGCTTTTATTGGTCAAGGCTTCAAGTTCAAAAGTCAATAGGTTATGTTGCAACTTTATAAAACTCTGGGTAGGCCTCTCCTGGAGGATTGAATACAATTCTGGTTGCCCCACTATAGGAGGGATGTTGAGGCTTTGGAGAGGGTGCAGGAGAGGTTTACCAGGATGCTGCCTGGTTAGAGGGCACGTGCTATCATGAGAGGCTGGATAAACTTGGGTTGTTTTCTCTGGAGCAGCGGAGGTTGAGGGGAGATCTGATAGAGATTTATAAGATTATGAGAGGTTTAGAGGTTTAGATAGAGTAGACAGAGGGTATCTTTTTCCCAGGGTGGAATGAAAATGGGTGGCCATTGGGAGATCCCACTAGTTCTGGCCACCTATTTTAATTCCTCTTCCTATTCGTCTTCCAATATGTCCATCCGTGGCCTCCTCCACTTTCAGGATAAGGCTACACTTAGGTTGGAGGAACAACACCTTATATTCTGTTTGGGTTGCCTCCAACCTGATGGCATGAACATCAGTTCCTCAAACTTCCAGCAATGCCTCGCCCCTTCACCATTTCCCATCTCTCATGCCTGCCTATCACCTCCCTTTGGTGCTCCTTCCTCCCCTTTTTTGCTTTCTTCCATGGCCTTCTGTCTCTTTCACCAATCAACTTCCTAGCTGTTTGCTTCATTCCTCCTTCTCCAAGATTCACCTATCATCTGGTGTTTCTCTCTCTCCTCCCACCACCTTTCAAGTCCACTCTTCAGCATTTTCTCTCCAGTCCTGCTGAAGGGTTTCGGCCCAAAACGTCAACTGTACTTTTTCCCATAGATGGTACCTGGCCTGTTGAGTTCCTCTGGCATTTTGTGTGTGTTGTTTGTATTTCCAGCATCTGCAGATTTTCTCTGGATTGTGGGCTGAAGGGCCTGTTCCCGTGCTGTACTGTTCTATAAATAAAGGCTGATGTACATAAAGAGGGAAAATTAGCCCATCAGGTAGGATGAGGAAGGAAAGTGGGGTGACGGTCTATAGCTATGTGCTCAGATTCAGAAATTCATGGACAATGTGAAGCAGAGTTAGTTCACTTGCAGAGGAGGGCAAAGGAGGGGGCTGGTATCAGCAGGAAACAGAAGCAGACATGGTCAGGAGCACTGCAGTCATGTTCGGATCAAAGAGATTAGTTGGCCAGCCTGCAGCAGAATGAAATTGACAGGATTAATCAAACTGGAATAAATGGGGAGAAAGAACTGAGGTGAGTCATCATCTCATATCTCCACACTTCCGTCCCCCTGGAGAACTGAGCAGAGACCAGGAAGACAGATTAACCATTGAGCAGGATACAACGTGAAGGCTCCTCCGCAACCATGATCAGCTGCAGGCAGGAGGGTGGGTGGGCTCCAGGAGGTGGAGACTAAATCATCATAGGATACAGGAGCAGAATTAGGCCAGTCAGCCCATCGAGTTTGCTCTACTACGCACTCCTGGCTGAATTTTTTTACTCTATTCTCTCCACAATCCTTATCCCCATGACCACTCAAGAACCTATCTGTCTCCACCACACCCTGTAGCAACATATTTCACAGATTCACTATCCTCTGGCTGAAGGAATTCCTCTTCATCTCACTTCTAATGGGATGTGCCTTTATCCTGAGTCTGTACCCTCACCCACTGTGAAAACATCCTCTCCATGTCCAGTCTACCCAGGACTTTCAGTACCAGGTATGTTTCAATTAGGTCCTCCCCCCCACCACCCCATCCATTTAAACTCAGCAATACAGACCCAGAGCCATAAAACACTCCTCAGTTGCTCTGCAATCCCATCTCTGGTGTTCTCTTCAAAGCTGCATGAGCATAAGTATAGGGAGCAGAATGAGGACAATTGGCCCCTTGAGCTTGTCCTGCCTTTCACAAGATCAGAACTGATCCCCTGCCCCTGAACCACTATCATCAAGCCCTAACACCTTTAGTGTCCAGAAGTCAACTGATCTTGTCTAAAAGGAAATTTACCAGGATGCTGTCTGGATTAGAGGGCGTGATTTCTGAGCATAGGCTGAGCAAGCTAGGGCTTTTCTCTTTGGACTGAAGGAAGATGAGGCAACTTGATAGAGGTGGCAAAATAATGAGAGACATAGATTGAGAGGACAGCCAGAGAAATTTTCCCAGGGTGGAAATGGCTAATATGAGGGGGGCATAATTTTAATTCTGCTCCTATGTCTTATGCTCCAATTAACAATAGAGGCCGATTAACATACTGACCTTTGGGATTTGGGAGAAAACTGAAGGTACCCAGAACAGACATGTGGCGGGGGGGGGGGGCGGGGGGAGGCGAGATCTCAATGATTAAAATTTTTATATAAAGGGTGGGAATACCCTGCCAGAGGTGGTGTAAAGGCAAATACATTGGGGGCATCTAAGTTACACTTAGATAGTCAAATAGATGAAAGACAAATGGAGGAGTTGGAGATGGAAGGGTTAAATTGACCTTAGAATAGGTTAAAGGGTTGGCACAAGATTGCAGAGTGAAGGGCCTGTACTGTGCTGTAATTTTCTATGTTCTAACAGCTGAACTTCCTCAGTAGAGAATGTCACAGGATAATCACACTTTCAGTTCAGAAGTGTGTACTGATCTTGGTTGTAAGCAACATATCCCATATTTTTAACCTGTGTCCCTTGTTCCTAAACTCTTAAGACAGGGGCAGCACCTTCCTGGTATCCTCCCCATTAAACCCTTCAAGAATCTTTTCTAAGTTTCAAAATAGCCTTTCCTCTTATTCCTCTTGAGAACACATTCCTGGTCTAGACAACGTTTCCTTGTCGAACAAACCCACCATCTCTGGAACTGCTCTTGTGGGTCTCTGCTGGTGCTATCTCAAATGCCAGTACATCCTTGCTTTGATAAGGACACAAATTCTCAAGGTGTGATCTTGCCACCTGCTTTGAAAGTAATTCAGAGAAGGTTTGAAGAGTAAGAGTCTTATGAGAGAAGGTTGGAATATGTCCACTGGGCATTAAAGGAGTCACGAGGGCTTATTTTGAAGTACTAAGATCCTAAAATGGCAACGCATACAAAATGTTGGAGGAATCCAACAGGTCAGACAGCATCTATGGAAATAAATAAGCAGTCGATGTTCTGGGTCGAGACCCTTCTTCATAACTCAAAAGGATGGAGGATGGTGCCAGAATAAAAAGATGGGGAGGGGAAGGTGATAGATGAAGCCAGGTGGGTAGGAATGATAAAGGACTGGAGAAGAAGGAATCTGAAAGGAGAGGAGTGTGGATCTAGCAGAAAAGAAGGGAGGAGGGGACCCAGGAGGAAGTGATAGGCATGTGAAAAGAGATAGAAGGCCAGAGTGGGGAATAGAATAGTGTGGGGAGGGGATTTTTTTTAACTGGAAGGAAAAATTAATGTTCATGTCATCAGGTTGGAGCTTACCCAGACGGAACAAAAGGTGCTGCTCCACCACCTTGTGGGTGGCCTCATCTTGGCATAACAGGAGGCCATGACTGACATGGTGGAATGGGAACGGGAATGGGAATTAAAATATTTGGCCACCAAGTAAGTTCTGCTTTTAGCAGATGGAGCAGAGGTGGCCGATAAAAAGAATCTTCATCAGAATAGCAAAAATTAGAAAATCGCCTCAAATTCCTAATGAAGTATAGCTGCTGGCATGCCTTCTTCATGGTTGCATCATTATTTTGGGCGCAGGTTAGATTTATCCACCTCTAACAGGACCACAACCTTATTGTGGTATGGAGGGCTGTGTGCCTCAATGATCCAGAGAAGTTATGCTGACTGGAGTCAGGGCTTTATGCTTTGGCTCCCAGTAGGGTCACCCATGCCAAACAGGTCAAAGGTCAGAGATAGAAAAAGAGTGGTCCACTGGTCTTCCAGGTGAGGGGTTGAGCTCAGGGCCAACAACCCTGACTGGTAAAACAAAATTGTTATGGAAAGAGCAATGAAGAATCCTTCTATATCTGTGCATGATGGTATTCCTGAGTCTCTGCCTGGGACTTACATGACTGACAGTAGTGAAAACCAAGAGGAAGATACTGGCACAATGAGGAAGCCCTAAATACCACCAAGACTAAAATTAATTTCGATGGCCAAGGACAGACAGCGATGGAGAACCTTCATTGTTGCCCTGAAAGTAAGTGCCGTAACAGGCAGTAAGTAAGTAGATTAGCCCAACAAAACTGTATGTCATTGGAATATGGAAGGAAATCAGAGCATCCCATGAAAACCCACATGGTCATAATAAGGGGAATATACAATCTCCGTGTGCACACGTGCGTGCGTACACACACACACACACACACACACACACACACACACGCACGCGACATCAAAGGTCAGTCAGGATCGAACCTTTTCCTGAGGAACTGTGAGGCAGCGGCTTTACCTGCTGACCACTGTGCCATGCTCTAGATAAGCAAGGGGTTTAAAGGTTAATGTAAAGACAAGACTGCAGTGTTAAGACTGCAATCAATTTGGTCACAGCAGGACAATGTCAGTGTGCCACTGCTCCTAATCTGAATGTCCAAAGCTTATGCTTTGGTGTGGGGACAGAAACCACGGGGCTCAGAAGAAATCCTTTTTCCCATTGCCTCCCTGAGTACCTTTGTTCCGTCCACATAAAATCCGGGATCTCCAGGTAGCCACCCATTTCCATTCTACCTCCCGTTCCCATTCTGACATGTCAGTCCATGGCCTCCTCTGCTGTCAGGATGAGGCCGCACGCAGGTTGTAGGAGCAACACCTTATGTTCTGTCTGGGCAGACTCCACCCTGATGGCATGAACATCGATTTCTCGAAATTCCAATAATTGCCCCCTCTCTCCTTCATCATTCCCCATTCCTGCCTCCCTCTCATACTTTCTCTTCTCACCTGCCCATTACTTTCCTCTGTTGTTGTTCCTCTTTCCCTTTCTTCCATGATCTTCTGTCCTCTCCTGTCAACTTTCCCCTTCTCCAGCCCTTTAACTCTTCCACCAATCAACTTCCCAGCTCTTTACTTCACCCCACTACACTCTCCCCATCATTTCACCTATCACCTTCTTCCTCCACTCCCCCACCTTCTTATTCTGACCTATTCTCCTTTTCTTTCCCGTCCTGATGAAGGGTCTCAGCTCAAAACATCGTCTGTTTACCCTTTTCCATAAATGCTGCCTGGCCTGCTAAGATTCTCCAGCATTTTGTGTGCGTGTTTCTTTGGATTTTCAGTATTTACAGATTTCTCATGTTTGTAGTGATCAACCCAAGAGGAGCCTCTGTTACCTGGGTGCCTGTTAGGCTGGTAACTTAGTAACCAGCTGCACAAGGTGACCGAGTTTATATTTAATGCAGCAAATTATAATCGGAAGAGTCTGCTGGGAGGAACAGGGGAGGCGCATTCAAAAAAATCTGTCAAAAGAAACAATAGAAAGAACGGCATGTGAGAAGAAGATGGACCCTGCCTGTCCCTTTAGGTAAAAGAACCACTGGTATATTTTAACAGATCTGCTCGGCTTCCTGGGCATGTGTTC